>NW_026067930.1:14622902-14915412 GCF_014885135.2 Alexandromys fortis | reverse complement strand
TTTTAGTCTTTTTTTTTTTTTTTTTTTTTTTTTTTTTCCTGATTGTGACAAGAGGCCCTAAGAACTGCTAGGCTTCTGTTTGAACTTCCATATCAGTAGAGACGTTGCTGAGTCCTTGGACAATCATTCTTCGCTTGGGTTCCGAAACTGTCTAACCGGTAGAACCAGAGCTGCTATAAGCTGGGGTGGCATGGGGGTGTAAGCTGCTCATCAGATGTGACTAAGGGAAGAGACCCAGTTTCATTGCCCCTAATCTGTCCACTCTGGCTCTAGGAGAAACAATGTCCGACAGTCTCAGTGGAGTGCCACCTTAGCTAACCTCATGAGGTGCTAGAACCGAGTCTTCAGATGATGACTCTAGCATCCCTTTCTGGATGATAAGCTGCATGGTAAGAACCTCAAATCCTCTTAGTTAGCATCAACCTCATCAATGCCCTGCTTCACTGTAGGCTCTCCAGTGAGATACCATGGCAGCTAATAAGGCATTGGCTCAATCTGTGGATGATAGAAGCATGGTGGATGGCAAAGACAGTTCCAGGTCAGAGTGTCTTTTCATGTGAGAACTCGCATGTGACCAGGAGTGGTTTGGATAGTTGCCTGGAGTCCTTCATGCTTTCACAGTATTGATGGTGTGAAAGGGAGACCTGAATGAGTTGATCCTTTCTGTTGCTGCCCCATTTTGACCTTGTGTAAGTAGCTGTCCACTCCTTGTATCTGTTTTTGAACTTGGGGCTTTGAGCCACTAGGAGTTAAAGGTGGGCTGTTTGTTAGCAACATCCACAATCCCCATCCCACCCTGCCTTTGCTATGGACTGTTTTAGGCTGAGCACTTAAGGTTGTCTGAAATGGTGCTCTCGGTAGTTATTTCACTAGATGCTTCCCTAACATCTGATGAGCTTTCTTCCAAGAAGTGCTTACCATAGTGTGTCATATTCTCTTTAACTAGTTAAAGAATACTTTCCCCCACCAGATCCTAAACCCCAAGATAGTAACAGGGACCAACTAATTTGATAATCCATATATCTTCTGATGGCTAGCACAGGGTCACGTGTAATAGATATTCAGTAAATCAGTAAATTACTAGGTAGATAAATATATGAATAAATGAATTGTGCATATTTCTTTAAATGTTGTCAAAAGAATATTCCTCCATAACAAACAAGCAAACCCTTATAGGTCAGAGCAGCATCTCTCTTTGTTCTCTCAGGGAAACGAGAAGCCTCAAGCTATCTTCTGAGTGCACCAGTTGATCCTGTTGGTCCCAACCTCCGGGTGGACAGAGTGCCACGAGCAGCGTGCTGGCTGGTTTTCAGCAGCAGAAGTGCTTAGTGACAGATAGCGAAGATGGCAGGCCGCCTTAGGGCTGCTGTCTTTTGGTTTTACTCTAACAGGACTGGCCATTAGAACCAGGTCAATAGCATACATAAAGGTTTGACCTTACTCTTTTTCAATTCTTATCTAAGCAGCTTGAAGGAAGAAAGGTGTTCTGTGTCTGATTGGGACTGCTCAGTGGTGGTGTTACAACACCTTGGCAAACTGTAAAGTCCACTCCATGTGTCATAATGAACCACAAGGAAGTATTTTCTCTCAAGTGTTTAGTTAGAAGTCAGATTCTTGCTAAATAACGATGCTAGGAAACACATCAAACTACAAATATTTGCTCCAGTAGAGGTTAGTGTACACTGTATGATAGCAAAAGAAACTGGTATAAGATGAAGGGAACAGTCCCATGCTGGTCATCATTAAAAATATATGAATATTTTTAAGCATGAAAGAGTATAATAAAATAGAGAAAGTATAGCATGTTTTCATATGTACATACAATGAGATTATCCACATTGAAAGCATAGTATCGCATGTCTTTGACATATACTTTTTAATAAAATTTTCACTAAGCCCTTTTGCTATGTATAGGTGGAGACAGTGTTAGCCTAATATTAATGTACCCTGTGTATGACCAGTTGGATTGGTGACGTGTCACAAGTGTGGGCCAGCATCCATAAATGCTTTAGTGCTTAGCATAATGCCTGACACTCAACTGGGACTCAGTAAATATTTGTTGAATGAGTATTGTCAGAACAGTTGCCAATTCTCTGTATATTTCTAGCATAAACCAGGTCCCATAGCTTTAGATCCAGCTAACAAGAAATTATAATACTGGATGTTCTTACAAGGCAGAGTAAAAGCAAATTTTGTCCCACTAATGGGTGTCATGGTAAACTTCTAAAGGCAGACTGGAAAGCATTAGGTGTTTTGTATTTGAAAGCCAAACATCTAACTGGTCATTTGAAAGTCAGTCAATCAATCCATCTGAGATACTCAGTTCAGTTACAAGAATGACTAATTTTATACTAGATTCTCACATGATTCATGAAGTGTGTGAATGACTCAGACCATTAATATCTCACACTCCTGTGATCTCCCCTCCCAGTGAAATGATGCCTGTAAGGCATTAATGGTAATTGCAGGAGGAGGAGATCTTGACTTTGCCCTGTGGCAATAAAATGACACACTTTTGAGTAATTACACATGCATGCAGTATTATACAGAAGAAATGAGGTATATTATATAACTTTATTACTATTTCTGTTTGAACATAGTGAAAGTAGTACTCAGTTTCAGTATGGTTGCAATTGATTTCCACCTTTTGTTTCTACCAGTACCCCCCTACACAAACAAACAAATACTGGCTTCTGTTTAGAGGAAGGACTAGCCACCAGAATAATTAAGTCAGCTCATTGATTACCTGTCCCTGGAGGAAATGGCTGCAGTCGGGGGCAGCCAGATTGGGTTTTAGTTAAAATGTCACTAAGGGGCCAGAGAGAGAGATCTCAGTAGGTAAGGGTCCTTGCTACCAAGCCTGACAACCTGAGACCAATCCCCCAGACCACATGGTGGAAGGAAAGAAACGGTGACCAAAAGTTGTCCTCTGACCTCTTGCCATGTGCAGTGTAGCATGCACATGCCCACATACATATCAATAAATAATTTTTTAAATGCAGTTAAATATTTACAATTGATTTTTAAGCCAAAGCTGAGCAGTTCATTGGGGGGTGTTTGGAGATTTGTGTGGTTTTTGCATTACTGCTTCATCTTTTTGAAATGATTTATTGAACAAGGTCTGGGTGTTTGGCATGAGCTTTTGTGCCTTGCTCTTCTCTTGCGAGAGTCCCAGATGACTCAAACTGAGCTGCATGGGCTCTTCTTAATCTTTATTTAGCTCAGCCTCTCTGAGACATTTGACACTTCTTAAAATTCCTTTCCAAATTTTAGGGCACTTTCTTTGATTGACTTGTTAACTCTTACAGGATTTCTTTTTTAACTCTTCTAGCTGTCTGTTAAATGTGATATTCTCCAAAGTTCTATCTTGGTCCTTCTTGTGTTTCCATTTATTCAATCTCCTTGGTGATCTCATTCATTTCCATGGTTTCCATTACAGTCTGTTCATGGAGGCCTCCATGTGGGTGTCTCCAGCCTTAACTGAGTGCAGACCTGTGGATCCAGCCACTCTGCAGGTCTGTCTCTATAAAGCTAAGCACAATAGTAATCACGGAGATAATAACAACCCCTCATTATAGAACACTCTGCCAGGTGGCAGAGGGCCTCATTGCGTTGTTTCATTTATTCTCAGCAAATTTGTGAAATGAATACTGTCATTCCTACCCTTATGAGAGGAAATCTGAGTTGGATGCATACAGTGGCTTTTCTAAGGTCCTTCAGTGAGTAGTGGAATCTCGTCTCTAAGTCTAGAGCCCAAATTTTTATTTTTAACACCTTAGATTAATATGTCTAAGTGGATTCCATTATTGTCCTCTCTTCCACACACCTTCTGCTGCCCACCACCCCACATAAAAGGAAATTTCAGGAGCTGGAAATGAAGCTCGGTGGTATAGCTCTTACCTAGCATGAGACAGGCCTGGGTTTAACCCAAGCTCATAAACTGTAGGTACAGAAGCATTTATTTATTTATTTATTTATTTATTTATTTATTTATCTATCTATCTATCTATCTATCTATCTATCTATCTATTTATTTATTTGTTAGTTAGGATCTTAGGTAGCCTACATTGGCCTTAAACTATGTGGCCCAGGATGCCCTTGGACTCCTTGATCTTCCTGCTTCCACTCCTTCGTGCTGGGATTACAGGACCACACCACCATGCCCAATTTCAAAACTACTTTCGTAAATATGGGGGAGTCAAGCTTGTAGTCTTCAAGCTGATCTATCATTTGACCCCTATGTTGTTCTAAAAAACAGAAAGTGCTCCTTATCAATCTGGATTTCCAATTTAAATTCCAGAGCCTGCAGGATTCTGTGTAGCAGCCATATGGATCGGGATAGCAGTTCTCTCTGACTCTACACTATTCTGGCTGTTACCTGAGACTTTTTTGTATATTTTTGCTAACCCAGCTCTGAACACTCCAGTACTTGTTAAAAACTGCTGTGTTCAGTGGGACCGTGGTGGCTCACACCTTTAATCCCTGTACTCAGGAGGCAGAGGCAGGAGGATCTCAGAGTTCGAGACCAACCTGGATCCACAGAGCAAGTTCTAGAACCGCCGGAGCTACACAAAAAAACCCTGTCTCAAAAAAACCAAATAAGATCGCTGAGCTCCTAGATCACATCTTCATAGTTTTTGATTTTCTTTTCCAAGTGACATCTATTACTTCTTGCTTTTAGTGTTTTTTGTTTATGTTTCCCCATTGCATCCTCTCCATCTTCGAACATGTTAACGTGTCTGTGCTGATGGCGGAAGGAAAGGAATCCAATTTCTGATCATCTACCATATGCCAAGGTTTAAACACCAGAAGGGTTTTGTTGTTTTGACATTACTATATATACTATGTACACACACACACACACACACACACACACACACACTCTTCTGGTTTCTCATAAAGAGATGACGACAAGAATCCGAAGGTTTCCCGAGGATCATCCGTCAGCACAGCCTGGAGTGGCGTCCATGCTCCTCTCCCCCACCTCATTTCATTCTCTGTGAGGATGACACACCTGCCTCTTCTTCCCATGACTTGGTTCCTGCTACTTTGCTCTTCCTTGCCACTAAAATATCCGAATTCTCTTAGTTCTGGATGGTGTGAAAAAGGAAGAAAGAGAAACTAGGAAAGAATCAGGAGTGAGGAATGTCACAGAAGAAAGGAACAGTATTTTTAAGACAAGTTTTTCCCCCCAAAGGGAAACAAGAAAGCCCAAGTTAGAAATCACTACAGCTGACACTGAAGGTCCCTGTCAGACTCTTACTTCAGAGCAGCTCTGACTGTCTCACCTGCTGGCAAGAGTCATTTCCCAGCAGGCCCACAGGTGCTCAACCAATGATGGGGATGGGCAAGAAGGCCAGTGGGAGATAAGAAAAGGAAGTAATCTTTGCCAAGGCAGCCATAACTGTTTATCAAGACCTTGTTTCAGAAAGGGGGGAAGATGGTATAATGTAGGCATGTAACCTCTGCTACTGGGGAAGCTGAAGCAAGAGGATCCAAGTTTAAGGTCTGCCTGGGCTTCAGGTTTAGTGAGGGTCTGCTTTAAAATAAAAAGGAGAAAAAAAGTTTAGGATGTAGCTGTATTGTGTGTTTGTCTAGCATGTGTGAGATGCTGGGTTCACTTGGTATCCCAAATGAAAAAAGAAAAAGAAAGGAAACATAAATGAATAGATTGTTGTACTGCCTTTTGTTATATATTTTATTGTAATTTATATATTATATGTAATATTTTAGAATAGATGGGTGAATGGATAAAAATGTGTGTGTATTGAATATTTGACACATTTCATAAATACCAATAAAATGAATATTATCATCTTTGAAAGTTTTGCTTTCTATTCATGTTTCATATTTCATATTTTGTTGACTTCAAATGCTGATTCCTGGCTCCATCATCACTCTCCACCCTGTCCTCTGTGTAGTGCTGCCGTGGCTATTGTAACTGAGTTATGGGAATTGCAGGGATTGCGTTTGCTGAGTGCTTTAAGGACTTTGCTGATGAAGAACACTTTTTTCTTTTGATTTATTCTTCTATCATAGAGTACATCCCAAATGCAGTTTCCCCTTTCTTCTCTCTTCCCAGAAACCCCCATTTTCCCTCTCCCCCAGTTCCACTGCTCCTCCATTTCCCTTCAGATAAGAGCAGGCCTCCCAGGAATATCAACCAAACATGGCATTACAAGATGCAGTAAGACTAGGCGCAAACACTCACGTCAGGGCTGAACGAGTTTTCCTTATCATCTGCTCAGATCTGATATTTGCTCATCATCCCAGCTCGTGACCTGATTTCAGATTGGTCAGACTCCTTAAGAAGCCTCATCTGCCTTTCTAATCACTGTTCTGCCATTGTCTTAGCTGAATGTGAGTCCATTTTCTTTTGTAAACTAGAAATCCTTCTCTATAGAAAGAGCGGTTTGGATCTGAGATTACCCTGAACTCTTGATGCTGTAGTCTGGAATTTGTCTCATCTTATTTTGTCATGTATAGTAAAGGAAGCTAGCTGGTCATCATTGGCTCACAGCTCCTGTTTTCTTTAATATGTATTATTAAACTATTAAATTTGCCATGTCTTTTCTAATTGAGTTTTATTGGTTCTTTAGCTTCTCAGGAGCTATTTAGAAAATTTTATGAAACTTGTCATTGAAGCACATTATGGTTATTGCTGCAGCAGTTGGTGGTGACTCAAGCATGGCCGAGTGACACAGTAAAAGACACTTCTTTCACTCTGCTGCATAAGTATGACTGGACATTTTTGGCATTCTGCTTAAATTTTCACTTCTGCCTAGCTCATCAGAATCCTAGCAATTAAGCAGGGAGTGGTGGAGCACTTTAATCCCAGCATTGGGATCACTTGGGAGGCAGAGGCAGGTGCATCTCTGAGTTTGAGGAAAGCTTGGTCTACAGAGTGAGTTCCAGGTCAGCCAGGGCTACACAGAAAAATCCTGTCGGGGGGGGGGGGAAGAAACAAAAACAAAAGCCATAGCAATTAAGTAAAGAAAACAATTTTCTTCTCTGTGACCAAAGATGGTCACAGTGGGCAATCTTTTGCTTCACGTGCATTGGTCGGTTTGAGAACTTAGAAATACATCACACTAATTTGAAATAAAACCAAGAATTTTCTTTAATTAGAGGGTAGAAGATAAGTCCTTTAACTTCTTTTATATTAACTTTTAAAAGTTAAACTTAAGTTTTTAAACTTAGATTTTTAAAATTAACTTTTTAAACTTTTTAAATTTTTAGCTTTTTAAAATTAAATTTATTTATTTTATATCCCAATAGCAGTTTCCCCTCCTTCCTCTCCTCCCATTCCCTACCCTTGCCTCCCTCCAATCCACTCCTCTGTTTTTGCTCATAAAGGGACAGGTCTCCCACAGTTAACAAAGCATGGCATATCAAGTTGAGGTAGGACTAAGCTCTTCCCATTGTATTAAGACTGGGCAAGGAATAGATTCCCAAAAGCCAGCCAAAGCATTAGGGACAGCCCCTGCTCCCACTGTTAGAAGTCCCACAAGTAGACCAAGTTACTCAACTGTCACTTATGTAGAGGGCCTAGGTGGGTCCAGAGATTGTGGGGGTGGCCGACCAATGATTGGTCCAGCCTCAGTCCCATGCCACAAGAATGAGCCCACCCTGACACTCACTGCCTGGAGTGCCAGGACCCAGAGATTGGATGGCCCAGAGACCTAGGATAGAGTCAAACACGGAACAAAAAATGCCAACGTAATGATGCCTAACAATAGTTCTTAACATTTTAAAACTGATTAAAAAGATCAAGGTTAGATGGTCTATAAGCTGTCTTCCAATCCAGAAATTATATATTCCAGTAATATCAATAATAAGTTGATAATTCTGGCTTTTATTAGATTAAGTCCGTTTGGTCCTATTAATATGAATTTGAAATAATTGAGTACTAACTCCTATCTGTCTGATAAGCCAGACATTTTTCAAAGAGTTTCTGTTTCAGTAGGAGTAAAAGACAACAAGGGGAGTTTTTTAGTGGTTGCCAGCACAGCGGTGAGCAGAGCAGGAGGAGCGGAGATGTGGTAACTAGAACCCGGGAGCGAGGAAGTAGAAACCGGCTCTTCTCTACCAGGTGGACACAAATAGAAAGTAAGGGTTGAGAGGTGGCTGCTTGTCCAGACTTCCTGAGTTTGATTCCCAGCCCCTATGTTACGTGGCTCCAGCAGTCCTAGGGGGTCGGGTAGCAGGGCTATCCGAAACTGCTAGCCTCTGTGTAGGCACCTGCACTCACAATGTCCATACCCACACAGAGACACATGTACATACACATAATTTAGAATAATAAATGAAAACCTAAAGAAGGAAATGGAATGTAACCAATGTCAAGATCTTTCTCCTTTTCCAAAATCATATTCTGTGGACATCACTGATAGGCCAAGAGCCAAGTCCCACTGGCATTTAAGATTTTCTGGCAGAGGCTGGGCTGTAACGAGTGGTAGAACGTGTGCTTAGCATTCAGCAGGTTCCACCCTCGCACCAAAGCAAAACCAGAGCTAACGGTGGGAGCCACAGTGCTGTATACAAGACCTGTTATGTCTGATTTTCATTTCCTCATCTGTAATATGGAAGGTTAGGTCATCTCTGGTGGGTTCTGAGAAGATGAAGAGCTAGCTTGCTCCTGGCAGCAGCTCCTTGAGTTTACCAACAGAAAACTTACACGTTTACTCTTCAAGATCCAGGTAGTTGCACCGCCAGCCATCCTCCTGTCTTTTGTCCTATAATTGTCCCCAGTGGCCTAGGTAGTAAAGACGAAGTTGCTTATTATTTTCTCCACACTAGAAAACTTGCTATTTAGATGGGAATGCTTGGCCTTAAAAGGCTTTTGCCATCAGAAATGGCTGAGAGATGAGTGGTAGTGGCGGTGTGAGCAGTGAAAACATTTAAGACGTCAAGCAAAATTTCACTTCTTCATAGAGAAGGAGATTGTTTCCTGAACTGAATCCTGGAAGAGTGGACCCAACCTCACGGGTCTCCGACTCTACTGCCGATGTGGGGTAGCTTGTTTAGAACCAAGGCACTGTCTGCCATTCCATACAAACAAAGGGAAAACCACAAAGGTATGGGCCACACTCAGAAAGATGGACCAGGGGCTCTAGTAGAGTGCTGCTGCTGCCGCTGCCGCTGCTGCTCCTGAACATTGTTCTAGAAGAGATGATCTAAGTTAGCTAGGACAAACTCAGGGACAAGACAGATGGTGCAGATGTGGTAGTGCACACACAGCCAAGTGTGATTGGGGCCGTGAGTAAGAATGTAATGTTCACAATCCGATACGTTTAATATTTCTGCATGGCTGAAATTTTTATACTATTTAGGGAGAAGAACATACATTGAGAGTCTGGCTTTGAACAGAACAAGGGGACCCTCACTCCTTGTTAGGCTGGGGAACTATGGAGGCCAAGATTGAAGCCTTAGTTTCTGTTGTATTGTGGGGCATCGCTGTCACCAGCTGGTCAAGGGCTAGAAGAGGACACTGAGACCAACAGTGGAGTAACTGCTCTTGACAAAGGGACAGGCCGAGCAGACATTAGTGAAGGAAGGGCAACGATGCCCAGGTCTGGGCTGTTGCCTGGCCTCATCTGCAGTTTTCAGTGAGGTGATGGACACAGAGACAGGCGGTGTGGGGGCGTCAGGGAAGGCAGAACCAGCAGGTAGAGGGTGAGTCCCAGCACCTTTTCTGAGTATTCTTGTTACCTCTGGGGAGAAGCTTTTTCTCCCCTTCTGTCCTTTGAACTAAATGAGGTTAACAGTATCCAGTGACCCTTGTTGACAACTCTGGTCTCTAACTTAGATGAATTTCTTGTCTTCCTTAGGTAAAAGAAGAACGTCCAGAAAAAGTGCCAGATTTAAAATTACTAGTGGAGAAGAAATTTTTGGCTTTGCAGGATAAGAATTCTGATGCTGACTTTAAAGACAATGAAAAGTTTGTGCAGTATAAGCAGCAGCTGAGGGAGCTGAAGAAGCAATGTAAGTCTGCCGCTTTGCTTTGGCTTTTGACGTGAGGGACCTGACCCGTGAGCAGTTCTCTCCTCTGCTTGCTTTCTCCTCCTGAGTGCCTTGTCTTGTTGCGGTTTTGTGTTTGTCTAATTTTAGTTCCAGTCACCTGTCCATTTCTGAAAGCCTACAGTTTCCACAAAGTGTCTCACTGCTTGGGAGGGAAATTCAGAAAACAAAATAAAATGGGAAACCATTTTATTCAGATGATGGTGGTAATTCTTTCAAAATATGAACTGCTGTGCCAAGCTCTAGAGTATGTTTGTTCCTGTTTGCTGCTGTGGAGCAGCGTTGGAGAAGGTCCCTCAGTGTTCTTCTCAAACACAGTCCAAGTCCCTCTGATGCTGTGCCCTGGGTACTGTTAATTCCTTCCATGTGATTTTAAATTGGCTTCTACTTTAGACGGCTGTTTTGTTTACGGTTTTTAATTGGCATAATTTTGACTTGAAAATGAGATTCAGCAAATAATTCATTACACACACACACACACACACACACACACACACACACACACACACACACAATGTACCAGAAATAACATGTCTGATGCACAGTGGAGAACCAGTGCTCTATTCTCTCCTGGTTTCCACGTGGTTCTCAAAACAGTGTCAAGTGAATTACGTCTTGTTTTGGTCTGTGAATCTATTTAGTTGTGTAGGGTCTTTTTGTTTTGGTTTGTTTTAGAATTGAGATTCATTTATTCCTTAAAGAACAGTATAAAGGAGCAGATAAATTTTCCCTCTTTAGCATTACTCGTCTTTCAAGTTCATTTGTTTACTGACAGAGCAGGGATGGCACATGTGGCATAGATTCATCTTATGGCCACAGATGTACTCAGTGTAGCGATTTGTGTTTTAAAGTAGGCCTTCTTCTAAATAGGAATGTTTTCTTTAAATTGGTGCTGAGATCTCAAAAATGACTGAGGAAGCTGCTTTAGTTTTGTCTATTTTACAAATAACTTAAGTTTCACAATTTAGAAAGTTTTGCAATCATGATGAGACTGTTGCTGTTCTGTAGATTTAAACAGTAAGCATTTTCCCTCTGTTTGGTTCTTCATTGAATATTGTCACTTCCAAAATCCTTCTACAGTAATTTTGTACTGTTCCCCGAGTAGAGAGTAACCCCTAGAGGAGACAGGATGGGCCTTTCAGTTTTCACATTTCTCAGACACATACTTTGAAGTTTAGGGTACTTGGTTCTACAGATTATGACAGATATAACATCAGGTCAGAATCCCTTACTTTAACAGTATTTCATAATAAAAACTAAGGGGTAAATATAAAGAAAATCTTTCCTCTTTGTTAACTCACAAAGTTATTGTTCTGTAAAAGAAATTATAGTGACCTTTAGAATAATATGGTCTTGGGGGAAATTCCTAATTAAGAGCACGTAATGCAACAAAGTAAGTATTGAAGTTGTAATTATTATGGAGCGAGAGAGAGGAGAACGAAGAGAAGTATGTTTCCCCAGGTTTAGCTGTTCACATCATTTGGACAGTTAAATCTAATGACAAAGTAAATTTATATTGAACGAAATGCTTCCTTATGCAAGAGTTCCTCATACATTGCAACACTGGGATTAACAGAACTTTCCCTTTAATTTCCCCTAAAATGTTACTTTTAAAGGTCTAGATCTTGAATAGCAAACAGAATATTGGTATTCTTTTAAAGTGCTAGTAGAGCCGGGCAGTGGTGGCGCACGCCTTTAATCCCAGCACTCGGAAGGCAGAGGCAGGCGGATCTCTGTGAGTTTGAGGCCAGCCTGGTCTACAGAGCTCCAAAGCCACAGAGAAACCCTGTCTCGAAAAAACCAAATAAAATAAAATAAAGTGCTAGTGTGTGTGTGTGTATGTATGTATGTATATATATATATGGTGCACTGTGAGTTAAATTTGCAGGATGTCTGATGGCTTTTTTTCCCCCACTCTCCTTTGAGACTCTTGATTAGGACCAAGCTCTCATAGTGAATGTAAGTCCAGATTTGAGGTACACTGTGACTTATTAAATGGGCTAGTGAATCTGCTCTGAGATATGTTCTGCAGTTAAGGAGTTGAAATAATAATCTTTTGTTTTTAAAGTTTGGAAAGTAGAAGTGAGAGACAGACCCTTGCTTGTAGTTGCCTATTTTGATGAAGTAGAATCTGAAGTGAGACCCAGGCATAGTGGGGCAGGCCTGTAATCCCAGCGTTCATGGGTAGAGGTGAACAGATCACTGAAGTTTGGGGCCAGCCTGGTCTACGTCATGAGTTCCAGGCCAGCCAGAACTGTATGGCAAGACTATCTTAAAAGATAAAAACAACTGAAATATGTGTGTAAAAGGTTGTTCTTTCATGAAAACATCCATGATATGTTCTCCATATTCATTATGTGAGGTATAATTTGCAGGGGATTTACTTTATCAAATCATAATTTGATGAAAGAAATGTCATGTAGTTCTTGAACAGGGTTACATTAAGGTGGAGGACGGAGGTGGTTGAGTGGTGGGCAGGACTAGGCATACTCCGCTGCAGTCACAGTTCCCCTTGCCAGAGCTAAGCAGCTAGTTCTCAGTTTGTGATCCCATGCCTCTTTGACATACTGAGTATACACTGCTGGGGTCCCAGGGTTTCAATTTGCACGTGTATGCCTCAGTAGTTATCCTGTTGGAAATCAGAACCGAGGATTAAAACATAATTATCTGTTTTAAGAACTATGCCCATTACATGTTAAATATAAACATATCAGACATTTGATATGAAGTGTAACTACTCCCCAAACATAAGAAAATTTACTGAGACAAGAAGGCATTGCTTCTCATTTTTACAAAGCTCAACTTCTGGCCCACAAAGCAGCTGGGCCCTCTCCCTTGCGTTTGCATTGCTCTGTGTACCTTGTTCTGGTGGAAAGAAAGTAAGGTCTCACACATTTGAATAGTAGTTGCGTTTTCAGACCACCAGAAATTCCCGTTTTTAAAATACCAGATCTGGGCTGTCTCATACAAATACAGCTGACAAACTAGGAATACTTTTTTATAACTGTAATTATTGGAGGAAATTTTCAGTTGTTGGGGGACTCAAAGCAGGGGTACACTTAGTGATGTGAAAATAACATGAAAATCTGTTTTCAGTGTTTATAAGTAGGTGATTGGAGCCCAGACATGCTCTTTTGTTTATGTCTGTGCAGCTTTCACAATGTCATTTCAGACTCCATGTTGCATCACAAACCACTGGTCCACAGAGCTTATAATACGTGCTATCTTGGGGCTTTACAGAAGAAGTTTACTGATTCCTGATCTAAACAACATTCAGAAATAAGAAGAGTTTCTTGGTTTTTTAACTCTTGATTCTCTGCTCAGCCCCCAAATACCACACATTTTTCTTAGGGTATTCAGAACACTTTAATGTAGATTGCTTGTTCTGCATTAATTCATGTAGTTGATAGTCTTAAATGAATACAAGTTGACAACTTAGTACTTGAGGACAAAGACAATATATACAGACATAAAACAATGTGAGGACCATTAACATAATAAATCAAAAGCAAAGACAATGTCAGAAACAAGTATTATTGTGAGGAAAGTCAGAACGTTTTTTTTCTAGCCTGCTCATATTGCCTGTCATCAGTAGGGGCTCTGTGGAACAATATATTCAGGAACTTTCTGAGGTTGGGCTTAGGCTCTGTAGGAAAGAAGATGCTGATCGGTTCCTGCAGGGAAGAGGAGCCAGTGCAAGTGCTAGCGTTTCCCATCCCTAGAATGTAAACCTAATGGATTAGCTGTACTTGTCTAAGGATAGAATTACTCCAAAGATAACATGTTCTATTTGCATATAGTAATGTTGGAGTGATTATGTCTTGTAGATAAACTGCGTATCAGATCCGGCTCCTTTGAACACATCATTTTTATCCCTTGGATACCTGATGCCCTGTTGTGGTTGTTTCCCCCCATGTTGTGGTAAAAGCACCTGGCAGAAACAGCCTCAGGAAGGAAAATTATGGTTCACAGTTTCCAAGATTTCAGTCCGTGTTCATGTGCTTGCACATCATGACAGCAGTCACATGTGGAGAAGTTTGCCCACTTCTTGGCTGATCAGGAAGGGCCAGGGACAAGATATACCCCCAGACCTGTCCCTGGTGACCTACTTCTTTAAGCTATGCCCCGCCTCCTAAGGTTTCCAGAACCTCACAAAAAAGATGGGAACATTAGTGTTCAACACATGAGCCGTTTGGGGAAATTTCATACTTAATACCTTTCTATTAGAGAAAATTATGTCTGCCCAGTTTATTTCTCAGGATTGTCACCCAGATTGTGAGGTACTGGTTCCTTGTAAACACTCAAACGTGTTTTCATTTATTATTGAAATATGATAGCATAGTTTATAGCATCATAGAAAGAATATACTCTTAATAGCCAGAAAAGCTACATCCCAACCTGACAAATTATCTTTTACATCTGTTCTTTTTGTCAGCCAGTTAAGACAGATGTGTATTTTGTATTCATCTGAGGTTTGTCCTCTTCCTTTACTGTGATGAAAGTCATGGTCAGGCTCTGTGATGTACCCAGTATAGGAAATTCTTAGCACTTGTAAACTGATGCATGGCAACCACCATTGTTTGAATGCCTGTCTGTGCATGAGTACTGTCTGTCTGTCAACCACCATTGTTTGAATGCCTGTCTGTGCATGAGTACTGTCTGTCTGTCTGTCTATCTATCTATCTATCTATCTATCTATCTATCTATCTATCTATCTACCATCTATCTATCTATCTATCTATCTATCTATCTATCTATCTATCTATTCCTTGCTATTTATTTCTCACCACTCACCAAGATGACTGGAGGATGGTAACACACCTTGCTTTTGACCCATAGTACTGAAGTTCAGGTACCACTGAGTGACATGAAAAAGCCTGTGTGTTTTGGTTTATATCTCTTTTTTTGTTTTTGTTTATCTCAAGTTCTCCCGACTCTTGAAAAAGACTCTTTTCTCTTAACTACTTGACTCATTTTTTGAGAGAGGAACTTGTAAGACTGTCAAGTAATAATTCATCAGGGTCCCCAATCATGGAACTGTGTTCTGATGCCCTTGAGGGGAGTCTGTCTGTCTAGCCGACAGGAAACTGTCCCTAGCAGTGGATTTAGAGAGCAGGGAGTTGAGATCCAACAGACAGTGCGTACTCTTCTTTGCTCAAGCCCGTGATCCTGACGGTGCATTTGATACACAGCACTGAGACTGACATTTCCCTTGTAAATAGCTGCTGTGTTTTGGCAGAGGAATGGGATATTCATTACATCACACGTTTACTGCGAGTTCTGTGAAATTTATTTCAAGCCTAACACACAGTAAACTGGCGCACGCATCCTCATTTCAGTCTTTACAGTATCCACATGGGGAAAGGAACGAACAAACACTGCGGGTCCTGTTTTTAGCAGACCTCACACTGTATAATGAGACTCATGGAGGTGTTTACCCAGTGTTTCAGTCAGGCCACGAAGCTGGCACATACATTCACAAGGAAAAGGAAAGTTTTAGAATGAGAGATGGCTATATTTAAAGTTAGTAAAGGAAGCTCCCTTGTCAAGGTACAACTGAGTCAGCAGCAATTGGAACAACTGAACTGTGGGTGTTTCTCTCGTTGTGGCTTTTATGAGGGTGCTGTTACTCATACTAGGAGGCAGCTGGACTCTAGGAAGACCAGAGCCTCCGTGCTCTGGAGCTGACAGATGTTATACGTAAGGAAATAATTACACTGTCAAGTTGTTGTTACAGAAATTAGAAAGGTTTCGGTTTTGTAATCTATATATAATCCAAATATCAGACATATTATTAAGTATTTCTAGTACCTTGGGGTTCTTTTTAAGACATGCATGTATTTGTGTTTCAGAAAGATTTTTAAATAGAAGCTGGCAGCTCAATATTACTGTGTTTGCCTATAGGAGTGGGCAAGAGTCAGTTAATTGTTCTGAAACTCTAAAGTGAAACAAAATGTGTCAAGTTAGTAATTGCTATTTGGCTTTAAAAAACACCTGGGATTGAGTACTCTTTACACATATGGTAGCAGTTATGGGGGCAGGGCTGGGCGGAGACATGGCTGCAGCTGACCCATGAGCTGCACAGAGCTCCTGACAGAATGCATTGCTAGTGGACAACATTTGAAATCAAGCCAACTGGTATACCCTTGCACATTCAGAACAATAGTGACTTGCTACATTTCAACTTAAAGTTTTAGAAGCATCCATTCAAGTAATACAACAAAAACATGATATTGGGAGTAAAAAGCTGCTTGCCCCCTCTGACCGCTCAGTTTCTATCTTTGGGTCTCATATACTCGCTTCTTGAAGACTTCCTTCATCAACTGTTGGAATGTGACATGCTCAGTTGTCAGAATACACACTGCCTCTATATTACCATCCGAATTAATTTTCTTAGAAATTATGTATCTGAAAGTCTTCCTTAGATAGATGTTCAGAAAGAGTGGAGCAAAATGAGTCAGTGCAGTGGTATCCCTTTCAATACTAATTCTAATTAATACAGAAATAATAATTTGAGCTACTATCAGTAGAAGGTTAGTTAAATATGCTACACTGATGATGCAGAATTTTTACCTTTATAAAGAACCTTAGGAATTAAATGCTTATACTACTAAGAGTTTTTAAAAGTAGGATACAAAGTTTAATATTAGCTCCAGGCCTGGTAGCTCATGCCTGTATGTCCATACTTTGAAGATGAGGCAGGAAGTTTAAACCAGCTTGAGCTACATGAGTTCCAGTCTGGCATGCACTACATGTAGCCTGAGGCTGCCTCAAAAAATAATAAATAATAAATAAAAGTTAAAATGTTTAGTATGATTGTATGTAAAGGAGACTTTACCTGAGTGTAGTGGCACATGCCTGCAATCCCAGAACTCTGGAAGCTAAGAAAAGAGAACGGATCCGGGGCTGAAAGCAGCTTGAGCTAGATAATTATACCCTGTCCCAAGCCAAAACTCAGGTAGATTTCATCAAACTTTGAAACATTTAACTCATTAAAAGACAAAGAAACTATTCAGGAAATGAGTAAGCAAACTATAAATTGGTACAGAATATTGACCTATCATGTATTTTGCAAAGGCTAGACGATATTCAGGCTCTATGAGAAGTTATAACATAATAGAAAGAAAAACGTTAGTGCCGAACCCAGGATTGAAGACTTCCAAAAGGAATTCACAGAAATAGCCAATTAGCATGTGCAGAAGATCCCTGCAAACCCTCACAACCACGCACTGCTGGGCGGCATCGTGATCTATCCCACCTCCATCCTCAATTCCAAGAAGTATGTGTGCACTTGTACTCCACCCTCTAAATGAGTCTGTATAATGTCAATAAAAAACTAACTGTTTTCCACCACTACACACTGCTACAAGCTAGAAACAACAAAAATGCTGCTTGGGAGGGTGTTTCTTTAGAAAAGATGAATAAAGTCTGGGGCTGTAGTTTAGGACTGGAGTGCGTGGCCCAGACGTGCAGGCCCTGCACGCCATCCTCTGCCACTGCAGAGTGTGGAGGGCTGCAAGTATAAAATAAAACAAAAGGCGTGTTCTTTCCTGAGACTTCAAAGACGCTCTTACTCCATGCTGGCCAGCAAACTCATCTGAGCATGCTGCTACTGTGCTCGCCTGTCACCTAGTCAGGATTCACCTGCGGTTGCTGTCTTTGTTAGTGCCGTGTCATGTCGTTCTGGAAGCAGCAGAAAGAATGAATGGCTTTTCTGAACCAGCACTAACACTTTGTGTCTGCGGGAAGCAGGGGTGCAGTGTTTTCTATTTCTGTAGAAGGCATGTTTTATCTTCAAAACACGTGTATTACTTAACAGCAATGTGAAGGAGTGATTGGAGTGTAGTTGTGTTCCACAGATGAGGTTCTGCAAAATTGAGTTTCTTGTATGTTCCGTCTTCTCCCAGAATTCATTTTGTCCCCTTATAATTGACACCTCCCAACATCTTCACCAACGGGCAATTACTGTTGATTTTAAGTCTTTCACAATGATGAATAAATGGAACAACACAGCTTGCAGCCCTTTGAGTGACTACTTTCGTTTACCAGAATGCATGGTGGTCTACCGTTGGTGCTGTTGACATCAGCAGCTTGGTGGTGATTTCTGAGTAGTCATCTGTCACATGTGTGGTGCATTTATCCATTACCCGTTGAAGAGCATTTCTGTGGCTGTCGCTTGTGGCTTTCGTGAGCAGAGCTGCTCTAAGCATCCACCTACGTGCTTTGATGTGGATGTAGGTTTGCATTTCCCTTGGGTAGTTACCTAACCAGGGCATTGATGACTTGTGTGTTAAGTATATGGTGTTTTGCTTAAAGAAACTGATCAAATGTTTTCCAGCATGCAGCACAAGAGGGTTCTGGTTGCTATGCACCACTACCAGCACAAGAGTTAGTTTGACTTTATTTTAAATTTAGTCATTCTAACTAGTATGTGATGGTATCTTATAGTTTTAACTTACCTCTTTGATTTTTTTGTATTTTAATTTTCATGTAATGTTCATATTTCTCTAGTCAATTATTACATTTGCTCTTTTTTGTTGTTGTTTATTTTTCAAGACAGGGTTTCCCTGTGTAGATTTTGGTGCCTATCCTGAAACTAACTCTTGGTAGACCAGGCTGGCCTCGAACTCACAGAGATCCACCTGCTTCTGCCTCCAGAGTGCTGGGATTAAAGGCGTACACCATGACCACCCAGCTCTACATTTGCTTTTAATTTATTCCACATACACCAGCAAAAGTCAAGTATAGTGGCCTGTACCTCAGCAATGGGCAGTGCAGAAATTTAGGATCATTTTCATCTATATAGCAAGGTCGAGGCCAGCCAGGGCTTCATGAGATCCTACCCCCAAAATATATAGAAATATAATAACCCCCAAATACCAACAGTGTTAGTGCTACCTGGAAATGTTAAATATGAACTGCCATGTTCTACTGCAGACCAGTTGACTCTAAAGTTGTGAGAGAAGACGAATTGAATTTTAATTTTTCCTGTATTCTGAGTTTGAGAACCATTGTCTCTAGTAGAGGTGCTCACCTCTTACTAGACATCAGGAGCAGCTGTGAACATTAAACAAAATGACAAAAATCCAGGCCTCATTCCCCAGCAGGGAGATTTAGGCAGGCCTGTGGGCATTCAAGTTCCCAAGTGGTGTTAATGTACAGTCAGGCTAAAATTAACCAGTCCAGTACAGCTTGCTTGAACATCGATTCAAATCTGACACTAGTTCCAGACTTCATGTGCTTATTATCCAAAAGAGAAAATTCATCCATGAATAGCCTAGTATAGTTAGAAGCACATACTGGTTACGCAGCTATCGCCTCATGAACTACAGTGTACTTGGTGTCTTGAATGTGATCTTGTCTTGATTGGTAGTCCTGTCTGCCTTGAACTTGATGGTCTTCTTGCCTAAGCCTTCTGGGTACATACCTGGCTATATTGGAGAGCCTTATTTTTTTGCTGAATATTGCACTTAGCATTCATTCATTCAGTAACTATTAAGTGTGCTGAAAAACATGAATAAATAAAAAAGTCTCTGTTATCACAGAACCTACATTCTGGTCTTTGGCATTTAGTTAACCCAACTCTGATAAGTATTTTATTGACAATACAGTACTTTGCTTTGTGATTTTGAGTACATGTGTTTATTTGTATACATTATTTATACTGAGGTATGTGTGCATGCTTGTGTTTAATTCACATGTTAATAAGATGGCTAAGACTAGCAACCACCAGCAAATTTGAGAAGAGAAAATATAAGTTGAGATTGTGTCCAACCAAGTAGTAGTCTATATTTTTTTTTATTAACTCGGGGGATTTTACTCTTGGAAAGTATGATTCTATGATAATAACACTAATAAGATTGATACTAATCAGCCCACGATACTGTAGAAGGATTAGATAAGATCCTGTGTCTAAAGGGGCTTTATAAACTAACAGACTCCCTAAATATTAGTTTCCTGGTTCATTTACTCTGATGATTTTTATTTATATCTCAATGTAGAAGGGTAAACAGTTTAAGAGGTTCTATCAGTGGCATGAATTCGTAAGTACAAAGAAACAAACTCAACGTAGGTTAGTCATTTTGCAACATTGCTAAGGGATTTTAACGAAGGCTGGACTGAAAAGTAGTGAGGGATGCTCTGTAAGTGACAAGGTGTGAGTGAAAAGCCGTGGGAAGGGAAGATAGTGTTTGCAGTGTATATTGGCTTGGCAGCATTTTCTTGATGGGGAAGCAGAGACTGAGTGCTTAATAAATGTTAAATGGGCATAGTGAACCGTAACTGCAGTCCTCATATGTGGGAGGCTGAGGCAGGAGGATCTCCATGAGCTCAAGGCGGACTGAAATATGTAATGTAGTGAGTTCTAGATCAGCCCGGGCCACAGATCTTGCCTTTTGAAAGAACAAAAAAGAGTAGTCTTACTCATATAGTGAGCCGGCCTGTGCTTGGGATGAAAACACACTCATTATAAACAGATGTTGTGGACCTGTATCATTATTGTGTGTCGTATGAGCCTTCAGTATGTTAGGGATTCTTTGGTAGATTGAGCTTGAGGACATGAACATGGAATCTTCTGTCAGAACTTGATTATTTAGTGAACTTCATTTTAAAGAGAAGATGGTGTAATAACTTTTGTATACACACATACACAGGGGTGTGTGTGTGTCTGTCCTCACTGAGGCTTTGTTTTGTTTGCTGCTGGGGATCAGTCAGGTCAAGGACCTAGTTTTTGCTGGACAAGTGCTGTAACCCGCTGGGCTTTGCCTCCAGTCCATAGCTCCTGTTAATCTACTTCCAGGCTTCATCTCCCCCAGGGTCCTGCATAGTAAGATCTACAATAGAGAGGGGAAGGAGGCAAAATGGCTTCCTGGAAAAGTGGCTCTTGCTGAGAATCCTTTGACATGGCCTCCACAGTCAGCCTGGCACACCTTGTGACACATGCAGCCCACACTGCTTCCTCCTCTTGGAAAGATTGCAAGCTGATAATAGGTTTGTAGAAGAATTAATTTGAGGTATATAGATGTCCATATTTCTTTTGGCTCTCGCACCCCACATGTATGGCTTCCTTATTAATTTTGTTTTTCAGTGAATAGGTAACTCCTGTGTGTAGCATTGAGAAGGTTTGAGAAATAGTCAAGTAATTGATTCCTCTCATGGGAGAGGCAAGGGGGTTGTTCAGAGGAGAGGTGGGAGTCCTAGAACATGGCATGTAAGATTCGGAGAAACAAAATTGCACATAGCAACAGCACATGTTTCTGATCCTAGCACTTGGGAGGCTATGGAAGGAGGAGCAGGGCTTTGAGGTTAGCCTCAACTATATAGCAAGTTTGAGGCCAGCCTGAGCTATAGGCTGAGCTACTTGGTCTCAAATAAAATAAAATAAAATAAAATAAGAAATCCAATCTTATTCTTTGGACACTGACCTGGTTATAGCATAGTCTGGGGACTGGGTACCATATGGGGAAGAGGAAAGAGGATGTTTTACAGGAACAAAGGGTTGAGAGTTGAGTATTCAAGTTATAGATTATAAGTATCATCCCTGTAGTTAAGATTAATAAAAGGCTGCATCTGAAGGTTAAGCCTAGCATAATTCCATGATAATCTAAGATAGTTATAACCAACTATTTAGATTCAAAGGTGCACCAATGCCATAATATATTTTTTGGTAATTATATTTTTGGCATTCAATGCTAATGTGATAATTGTAGNAAGAGAATATATTTAAAATCTGAAGGATTAGATAGATGAAAGATTTTTCAGTAAGAGCTTTAAAGACTAAATATCACTAGGTTATTTTAAATAAATAAAAAATACGATTTTCAGGTTCACATAAATGTATCAGCCTTCTCTTCCTTTCATCTTTAGTGTGCAGTTTATATTTGGTTGAAATATCACGTAAGTGAAAGCAGACTATCCCCCTTGGTAATCTGCACCCTAAGGAATTGCTGTGGAACTAGGACTTAATATTTACTTGAGGAATAAAAACCTAGAGAAGATTGTGTGTGTTCATGCATCCAGGGTGTTCTCCCCCTTCTTTTCCTTCCATGGCAAATGTTCGACACATACTAGTCCTGAGCATGAGAGGATAAGACAAGGCCTCCTGTCCCTTTTCACCAAGGGCACCTTGGCCTGTCTTTCTACAATGTGTGGCTGCCAATTGGCTGGAGATGCCAGACTTCCTGGCAAACTTCCTCACCCAATTTGACCACTGAGTCCTTCTTGATGGAAGATTCTTCCTCTTTTTCTTAGGTAACACTAAACTTTGACTTAATTTCGATTGCATAAAGTAGGAAACTTATAACTTAGGCTCAAGAACTTTCCATCCCCTCGGGATCAGCCTTGATTGACAGTGTCCACTATTTCTGTTCTGTTGTGGCATTGATCCTGTCTCCCCTCAAAACATCAAACTGACCATGATTCTTACATTTGGTAGGATTGCAGTCAAGAATCTATAGTAGCCTATTTACAAATATTTTCCTTTTGTTTTAAAACACAGTGCTTTTATTTTATATGCACCAAAAGCACAAAGAAAGAAAAATTCTCCTTGTTAGAGATAGGTAAAGGGACTGGAGAGATGGCTCAACAGTTAAGAGTGTCAGTAGACTTGAGTTCAGTTTCCAGCCCCCACACAGGGCAGTTCACAGTTCACAGCTGCCTCTAACTCCAGCTCCAAGGGATCTAACATCCTCTTCTGACCTCCATGGGCATTGATATTTACACACACACACACACACACACACACACACACAACAACAACAAAAACCCTGAAATACAAAATAAATCTTTAAAGAGGGCGTCAGTCACTCATAAACTGTGCCATCTAGTTCTGTTCCTGGAAACTTCTCCCAAGGCTCTCTCCTGTTCTTCCTGTTTTTTTCTACTACTAGCCATATATACGCTCAGCTCCAGCTTGCTGTCTTGCAGTCTTCCAAGATGATTGATGATTGCACAGGGTAGATCTGATGGTGCTTGTACTTGTGAAACTGTCAGAAATGGATTCATGTTCTTTTGGTGGCTCCCGTCAACCCTCTGGAGTAGTAAAGGCTATCTGCCTCCTTTCCTCCCTTCTTCTCTCTAGTCTTTCATCCCAGACACTCATTCATAATCCCCAGAAAGTACTAAGTTCTCTTTCACCTCCAGACCTGCTCATCTCTTTGTGGTACATTTCCACCTCTTTCTTTCTTTTTTTTTGCTTATAGGAAGCCCACCCCTCTGTCTTTCTGCAGACATCACAGACTTCCATTAGACTATTCAAAAGTAAAGGAAATGCATATTTGTCCTGTGAGACCCTTAAGGGAGGAAGTCCCAATCTGGGGAGAACTGTGTGACAACAATTAGGAAAATGTGCGCTAGATTGTTTGATAAGAAGAGGAATAAGAATAAACTTATGGGAACTTTGAAATAAGCCAATTGCTTTGCATTAGACTGTGGAGAATAGAACTTAATATTAAAATATCCAACTTTTAATATTTGAGTGATCATAAGTCTGTCCTCTGGCTAGGTCAGCAAACCATTCTGTGTCCTCTGCTTTTGGTTGCAGTGTATCCCAGTAGATACAGGAACTAAAATATACCATTTTCTCATCTTGCCTGACTCATTTGATGCAAATAGCAAGTTCCCCCATGACCCAGTCTGTAAAAATAGAAAATGCATTATTACATTTTGAGAACAAGCTTTGAGAGGTAGTGAGCTATTCTTTGGACACTGACCTGGTTATAGCATAGTCTGGGGACTGGGTACCATATGGGGAAGAGGAAAGAGGATGTTTTACAGGAACAAAGGGTTGAGAGTTGAGTATTCAAGTTATAGATTATAAGTATCATCCCTGTAGTTAAGATTAATAAAAGGCTGCATCTGAAGGTTAAGCCTAGCATAATTCCATGATAATCTAAGATAGTTATAACCAACTATTTAGATTCAAAGGTGCACCAATGCCATAATATATTTTTTGGTAATTATATTTTTGGCATTCAATGCTAATGTGATAATTGTAGAACAAATACTTTATATACAGATATTTCTCTGTAGTACTCAATAGGAAAATTCAGGAGCAGTCAAAGCTTTGAGAAAGCTATTCACGTACAAAAGGTTTTATTATATAATGATAATGTTTAAATTAGTGTGTCTGTGCATTGGGGCGCGTGTGTGTTTGTTGTCTGTGAACAGAAATAGAAGAAAAAGTGTGAGGTGCAAGTGATCCGATTAAATGGCATTTTGAGTATATGAGAGAAACGATTACAAGGGTAGGTTGGACTGACTAATAGTCATTTTTTTCTTAATTAAGCCAATTTAATTAAATAATGGAGAGTGTTCAGTTTTTCATTCGCTGCATCATCTGGTTGAGTTTGAACTTGAAGAAGGTAAAGCTGGTGTGGCACTTAGGATAGACTGGAATGGAAAGCGTTCTTGCTGACAGTGGTCCATTGAAATGCTGGCGAGGTCCTCAGCTGCTGCAGACTAACTGTGAGAACAGATACAAGAAGTGTTGTGCTGGCAGAATACTGGCTGAAGAGGATATTAGACCTCAGAAAATAAGGCGTGGAAAAGTCCATGGGAGGGTTTGGAAGGAAGAAAGGGGTGGGTAAATGATGTAATTATTTTATAATTTCAAAAAAAATTAAAGATACCTTACCCCCTCCAATAAATAAATTTGGAGAACAAAATATAAGTTGTATGATGGCTAGTTGTAGTGACACATGCCTGTAATCCCAGCTCTTGGGGGCAGAGGCAGGAAGATCTCAAGTTTGAGTCTGGTTTGGGTGCGTAGCAAACTGCAGGTCTTCAGTCTGCCTCAACAGCTCATGTTTATTGGTTCATTTAAAAACTACTGCAATATTTATTTGTAACTGCTGAAGTAGCATGTCAGTGTGTCTGTTTTTCACCGTGTCCTTGGAATACTGCCCCTGAAGAGCCAGGGCATTTGAAGGACTCTTTCTTCCAACTCATCTGTGTAGTCTGGGACATGGATGCTTATTCAGGGATCGGATCAGCTTGAAGAAAGAATATGGCCCAGTAGAGTTCAGCCACAGTTCCTTCACTTCTACAGCATTTGTTGACTCTTCTCTCTCATACCTGACCACAGACCAGGTATTTAGTAAAAGTAAAGGAAATGTTAGTGTATTCCTTGTTTTAAGAAATTTGTATCCTTTTAGGATAGACAACATTTATATCCAGTAAGTGCCAGCTATTGCTTTACTAGACGATAGGATATGATGAATTTGCTATAGTCCTTTAAACAGAGCAACGACGATATTTAATGTAACAAGTGGACACAAATGACTGTTCAGAAGGAGATGAGAACGCTGTGTTGCTGAGCTGGAGCAGGAGGAGGAGGCAGATGCGGGAGTCCTGGTCCATGTGACTCATGTAATTACCAACCTGAGAAAGCAAGGTGATGGCTTCGTAGAGAGAGTGAGGTTTGGATAAGACTAAGAAGAACTAGAGTTTGAGTAAGTGGAGAGGTAGGAATCCCGCTGAGTTTAGAATGGAGTCATGTTTTCTCAAGAAGGTAATTATTTAATTAAAGATAGTCTTCCTGAGATCATACAGCCGCGGCAGCACAGTGCTGGCAGTATGCTGAGCAGGACGTTTCCTCTCCTCTGGTGTGGGTGCCATTTGGAGAACTTAGAATAGCATGCTCATTCTACAAGCGAAGGGCCCATTCCATTGTCGTTGAGCAGTGCTCATCTTACCCAGATATCGATTGGGGAAAACAGAAACAAATGTGTTTCCCTACTGATGTGGAAAGCCAAAATGAACAAAACTCAGGAAACCCCCATTGAGTAATGGCAACTGGTACTTTCTACAAGTGTATCTAGATCTAGGTAAGGTCTAAACTGGTAGAAATAATTGGGGAATTTCCTTTTCTAAATTTGAAAAATAAATTTGCTTAATAAACTTTGTTTTTTAGCTGGTCCTTACTGAATAATTTAAACTTTTTGGAGACGACTCCATAGAGATGCATTTTATTTAATGCTAATCCGTATGTTATCCACATCCCTCAGTTCAGTCAGTACCACGTGTTGTATCTGAAGGGCTAGCCATTCTTAGTGTAATTTCACTGCCTTACCTCTCTACACCTGAGCTTCTCTTCAGGTGTTTTAGTAAATGCACATTTTTAGAGGATGATGTCACTTAATATTGTCCTAGCAGTAGAGCTGACATAAGGCACTCACTCTGCTTTTCTTCTTGCCTGTCTTCCTTCCAGCTCCACGTTGTTTGTAGACTGCACATGTAACCTGGAGCCCAAATGGTTCTGGTTGTTTGGCTTCCACAGTGATAAGGTTGATAGTCTTGGATACATGTGAAGAAGTGCCACCTTGCCATTAGACTCCATTTGAAACACCCCTTTTGTATCTGTATCTTTTTGTCTTTCCATGTAAACACCCATGGTTACCATTCTCTGTATCTAAATACTTGGTGAACATCAGATTCAGGCAGAACATTAGAAGCTATAATAAAGGTCTGCTTTAAGACCTTTATGAAGAACCACTTTATGTTGAAGAAAAACTCTTATCTAAAGTATTAAGAAATGTCTTGAGTATTGTAATTTTGACCAGTATCATCCCTCTGTTCTTTCTTTGTAATTACTGCCAGGATGAGTTGTGCCTTACAGCAAAATAAGTATGAGATTAGAAGACAGAATTAGGGATCTGTGTCTAGATTTAGAGTACCAAACGCCAATACTAGGCCAGTCCCCTCAAGCCAAAATAAGCACAAAGCAGGGGTCAAGAGAAGTTATAGGCCAGAACAAGGTAAGCAACCAAGGGAGCATAAGAGCACCAAGGGCCCAGGAAAACAGGGAAATCTAGAGCCCCAACCTCTAGGACTAGGGGATACATGGGCATTAGAGACGAGGTCACATTGCAAGAAAGGAAGCTGAAACTAAGCAAGAAGGCTGCATTGTGGAAGCTCAGTATCCCCACGAGGAAATGGGTTAGTGAGGAGCCAGTGCAAGACGCTTCACAGCAGATGGGAGTTTGACACAGATTAACCCCCTTTGCTCTTCTTAGAATTATTATTTAATTAACAAGCTGTATTTTTAATTAAAAATGCATTTATTAATTTCTCCATGTGTGTTCACAAGTCATGTGTTTGGAGGTTGAGGAGAACAACTTCTGGGTGGTTCTTCTCCTTATACCAGGTCCTGGGTGTTGAACTCGGATTGGTATGCTTGGCAGCAAGCCCCTTTGCTCACTGAGCCATCTTGCTGTCCTGCTTATTTTTTTTAGACTGTTTGTTCTCTAGTCTTCTTTGTTTTCTCTTCTGACCACCCCTCACCCTGGGAATGATTATTATTATTTTTGACTCACACCACTAGGTTATGGCCTGTATTTAAAACACAGTCATTTTTCTTTTTATTGATTTTATTGAGCTATACATTTTTCTCTTCCTCTCCCCTCCCCTTCAACCCTCTCCCATGGTTCCCATGCTCCCAATTTACTCAGGAGATCTTGTCTTTTTATACTTTCCATACACATTAGATCTATGTATGTCTCTCTTAAGGTCCTCATTGTTGTCTGGGTTCTCTGGGATTATGATTTGTAGGCTGGTTTTCTTTGCTTTATGTCTAAGAGTACATGTAATATTTGTCTTTCTGGGCCTGGGTTACCTCACTCAATATGTTTTCTAGCTCCATTCATTTGCCTACAAATTTCAAGATGTCATTATTTTTTCTGCTGTATAGTACTTCCATTGTGTAAATGTACACATTTTCCTTATCCATTCTTTGGTCGAGGGGCATTTAGGTTGTTTCCAGGTTCTGGCTATGACAAACAATGCTGCTATGAACATAGTTGGGCACATGTCCTTGTGGCACGATTGAGCATCCTTTGGGTATATACCCAAAAGTGGTATTGCTGGGTCTTGATGAAGGTTGTTTCCTAATTTTCCGAGAAATCGCCACACTGACATCCAAAGGGGCTGTACCAGCTTGCACTCCCACCAGCAATGAGGAGTGTTCCCTTTACCCCACAACCTCTCCAGTGTAAGTTGTCATCAGTGTTTTTGATCTTGGCCATTCTTACAGGTGTAAGATGGAATCTCAGAGTTGTTTTGATTTGCATTTCTCTGATGGCTAAGAATGTTGAGCATTTCCTTAAGTGTCTTTCAGCCATTCTAGATTCCTAACTGGCTGTATTTCTTAGAGCAACGTTAGAGTTAAAGAGTCAAACAGATAGTGCAGAGTTCATCGTGTATCCTACCCACAAGTAGTACTCGTTCTCCTGTTTTAGGGGAGAGCATTGACAAGGCATATAGTTATAGTAGATAAGCAATTGTTGCTATACTGTAGCTATTAAAGTCTGTTTCCACCATGGCTTATTCTGCTGTATATTTTGATGTGTGTTAAATTTTAGATTTACACATAAACTTTACCGTAACCCTGTTAACTTTGCAATTTGCTGGTGTTAAGTGCATTTGCATTGTACACTTCGTTGTGCACCCCTGGAGCTTTTTCAGATTCTCAAACAGAAATTTTATACTCGCTAAATAGAAATTCTTTATCCCCTCCTTATTGGTTTCCATTGTATTACTTCCTGTCTGGATGTATTTGATTCTTCTAGGTATGCATACAAGTGTATGCACTACACTGGCTTCAAAGTTGGCCCATCACCCGTATCACAATGCTAGGTAATTTTCTTGTTTGTACCACATTTTGTTCAAACATTCATCTACTGGTGGACATTTGAGTTTCTCCTTTTCAGTTAGTCCTGTTGCTGTGAATTTTGGGTTATATCTGTCTGTTTGAATTCCTGCCTTCAATTCTTTTGTGTATGTGTCCAGACCTAGAATTGCTGAGTAAAATGATGTGTGGCTTCTCAAAGAAAACTCACTCTTCAGCTGTTCAGTTTTCTCTCACATATGCCTCTGCTTAGCTCCGAGCATATTCCTTTTGTAGAGATTTAGCTACTTTATATTCCTCTAACCCAAACCTTTCAGGTAAAGTTGAGTTAATAAGGTCAGTGATCAAGTGAGTCAGAAGGTCATTATTTTATACATTACTTCTATTCCCCAAGGCATTGAGATTTGAAAGTTACCTACACAGTTAATATACAGTAACTACCCATTTAGAAAGCAGGGGTTTCAAGTGTTTTGCAGGCTTGCAGTTTGGTACATGCTTTTTGGTCCACATGTTCCTTTTAAGCACCAGTGCTGCATGCCAAGGCCTGGCCTACATTCTGAACCTGGGAATTACAGAGTCCATTCAAGAGAGTT
This sequence comes from Alexandromys fortis, assembly GCF_014885135.2. NCBI lineage: Eukaryota > Metazoa > Chordata > Mammalia > Rodentia > Cricetidae > Alexandromys > Alexandromys fortis. The sequence continues at coordinate 14,886,177 of NW_026067930.1, read as the reverse complement.
CTGGCAGTTTGGGCCTTTCCTGTCATAGGGTACCTTTCACGGTGTTCCCTCGAGCCACGAGTTTCAAAAGATCCTGTTGACTACTCTTGCAAAGCTTTTTCCAAATATTGAACTGCCATGAATAATTTTCTGGGCACCCTGCTTATGTAAAGATGAATATTTTTTTCCTTGGAGCATGACTCTCCAGTGAGGCTGTTTGTGTGACTGTTCCTGTGCTCGGTCTTGTCATCACAGCTCTGCCAGACCCTTTGGCTCTTCTACAGACTTGCCTTACTTGGTTAGTTTCTCATCTTCTCTGGTGGTGTTCCTTTGCAGTGGAGGCTGCGTAAGTGTACAAAAACATTGCACTGGGAAGGAAAATACAGGAAATACTTCCCCAGCTTCTCAGGTATTGTGGCCTTTAGAGCAGGGGTCTCCATGCTTTTTCCATTGTTCTCTGCCATAGTCTGTGTGCACGCTGTGCACGGTGTCAGTGTTTACACTGGTAGTGAAACTTAACCTTTTCTCTCTTTCCTATATAAAAGTTAGCTATAAGAAGTTCTATGATTTTGTGTATATTCCGAGGTATGTGCATTCTACCACAGATACCTCTGCTGGGAAAGCTGACTGATTACTTTTGCTGAGTGAAACCCTAGCCACTATGTTGAGATGATGCTAGCCATGCCAGGAATGAGTAGCTCTGATTAGGGAAATGCTAGCATCTGTTCCTCCATCTTCTCATTCACTACCCAAGCACAAAAGCCTTATGTGTGTTTGGAATAGAATAGCATATTCTGAAAATAGGGCTTTTTAAACAATTAGTAGGTTTTTCATCTTATAAGATGAAAGTTTCTGGAGATATCTTTTATAATAATGGTAATGTCGTTAACCCTAATTGTGTCAACTTTCTGTTACTGTAACACAATACCCGAGACAAGACTTTCCAGAAGGAAAGGGTTATTTCAGTCCGTGGTTTCAGAGCCCTTGGTTCATGGTCACTTGACACTATTGTTTTGGGTTTGTGTCTGCACAGTCTACTGTGACTGGAACACCCAGAAGGGGAGGCCTCTTTACCTCATGGGAACTAAGAGGCAAAGAGAGAGATGGGAATGGACCCTACAATTTAAAGATTACATACACCTCACCGCAATACTACAAGCTAGGACCAAGCTTCTGTGTTGTTGGCCTTTTAGGGACACTCAGAATTGGAACTATAACACTGATGAATTGTGTACTTAACAGTGGTTAAAATGGGCTGCTGGTGGCTCTCTGGTGTTGCTACCCAGCCTGCTGCCCCCTATATTGTAGTAAGCAAACTTTTTCTGTGGCAGAAAGCAATAAGAGGGTCATATTATGTGTTTTTTTTCTCCAGCATAAAGACAATCAGATCTTTCCTGATCTTTGCCTGTAACTGATTTATTGTACAACACCTCTGAGTGTCAGCTGTGTAGACAGACTGTGACCGTATGTGATCCTGTGTCAAGATTCAATGTGGTATTTGTCCACCAAATTTTCTGCTGTTTTTGCTAAGTCCTTTAATCTGCTATCCCTCCGCTGCTAGAGAAATGTCATTTCGACTCATAGGGTAAAGCCAAGTAAAGCCTATGAGCAGCAGTTTCTCAGCAGTCTATCAGAGCTCCTTCGGTGTGCACTTCAACAGGAGCCTTCAGTGATGCGTTCACTGCATAGTTACCAGTGGGGATCTGAGGAGGCAGGTAGACAGCAGACAGGATAGCCTGAGTTGCATTTGCTCTTTCCCATGTTTCAAAGCTTGGATGTAAATGAAAGATGAGCATTTTAACTTGGTTGATCTGGCTGGGCTCCTGGGCCTAATGACTGCACTATACCATACCATAAACACTGTGAAGAAGCAACCATGGAAACACTTGTTTTCTTGTTGAGCTAAATTTACTCTGGGTTGAATATTAACACAGCTCCTGGCAGGACTTTAAAAGCAAAAATAGCTTAAGCGTGATTCAGTCTGAGTCACACTGCTGGTGCTGCTGCGCTGCCTGGAGCTTGACATTGAACAAGTTGGCAGCCTGTATTGCTACATTTTTTCTAGGAACTCTGAACACATTTCATTCTTGTGAATTTGCTTGTGCAATGATATTAAATAGAGTAATATGTTTATTTTGTTTCTATGTCAAATGAATTTGAGAATGGTGAAACTAAAGTATTTTTCTTGGGCTTTCTGGAAAAGCAAGATTCTCAGAATTCTGTGGTTACTTTAAGACTTTATTTTATAAGGGATTATATGGAAATTTTAGTTTAGGTATTGGGGCTTCTGGAAGTTTTGTTAAAAAGAACCCAGCAGTACTATTAAGTAGGATTCATTAATCTTCTGACATTACCAGACAAGCCAACTGTGCCCTTCACAAAGCTCTTTCTTTCTTACCAGGGAGGCTTAGTGCTGCAGCCTGCTGTACTGCTGCTTGCTGGCTCGGCTGGGTGTCTAACTTAGGAAATACTCTCCTTCTTGAGATTATCAAATGGGAAGTTCATGGGTTTTGAAAGGCAGACCAGACCCACCCATGGGATCTCTGTTGACTTTTTAAAGGCCTCACATGCCATTCCCTGAGTAAACCCAGTGACTGTGAAATAGTGAGTTGCCTGTTGGCTGGCTGTGGGAAAACCTAGGAAGGATCAGTTCATCTCATCTGGAGTCAGCCGTGGCTGAGTCTAGAACTCTATATGAGGGTGGTTTTCCCTTGATGTTGCAATTTCTATTTTAATATGTTTTTGTTTAGCTTTTGGAGTTGCCTAACAGTATAATTTCAATTGAGGTTTAGTTTCAGCTCCTCAAATTTTTTTTTTCTAATTTAAACACACTATCATTTTGTCTTAGAATTTCAATGACTTATATAGAAAAGAGTTTTTCTGTGACAGTTTTAAAACCAAAATGAGCTTAGCCTGACTTTTGATAGTATTTTGAAATTATTTTACCATAAAATCTTACATTAGGAGATGCAACTCTGGTAGAGAATTTCAACATAGTTGCATAAATTGTGTTTCATATTACAACTTGTTCTCTGCTTGACTTCACTGAAATTAATAAAAGAACCCTTTCAGAAGGATCTGGTGAGTTAGCTTTGGTTTGGTTTTGGTGGTTTTTCCTTTTTTTAAAAAACTTACTCATAGTGTATCCTGTGTTGCTAAGTTTTCAAAGTCAGCCGTCTCAACCACACCCAAAACCCTTTCAGAGGCATGAGATCTGTTTATTCGATTTTCTTCCCAGTAAAGCTCAGGGATCTCTATGCATTTCCAGGAGATGTGTGATGGTCCTATGAAGCTAATGTCTCGAGATTGAGCTGCTGCCAAGTTTTGGATGTAATACACAGTTCCTTATTCTGCAGTCAGTGATCCCTTACACTGAATGGACTTTCTGACTCTGGCCTCGTAGCTGCCAAGAATATGCCTGAAGTGTTTTTTCCCAAAAGGATACCATCCCTGCCTTAGAGCTGGAGAAGGGAACATGGGTCTTACCTTAGCATTCCCCTGACCCCTGGTCATGCACACTCTATGCTGATAGCTGCATTTTGGAGGCACGTTAATTTGTGGCTTGTCTTGAAAGTGAGCTCAATAGGGTTTGGGCAATTAAACTGTTTCAGTTGTAAAGTGAAGGGGTTAGCCTAGTTGAGTCTTAGTATAACCCAGTAGCATTATATTACTGTAGATCAGATACATATTACCCCCTTCTACCCTCCACCCACACGTGTGTGTGTGTGTGTGTGTGTGTGTGTGTGTGTGTGTGTGTGTGTGTGTGTAGAAAAGGTATCAAGTGTAAGACCTCAGGCAGGATCCCTATAAAGAAGAACTTGATGTACACTTACTAAATCCGGGTTTTACAGACTGGACTACTGTTCACTTTATTTGGTCTGTATAACTTTGTTTTTCTAATTCTGTTTAGTTGTGTAGTAATAATTTATTGAACCTTTACTATATGCCAGAAATTAGAATATTCTAAAAAATGGTATATTAACTTGGCAGTCAATCAAATTACTGATTATTCATATGTTTTTATTTATTTATTAAAGATTTCTGTCTCTTCCCCACCACCGCCTCCCCTTTCCCTCCCCCTCCCTCAATCAAGTCCCCCTCCCTCGTCAGCTCAAAGAGCAATCAGGGTTCCCTGCCCTGTGGGAAGTCCAAGGACCACCCACCTCCATCCAGGTCTAGTAAGGTGAGCATCCACGAAACTGTCTAGGCTCCCACGAAACCAATAGGTACAGCATGATCAAAAACCCATTGCCATTGTTCTTGAGGTCTCAGTAGTCCTCATTGTCCACTATGTTCAGCGAGACCGGTTTTAACCCGGGCTTTTTCAGACCCCTATTCATATGTTTTAAAGGGCTAGGCATAATCATATAACTTTTGTAGTAGTAACTATTTTCAAATGTTTCTAATTTTCAAAAAAATAAATTTATGGGGCATATTGTGACTTTTTAGTAGGACTTTGGCTTCTACAAATGTAGAATAACTCAAGCTGATTGACATGCTTGGCACATCATCTACTTTCTTTTATTACTTACTTGATTTTTTATTATTTATTTATTTATTTGTTTGTTTGTTTGTTTTGGCTTTTGAGACAGGGTTTCTCTGTGTAACAGCCCTGGCTGTCTTGAAATTCTCTTTGTAGACCAGGCTTGCCTCAAACTCACAGAGATCCATCTGCCTCTGCCTCTGCCTCCTGAGTGCTAGGATTAAAGGTATGCACCACCACCACCTGGCTAAAACTTATTTTGTTATTTTATGTGTATCATCTTTTGCCTGCCAGAAAGTTTTAGAGTTTTTTTGTTTTTTGTTTTGTTTGTTTGTTTGTTTTGATTTTTTGAGACAGAGTTTTCTCTGTGTCATATCCTTGGCTGTCTTGGCATTTGGCACTTTGTAGACCAGGCTAGTCTTGAATTCACAGAGATCAGTCTGCCTCTGCCTCCTGAGTGCTGGGATTAAAGATGTGTGCCACCACTGCCAGCTTCATCTACTTTCTAATGATGAAACTATCCAAAATCTACTTACAAACTTTGAATTATATATCATCATTAAATGTGGTCCTGTGCTATGATTATCCAAACCTATTCTACCTTTGATAAACCTCACCCCTTTTCCCATCTTCTCCCTTCCCCCATATATACACTTTGGTAAATTCAACTCTTGACTATCTTGAAGTCAACTTTTTAGATCCTACACTGAAGTCAATCTGTTCTCTGTTCATCTTTCAGTGCCTAATTTAAAATGTTCTCCAGGTTCACCCATATCGTTGCAGATGACAGACTTTCCTCTTTTTGATGTTGAATAATATTTCTCTGTGTGCGCGCTCAGGCACACGTGTGTGTGCACACGTGTGTGTGCACACGTGCATGCGTATGTGTCCATCCATTGAAAAATATAGCTTCATCTATATGTTGGCTATTGCAGACAATGTTGTATTTATTGGACGTGGGAGAAGAGTTGCCACTAATTTTTAATCCTTTGGCAATTTATTCACAGAGAAGAGATTGCTGGATCATATATAGTAATTCTACTTTGGGGCCTGTTTTATTCTTTTCTGGAAGCTCCATTCTGTTTTCTGCTATGACTGTATTAATTCTTACTCCTCCTACATTCTCTCGAATATTAGTTACTTTTTGTCTTTGGTAATGTTCTCTCTAAGTGAGCAAGGTGCATTTGTATTTCTCTGGTGGTTTTTCCATATATTCTTTGTGAGAAATACTGGTTTGGATCCTCTGTCCATTTGTTGTTAATGTTTTCCCTTCATAAATGCTTCAGTTGGTGAGGTATATTTGCACAATTTTCTTTGAGTTTTATATGTTATGGGTGTTTTGCCTACATGTAACGTCTATGTAATACTTTAGTGCTTGATATCCAGAGCCCAGAAGAGGGTGTTGGATTCCCTGGAACTGGAGTTACAGATGGTTGTGAGCTGCCGTGTAGGTGCGGAGAATCAAATGTGACACCTCTGAAAGAGCAGCAGGTGCTTTTAACTACTGAACCGTCTCTTCAGACCCATATTTACATAGTTTAATACTAATATGATGTAACTAGGGACAGACAGACAGACTTCACTCCTACCCTGTCCCCTATTGACTACCATCTCAACCCTACTTTCTGATAGACAAACCATTTTAATTATTTTGAATGTTACTCGCTTTCAAAATAATTATTAACACATACTAATTATGAAAGATTAATGAGATTCCCTTATTAATGAGATAAAAGTTATATCCATCTGCCTTTCTTATGCCCTCAGTTCCTTCCACTGTCTGTTCCTCCTCCAACACCCTTCCAAGCCCTGGAGGTCCTTCTTAATGCTTGTCTCTCTTTTCTTCTGCAACTCTAGTGATCACTGTACCATCCCCTACCCTGTACAAGACTCACGTCCTGGCTTTCATCAGTGAGTCTTAAAGTGCTGTTTGTCTTTCTGTGCCCTTGTTTCATTCATCCTCAAGATCTACCAACATTGTGCAAATGACAGGATTTTATTCATTATCTTGTTGAGAGCCATTCCATTGAAAAGCATACCACTGTTGTTTCGTGGTCCTAGGAATTGACCCTAGGGCTTCTCCAGCACCCTGTAAATGCTCTCCACTGAACTGTGCTCTCAGTCCGCCCTCCTTTAAAGGTTTGCTCTAATTTTCATTTGTTTGTTCATCCTTTCATTTATTCATTTGTTCACTAATTTTTTTCATTTATTTCTTTAGAGACTGGTTCTAACTCTAGGACACTAGCTGTCCTGGAACTCACTATGTAGATGAGGCTGTCCTCGAACTCACTCTACCACTCTGCCACTTGGGCAGCTTGTCTTTTCTAGGCGGAATCTGTGTTGAGGCTGAGAATTTGATTTCTTATACCTTTCCTCAGATTGAGTTTTGTCACTTGGAGGAGCTCAGGGGCCAATGTCAGGTAGGAGATTAGCCCAGCAGAGTAAAGCTTTCCTTTCATGGATGGCAATGGTCCTCTGTCCCGTCAGGTTAGGGTCTCTAAGAGCTTTTCTGTCCGTCCATCTGCCCGTCCACAGTCCCTCATCACTCATTCTTCTGACAGTCAGACTGCTAACCAGCTCTTGAGCCTGCAGCTTCTGTTTCATTCCAACTCTGTCAGAATTCCCGAGAGCTACAAAGAGGAGAAGCGAGTAGAAATCAGCTGCTCATCCCACTCTCTTGGCCAGCCGTTGGCCAGCACCCGGAAGGTTCTGAGAGTGCAGAGGACAAAGCATTCCCCTAGGACAGCCCCCAGCAACTCGTTCCTGGGTTTCGGAGCATGTTTGTTTTATTTAGCAAGGGATTCCCTTTTAATTTCTTGGTTTGTTTTCCAAGAAAATTTTTACATGGGAGCAAATTAAATTTATTTGCTTAACAAAGCTGTCTTGCAAGGATATTTTATTTTCTACATCAGGGAGTATAGCTTTTGGCAGTTGTAAACAAATTATCGTACGGTTTGATAAAGTTAAATTATGCACTGTAACTACTGAACACATTTTCAGATACAATACTATCTGTTTTTTGATTTTTTTAAGTAATAATTTCCAAAAGATGAGTTTTGATAGCCTTTCCATTAACTGTTGTATCCTGTGTTTTTCCTGTTGTCTTGGACTTGTTACATAGCATAGTATTTGGGCTCCATCCACTATTATGTCTACTCAAAAATATGAATGAACATAGTTTTCTTCAAAAATATAAATAATTCAGAATGCAGAATTTTGTCCTGAGTATTTTCTTGGCATGTTAAGTTGACCTGCTGGGATCTGAGACAATGCACCATGGAAACCACATGTTCCCGCTCAAAGCCCTCGCATAAGGAGAGCGATTTTGTGGTTCAGTTTTGTGTTTCAAACAAGCCCAGTCCTGGAGCTTTAAAAGAACATTTTAGAAATCCACCAGAAAAGGAAGGTTGGTACTGTGAGTTTGTCCTCACGTGGGTGACTTGTAACTGAAGACAGCGCGTCCTTTGTAAGAAACATGATGCAGATGAGGACAAGGTGGCCAAGTACAGAAAGTAGACAGGAGACAGGTGTACAGCTGCTTCCCTGTCCTCTCCCTCGCCCCCCTCCCCCCACATGTAGATGGTCCAGCTCAGCTGAGATCTCCATGTAAGCGCTGGGAAGCCAGGCTGGCCATTGTTGACCACCCTGGATAGATAATTCCCTTGGTTCTTACTTATTGAGGCCTCAACCAAGTGGTACACTTGAGGCTTCAGGGTCCATTTTTTTAAATGGTAAAGGCGAGAGGAATGCTGTGGGAGAATCAGGGAAACAGAAATAGGGGAGCGAATTTGAAAGAGTGCTGGGCTAGAAGAGAGAAAGAAAGGAATCTCTTCCTCTTTGACAGTCTGTTTGGTCTTTGTTCTCTCTTAGTGTCCACTTTCACTGCTCACTTTGATGACTCTGTCTTCCAGGCCGGCTCCCCTTCTCCCTCTTCTCTGTGTTCTCCCTAACCCTGTCCTCACCACCATCAAAGCGTCCTTTAATGATCCCACTTCATTTACATAGGACTGCCCCATAGTCACACACAGCATGTTCTGTGGAGGCTGGATTACCTGAGGTTACCTGGGTCTGTGTTAGAATCAGCCTTTAGTTTCCCAACAACCTAAACAGACTTTTAAGTTCCCTGCAGGTCAGAGTGAACCACTAAGTCTTGCTGTTCATCCTAGGCTGCTCTTAAACTCATGACAATTCCCCTGCCTCCACATAGTGCATATTTACCATGTACCATGCCTGACTTGTGGTAGAGATTTAATTAAAGAGTATTTGTGTTGGTCTCTCATACAGTAGTGAGAATGTGGACGTAGTGAGAATTTGTGGGCGTAGAATCTGCAGCTCAGAGAGGCAGTCATAGAGCAAGCAGAAGAGGTGCTAAGCTGGAATTCCAGCAGGCCACCCAGTCCAGAACTGCCAGTTTATCAAGAAGTCAGACATCTGTTCCCAGCACTTTGTACTTGGAGCTGGGGACCATCTGTGTTAGTGGTCTTGTCTACGTGCAGCTTTAGTTCAGCGCAGCACTGTGTTGGCAGAGGTGGACAAAAGAATGTTCAGAATCTGGAAGCCTCTGCTTTGCTGCCAAACCCTTTGATATTTGTAGGTCTAATTAAGCTTTAATCAAGATCTCTTTTTTGAATGACTTTTATGACTATAAAATGTCTATTTAAAAACTAATAAGCAAAAAAATTGCCTATAATCTTATTACTTAAGTAGCAATGTTAGCTTCTTGTGTATTTCTTTAGTCTTGGTCTCTAGGAGGTATTGGAAAGTCAGGATCAGTATAGTCTCTGATTATTCATTTGCTGATCGTTTATGATAGCAGTTGATGTCATCATTGCTTCTTTAAGTCATTTTGACAATTTTTTTTTTTTTTATTTTCGAGACAGGGTTTCTCCTTAGATTTTTGGTTCCTGTCCTGGAACTAGCTCTTGTAGACCAGGCTGGCCTTGAACTCACAGAGATCTGCCTGCCTCTGCCTCCTGAGTGCTGGGATTAAAGGCGTGTGCCACCACCGCCTGGCTCATTTTGACAATTTTAAAACCATATCTTACTTAGGCATTGAATATTAAGCATCAACATCACACAATTTTAGAACATTTCTTTGTTGTTTTGTATATTGTTAAAATTAAAATCAATAGTATTTTTAGATTTTTTTATAAAAATTATTTCAAAGTTTAATATAAGTAACTGGTATTTTGCTTTGGCAATATTTTTCTCTTTTGGGGAAAAAAATTTCAACATTTATATACTGAATCGGTGAACATTTATGACAGCCCTTCCGTGCAGTTACTGAGAATAAAAGCAAGAAAAAGCATGGCTTCTTCTGCCTTGGCAATGCTCATAGTTTAGTGCAGGCAGCGTATAAATAAGTGCTAAAGTAAAGCTGCAGGAGTTGTACTAGGAAGACACAAAGGGTACGTGATGGATCTTTTGATCAAAGAATGAAGGGAAGACTTCCTGGAAGCATTGACATTTGAGCTAGGCCTCAAAGCCTGGGTAGGATTTCACTGGAGAAAGCTAGAAAGGGCATCTGAGGCTAAGGAAATGGTGTGTAGAGTCAGCCAAAGAGGACTGAGAGCATATGTTATCTTTGTCAGTCATGGGGCATATCTGAGGGAGAAAAGGGATCAGTTGTACAGCAGCGTTACTTATCAGCGTGTCGCTGGCTCTGGGCTAAGCTCCCTCCTTTATATAATCTTTGAGGTTAGCGGACAACCTGATGAGCCGTTCACATCTCCACTCCCAGGTGAAAGCAGAAGCTCAGCAAAAATCCTGTCACAAAACTTACACAAGGCAGGATCAAACCCAAGCCTAGATCTGAAGTCCATGCTTGCTTTGTACTATAAAGGGTGATGTTGATTCTAGAAAACACTAGAAACTGTGTTAATGTGTTATCACATTTGCTCCTTGATGAATGCTATTATTTGACTAGTTAGAACCCTGTTTTTTAACCTTCACAAGAGTCATCCACAAATGGATCAGAGTCTAAATTTAAGACTGGAAGTGCTGAAGCTGCTAGAGGGAAAAGCGGGGAACGCTTCATGATAGGAATGAGCAAGGACTTTCTCAGTGGGACCTCAGCCACTCGGGAAATAAAGCCAGCAATGGAAATTAAAAAGCTTCCACACAACAAAAACAGTTAATCAAGAGACAGCCTACTGAATGGGAGAGAACCTTGTTAGCTATCCATCTTCGAGAGCATTAATATTTAGGATCTTTTTACAAATTTAAAAAAACTAAGCAACAAGAAATCAAACGGCCCAGTCAACAAACAGACTAATGAAATTAACAAACAGTTCTCAAAAGAGGAAATACTAATGTCCACTAAGCACGGAGGGAAAAAACAAAAACGAAAACCTTCTACTTTGAGGTTTAGATCAAAACTGCATTGAGATTCCATCTTACCCCAGTCAGAATGGCATTCATTAAGAAAACAAAAAACAAGTGCTTGCAAAGATATAGACAAAGGGACCCTTAATCACTGCTGGTGGAATGTAAACTTGTCCAGCCACTGTAGAAGTCAGCATGGTGGTTTCTCAAAACACTAAAGTAGATCTTCCCTCTGACCCAGCTATAGAACTCCTGGATGTTTACCCAGAGGATCCCAATTTTCTTTAAAACCGCAAACCTGTGTTAGTACAGTTCTTTTGAGCATGTAAAACCGCATAAGATTTGACAATTTGGAACTGGGCTATAGCTTAGCAACAGAACACTTGTCTAGCATGGGTTGGGTTCTGCCCTTAGCACTGCAAGAGAGGGTAGAAGGGAGGGAAGGAGAGAGATTCTAGTGGATTTTCTTGTGTCTGCATTTTACAAATAACTAGAACTGATTAGGAATGTGGAATGGGTCTGATAGGAGGGAAGAAAAGATGTCAAGTTTGGTTTCAAGCAGTCTATATTTCAGGTACCCAAACAAGTGCTTCTATCTGAAGATGTTTTATACAGAGCTGGAAGTGCTGGAGGATTTCAGGAAATTGGTGGTCCCAAACTTCTATTCTAGATGAAGTGTAACTTCTCCTCAGACTAACACAGTATTTTCTCTCCAAGTCTACTTTCTCTAGCAGGGCATTTATGGATTTAAAAGCCTGGAGTCAAAAAGCAAATAAAACCAAATCAGGAGTCTCCTTAAGTGTTCTATCATTTGATTATTTTTGGTGATCTAAATTAAAATAGATCAGGTGTATAAGCTCAGTGGAAAAACACTTGCTTAACACATGCAGACCTCCATGTTTGATACCGTATGAAAACCTGATGATGTTGGAAACTAGTACAGTTCCTGCTCAGGCTCCTTAGAATACTGCTGTTAGCTCTCCATGTGGCTCCCAGGCAGTCCTGTAAGCATCAGGATGCCTTGGTTTCTGAACAGCCTTCTGTAGCTATGCTGGTCCTGCACTCTCAGCTCAGAAGGTCACTTTCTCAAGAATGTAATTCTCCTTTCCTTCTGGCCATCCCTCTATCAATTAGTCCTTCTCATTTTATGAGGCCCTTTAATTCTATAAAGACAAGAATCCTAACATCTGTCTTCCTCTTCTGCCTCCATGAATCCTCAGAATGAGACTGAGCCCGAGACCTGTTTCCTTACATTTTATATTTCTCTCTAGTCCTGGGAAAAAGACATGCACCACTACCACTGTGGCTAACTAGTGTAGCTACTGGGATTAAAGGTGTGTGCCACCACTTCCTGGTCTGTTTTACTCTCTGATCTTCAGGCAAACTTTATTTATTAAAATACAAATGAAATATCACAACATTGTTATTTATAATTGGGTTTTGTTGTTTTTGTTTTTGTTTTGTTTGTTTCTTGAAACATAATCTCATTATGTAGCCCATGCTGGACTCATCTTTAGAAACATCCCGGCCTGGCCTCCAGAGTACAGGGACAGATGTGCACCACCATTTTGGCCCAAAGAGTACCATTTTTTAAATTGCAGCCAGTTGAATCTTTTGCTGTTGATAGTCAAGTCCTGTTTTCCCTTTGGGGAGTAGAGCTAAGAACAACTGTAGCTCTTCTTTATCTCATAAAATCCAACCAACCGTCTTGCTTTTTCCTGTGTTTTGTCCTTATATGTATATTGGATGTCTGATGCATAGTTTGACTATTCTAAGCTGCTCATTAACACCTTTTTTCTTTTTCTTTTATTACACTACTGAGAAAAGACAAAGAAATTGCCAATCTAGGTCAAATTTATATAATGAATCTTAGTGCAGTAGGACCAGATGATATGAAAACAAGCACCTACATTAGAGACATTCCCAGTGGAAGAAGCAAAATCAGGGCCTTGTGTCTGGTGGATCTTAACCTGCAGTCTTCCTTTGAGACCAGAGGGCAGCAGGGAGGGACATTAGTTCTCGTGGAAGAATCAGCGTTTAGTAACCTGTTACTGAGCTCCTACATAGTAGATCAGATGATCTGGATGAGCAGAAAAAAAAAATTGAGACTTTGAAATACAGGATGAGGTTTTGAACAAAATCATGTTATAAATTGGTGGTTGATTATAAATTACAACATTTTACAATATCAGAGGTCCTTGACTCACTTCATAGCACTGGGGAAAAATTATATATGGTTTGTATTTAATATATGCTGTCCTGGCTCCTTACTTTTTAAGGTATTATTTTATAAAATCTTTGAGAGGGCAGATTATATAGAACTATTTCCATGGAATAAATCTTTTATCTTGGGATCGAGACATGCATCATAGGGTATGTTAGGAAAAGATGCTTGTTTTATAGGCAGTCACGAGCGATCTGATCCTGAAGTCTCAAGCCACATGGTAAAGATTTGGCAGGGGGAACGATAGCCTTCATCATCTATACTGGTGCCCTGGCTTTGGCTAGCACAGACAGAACAGAGCATTTCAGGAACATGGTGATTGACATACATGAAACTGTTGTTCTAAGTAGCCCATCACTGTTGGTAAGCTCTCAGAGACCAGATGTTTATTCAAAGGCTATCCTGACTAGATCAGAAACCGTGTTTCCTTTCTGTTGCTACAGGGCTCTGGCCATTCTCCTTGTTGCATGTTTGTATGTAAACCCACAGTTTTATCATGAAGGTTAGTTGAGGTAGTGAATATGAAAGTGCTTTGTATAAACACAGCTCACATAAGGATTATTGTCTGGTATGAATTTTGTTATTGTTGTTGAACAAGTAAGCATCATAGACTCTTGACAGCCCAATGTTTTGATGACACATTTAGGTCAGTACTATTAATAACACTGTTATGTTCCTTTTTAGGTACAAAAGTTAGGCATGTGCCCATTTTTATTATGGAAGATTTCAGACGCACAACCAAGGCACAGTAGCATGTGGCTTTATCTCCATTGTCAGCAGTTCACAACTCACAGACAGATTTTTTTTTTTATCATCTGCACCTCTCACATCCTCCTGCTTTTGCTGCACAACAGGGATGTGTTCCTGCTGCTCCACTCCTACCTTCTCCTTTAAAGCATCACATGTAGAAATATTCTTAACATTCTTTAAAGAAGGAAATCCTGGGCTGGGCAGGGAAAGGCACTTACAGCCAAGCCTGGCAAACAGTTTGGTCTCCATGATGGAAGGAAAGAACTGACTCCCGCAAGCTGTCCTCTGACCTCTTCACATGCGCTGTGCTCCCTATGCACTATGGCACACACATCCTCCCTGCTTCGGCCCCACAAATAAGTGAAATATAATTTTTAATATCATTGATAGTTTAGACTGAAAGACTATTTGTGAATAAGTTATTCTCTTATAGAAATCAGCAGGTAAATGGAATTTTGTTTCTTAAGATTCTCATGTGATAGTGACCAGCTACATTGCAAAAGGATGGTGACATTCCAGAGTTGTAACTAAAGCTGGAGTCTGAGTGATACAGTTGTCAGCCCTGTCACCTCCTAGAAGAATTTGACCTTACAGAAAAGTACGGAGCCTGCAGTGTGGTGGGTCACTTCCGTGTCATAGTTCTCAAGGTTTTTGACCTCTGGAATTCTTTACTACTATAATGACTTCTGCTTTAAGACTATACCCTGAGCTTGGAGCATATAACTTAAGAGAAAATGGAAAGGCAGTTTGGGTGGACAGCATAGCTCAGAGCAACTCTTGTTTGACCTGGGAAGGCCCCAGGTTTGATCCCCAGCACTATACAACATAAAAGGTGAAAGTAAAAATGAAAATTAAGAGAAACTCGGTGGGAGAGATCATCCGTCGGTCAATAAAATTAAGGCTCAGTACATTAGAACCACTAAGTACTTCATTTTCATTGTTTTTTTTTTGTTGTTTGTTTTATTGTAAACTTTTACCCAATGCAGTAATTAAATTTAGTTTATTTTGAGTGCCTGTGTGCTTTGAAGATTCTCATTCATTTTTAATTTTTTAAATAAATTTTTAAATAACTTTTTAAATAAGTAACACTTTTATCTCTTAGAATTCCAAGCTGTCTTTGTATTACGACAGGCAGTTCTGCTCCCATGTGGGGATATTGAAGGGCTGAAACGCACATGGTGGGAACAGGACGACTCTTTGCTGTGCTCACAGGTCGGTGTCCGCAAAGGACGTCCCTCTTCTGCTGGTCTCCCTCCTTCCCTGCATCCATCTTCTGGATCCCTTTGGATGATGCATTTGGAAAATTCTCTTGGCTTTGTCTTTTCTATTCTATGACCAGGGCTTCAGTTCTGACCCTTACAGCGCACAGCAGTAGCTGAGATGTGAGCTAATGCAAACCAGTACCATATGAAGGACATTTAGTGCTTACCATGACCCTGTGAGGCTCTGCTATCTGCATAGGCAGGCAAGCCTTTGAATGAAACCTGACAAGTTATGTTTCCTCATATTCTGTACAAATTTCTCTTTTAGATACTGTTACTCCCTTGTAATTATCTTTAGTTTCTTTTAACTGGTTATAAAACTCTTCAGTTAGTAGGATCCACATTTTATGCTATGACTCTTGTTAAGTATGCTTTATCATGTTCTTGGTGTGAATTGGAGTTAGCTTGAACCACTAGGCTTCTTTGTGGTACTGAGGATGCTTTGGTTGCTAAGCAACCACTTTGGGTAGCTTTTCTAGTACCATTTCCATTTCTTGCCTAATATCCGTTCCTTGCCTCTGTCTTCTCATTTCAGCTCTGCTAGTTACACAGTCGCACACTCCTCCCTTTCCTCAAAAGCCTTCCCAATCATTTCTATTTTCTGGTTCGTTTTTGTTGTGTGTGCTTTCTGTAGCACAACTGATAAAAACCCAGAGACAGATGTTGGGGTTCAAGCTGAAGATCAGAAAAGCAAACTGGCCAAGCCACTAGAGAGTGCTTACCTCTATCAAGAGGCAGACAAACAAAGGGACATTCCTCTCTTCAGCATGACTGCAGACTACAGAGCTTCCTACCAATCCTCAGAATGCAATGAGCTCTTATCTCCCCTCTCTCTCTCTCTCTCTCTCTCTCTCTCTCTCTCTCTCTCTCTCTCTCCTCAGCCACATCACTCCTGTCTCCATCTCCCTAGTGCTGGGATTAGAGGCATGTGACTCCTGAGTGCTGGGAGCACCTTTGTGTGAGTTTTATTTCTCATTTTAGACAGATTCAATCTGTAGCCCATGGTAGCTTTGAGTCCTGGGATTAAAGGGTGTGCCATCATTCCCTGGCCTCTAGTGGCTTAGCTCCGTACTCTGATCTTCAGGCAAACTTTATTTATTAAAACACAAAGTATCACTGCAGTTTTCCTTTGAGATATGTTGTTAATTTTGCTTTTTCTTAGCTATAAAAGTAGTATACTTTGAGGGAGTAGTGTTTTGAAGCAAAGTCTCACTATGTAACTCAGGCTGTTCTGGAACTCACTATGTAAGCCAAGCTAGCCTCAGACTCAGAGATCCACCCGCCTCTGCCTCCCAAGTGCTGGGATTAAAGGAATGTGTTACTACACCTGGTGATATCCATTTCAAGAAGGATATAGAATATTTGAAAGTGGAATTTCCTAAATCCAGACCAGTAAAGTAGCCACTGCTGTATATTCTAACAGTCATGCCTCTGTGTACTGTGGAAAATCAAACTGTTTGCTTCTCAACTCCTTAGAAGTTACAATCCCATGAATAATCCCATCTCTGTAGTGATGAGGTGAGCAGGCCTGCTTTTCATCCCGCCTGGCTCCCACATGGCTAGCTTAGCCCCAGAAATAATAACACAGAAACTGTATTCTTTTAAACACTGCCTGGCCCATTAGTTCCAGCCTCTTATTGACTAGCTTTTACATATTGATTCAACCCATTTCTAATAATCTGTATCGACGCTTGACTGTGGCTTACCGGGGTGAGTCTAACTGGCGTCCGTCTTGGAGAGGAGGGCCATGGCATCTCCCTGACTCTGCTTTCTTTCTCCCAGCATTCTGTTCGGTATACTCCGCCTATCTAAGCTGCTGTCCTATTAAAAGGCCAAGGCAGTTTCTTTATTTAACCAATGAAATCAACACAAAACAGAAGACCCTCCTACATCACATCTCCGTTTATAGCTAGGCTGTGGTGGCACACACCTTTAGTTCCGGCACTTGGGAGGCAGAGACAGATGGATGTCTGTAAATTCAAGGCCAACCTGATGTGCAGAGTGAGTTCAGGACAGCCAGGGCAGTTGTTTATATAGAGATACCCTGTCTCAAAAAGCAACAACAAAGAATCTCCGTTTCTCCTATAATTCTGACACAATGAAGGAAGTTCAGGGAAGTTCTCCTTTCCTGGAGATACTGCATATAGGTCATTTGAGCAACCCTTTTACTGAAAGCTTTGAAAGTACTGGATGCGTATTTATGGAATTAGCCTCAAAACAACTAAGCACTTTCATCTCCTCCACCTTGTGTTGTTCCTGCGGCACAGTCTTCCCTGCTTAGGAATTGTAACCCTTGTGCAAAGATGGCTTGCAATTTCAAAAATCAAATCTCATTCACATTCTTATTTTGGAAACAAGAAGCTTTTATAAAAGAAAGCAAGCAGCAGGGAGGCTCTCAAGAGCTAAAGCTGCTGTCACCTTAAGGACCTGCAGGCAGCCGGTTACTTCCTGTGCCTGGGGATAATAAAAATGCAAAGAAAGCTGCTGAAGGATTACCATAAAATTTAGGTCAGGGATTCAGGGTGCTAAAAGCAGGGAATTTCTGCAAGTGCTAGAATTTTTTATTTATTGACCTGATAGTAGCTATATAAAATGATTCTCTTCTAAACTAAAATATTTCTGTGTGCTTTTCAGTATACGTTTATTAATATAACTCGCAATAAATAATTCAGTATAAAAGAAGTTGCCAAAAATATGGATATAATATGAGCTATTGCATGTGTTTTATATAAATGGTGCACATATATTTCTATAAGTAGAGTGTATGTGAATATTATGCATTTATATAAGCACATTAATTTGTGTTTATATTTACATAAAATATGTGTGTCCTAGTCAATAGAAAAATATCTAGTTTTAAAAATGCTGCAAGGTCCCCAGGGCGGGCTGGTCCCGCCATGTGCGAGCGGCTGAGCAGGTTCCCAGCTGCAAGCTGTGGGCAGGCACATGGGTGGGAGACACGTGGGCAGACACATTAAATGGAATAGAACTGAATATTTATTACTTAGAGGAAAGAGAGAGTGTGGAGGAAGGAGAAGAGAAAAAAGAGACAGAGAATGGGGGAAGCAGGGAGACACGCACACGCCAAGAGGGGACAGAGAGAATCCAAGATGGCGGGGGGAGGGCAGGGGTCGCCGGGAGTGGGCATGGCTTGCCTCTTAAAGAGATGAAAACCATAACATCTAGAAAAAATGAACAACAAAGGGAAGTCATTCTTTAAAACTATAAAGGAGGAAGAAAGAAACTTATTTCTTATATTATGCTTTGAATGTTTACATTTTAGAATCCAGTTTTTAAAGTTAGACTTTCTGTCTCTACCCCTAGATAGGAGGTATTCCTTCGCTGTACCATGTGACATAGTTCCTTTTTCTTTTTCTTTTCTTTCCCTTTCTTTTCTTTTCCTTTCTTTTCTTTATATGTTTATTGTAACTTCATCTTTCTTCTTTGCTAAACTCTAGGCTCTTAAAAGGACCAAGAGAGTGGCATATTTATTTTTGTATTTCTTGTACCTAATAAATCCTAATACATAGGAAAACTGACAATACTAGTGATGAATGAATGACTGTACCGAAAAAGGAACAAAACTGTGGACACCCAACACATAAAGCATTTCTTAGAACACTTGGAGATGTTACATTGCTTTGGCACGGCAATGGTCATAAAATTGGCACAGTAAATACAGTTTGTTTTGAACTTAACCAGCACTTTGTGGAACTGTAGGCAAATGTAGAATTCACCATGTGGTAACCCTCTTAATCCCAGAAAACAGCGAAATGAAAATACCCACTGGAAATGACTGAACTGAGAAGTGAATGCCTAATAGCTCAAAGAAACATTACATGATCTGGGATTGGTTGGTTGGTTTTGGTTGATGCTCATATATCTGGTACAAGCACTTTGCCAGAGAGTCATATCACCAGCCATGCAAGGATGTGATCTTTGCAAAATTTGCTATATCCTAAGTGAAGATAAGATGCTAACATCTTAAACACATACATGCTCGCTCACTCACATGTATATAGTGTTCATTAGAAGAGTTCTGTCTCCAAACAGAGAACAAAGAAAGGCTGTCAGTGGAAATTGTAGAGCTCGTAACAGCATGGTCAGACCAACACCTGCCAGGTGGAGACAAGCAAGTTGGCCTGGCTGGTGGCGATTCCTATTTCCCAGAGCCTTGTGCCATGCATGCACTGTAATTCTGCACGATTCATTGCACTTGTTCTGCTTCCATGAATACCAAACCCTGTGGTTGTTTGCCTTCCCAAGGAGATAGCTCACCACAGCTGATATAGATGTGCCCGACTCTCCTGTTGTTCACTGTAAATTAATAAAGCTACCTTCTTAATTCTTCTAATGCATCAGTGTCTTTGTGAGTTTTGTTAGAGTAATTCTGGATTTCTACGCCCAATCAGTAATATGGGTGACAGTCTGCAAGGCTCCTTGAGGCGAACACTTCCTTGTAGGACTCTCTTGATTCTGCTTGCTAGAGGTCCACAATGTTGGCCCATCCCTCTTGTCATGAGCATTGACTATCCTGCACTTTACACTTCATCAGAGTAGTTCTTTCCGTACATAACATGTTAAGAACTTCTAAAATTTGGTGTGGTGGCATCCAACTGTAATCCCAACACTTAGGAGGTGGTTGCAAGGTGATCATCTTGGAAAAGTTAGCAAGACTCTTTCAAAATGACAACAAAATAATAATGAGTACATTTGAGTTATTAATGACACTAAGCTATTGTCTTGGTGATAGTTGCTCTTCTGGGTGAGTATTTGTTTGGTTTTGCAAATGCCATGCCTATGAGGATGGATGGTATATCTATTGTAGGTGTCACATCATGAAGACCTCCAGCAAGTTATTCCAGTTCTGATTTCACAAACACTTCTCAGGCTCTGATTTCATTGTCAACATTGACCTGGCCTTATGGTCAAGACACTTCCTAACTTCATCTCTCTCACAGTAGTGAAACCCGAAGAAGATGGAAGACACAATGAATTCAGCCAGATTAAGGATGCAAGTAGAGCAGGCTATAGACTTTTTTCTTTTGCTCTCATCTGTCTCTCTTTCCTTAAAACAGCCCCAACAGCTTTTAAAAGAGATTCAAGTCTTATGCATCCTTATAAAAGAAAATAAAACACAAGGTCTCTTTGAGTACAGTGGAACTTAAGCCAGATCTTTAACACCTATTTCTTTTTCTTTTTTTAAAAATTTATTTATTATGTATATCGTGTTCTGGGCACCAGATCTCATTATAGATGAGTGTGTGTCATCATGTGGTTGCTGGGAATTGAACTCAGGATCTCCAGAACAGCAGTCAGTTCCCTTAACCTCTGAGCCATCTCTCCAGCCCAACACCTATTTCTTATAAGACCAAAATGTCATCAGTGTAGACATAAAGGCAAAAGATACTGCAGCTTTAGGTAAATCTTTGGCTCTTAGAAATGGGTCATTGTATCCAGTAACTGTGTTATTGCCTGAAATGTTAAGAGTCACCATCGTCCCTGTTTTCCCTCTTCCCACAATGCCCAACTGAAATGACTCGTCATTAAATTCCATGATAAATTCATTGGGAGCACACCCAGAGTAGGGCTCAGTTTACAAATTTCAAATATATCAGCTGTGCATGAGTGTGTGTGTGTTGCCAGTAGAGTGAGACTTTGCAGCATTTCTGGTAGGGCAGGTAAATGCAGTCTTGCCAGGCTTTACTTCTTGCAAAGTAGGTTCTTCAAAAAGTACTTGTTTATAACAGTGGCAGTGTTATTGATAGAGTTGAAACCCTGAAACAAATCCTGCAGGGGCTGTTAAAGGATCTGGTGAAGGTTCTCTCCATCCGTGGTTATTACAGAACTGTTCTTGGGTACTGATGTTGAATAACATAGGATCAAATTGTTACCAGATAATTATGGACCATTTGTGATTACTTAGATTATAATTAGCCACTCTAGGCCCTTTGGCCAAATTCCCCATTCTGTGGCTTCCTGATTCCCTTGGATGAAGAATGAGGAGCAGGGTCTAGTTTGGATCCTTTATGGCAGAGGTACTTCAGAGTAAGACATCTGGACTGTTCGGGATACCAGGCGAGGTAGTGTCCGTACACCCCAAGCTCAGTGGGGTATTCAGTGCATTACTTTACACTACAAACTTTAGCATTTTTAAAAACAAATAGGCAATGAATTATGTTATGTGCTAATAAGAGAAATGTTACTATTGTTTAAAAAGGAAAGTTATAATCCTTTAGTAAATGAGAGGATGAACACCCTCAGTGTTTCCACTTACACAGCACTCTTGAACCTGTTTTTCAGAACCTATATTCCCTTTATTATCGTGCATGTATATGACCCAGATCCTGCAAGTAGGAAAGCACATAAGTCACACATAAGAGAAGACCAGAGAAAAGTCAGCTGAGAGGTCACAGGTGTTTGCCACTGTGGTCCCATGGGCCCAGGCAGCTGTTTGCCTTTTCCCTTGTTTCTTTCCTTGAAGGTTAGGGTCTAGGAAAGAGTAATTCACTAGACTGAAGACAGCTCGTCTGTGGAACAGGACTGTTTTGAAGTTGGGCAGCATCAAAGCAGACCAAAGAACAATTTCAAAATGATACTGCTATCTTTAGACTGGCATCTTCTGCCCTGAATCCACCCCTGCATGCCTGGCTACACCAGGACCGACACAGCGCCAGAGCAGGCAGAGGGTGTCTTCTCTCTCAACTGCGTTTCGGAATTCTTTTTCTGACGTCCGTTTTTCTTCAGTCATTTACAGCTTTCTATCTCCTCTGGTTCCAGCCCCTTTTCGGTAGACTTTCCTGTAAAGGCTTGAAGTCATAAGCAAATCCCTCTGTGCTTTTGTGTGTTGGTTGAATATATTATAGTTTAAGTTAGTTTATAATAGATTTCGAAATCTCCTGTTTGAACCAAATACCTCCCAGCAGAAACATGTTAAATTTTTAGGATTAGTGATTCTTGACAATCTGAAAATGATTCTTTTAAGAAAAAAAATGTGTATGTCGAATGTCGAGTACAGTAGGCCCACCCCTGCATACCACTTGTGGATCCCAGCTGCATTCAGATTGCTGAGCCCTGATGGAAATCCAAAGTTGCCTATGTTCCTGTGGTCACTAATGTTTGAAATCAGTCATTTACCAGATATTTATTGAATGTGAACTCTGTCAAGAACTCTGCACAGTACTGAGATGCAACCTGGGAAAAAGCCACTAGCCCACCCATGACAAATGTCAGTGTAGCAGACCAAACAGGTGGGCATGCAGATATTGTGTAGAATAGATGCAGTAAAAGGGGAGGTGTAGCATACAGAATACTTTGAGGAAAATGTCGTACAAGTTTTCAGTGTGTCATTTAAGCACAAAGAAATTCGTAGTGTCATCTGAATTGTTCTTCCAGGTTAAAGGAGCCCTGGATATAAAGTTCTTGTAGAAGCTGTGTATGGTGGTGCATGCTTGTAATTCCAGTGTTTAGGAAATTAAGACATGAGGATCATGAGTTAATCCTTGGCCTTATAGTTTAAAATCATCTTTGTCTTAAAATGCACACATATGTGATACATGCACACATGAAAAAATGACTTTACGTCATGTACAAAAGAACCAGAGTATTTTACTTGCTATTGTAGGGGCCAGGCATGGTGGGTGCAGAAACCAGAGGACAGCTTTTAAGAGTCTGTTCTTCCCTTCTGCTGTGGATTGAACTGGGGCCGTCAGACTTGTGGAGCACTGAACCACCTCTTAAGCCTTGAATTTTATTTTGAGGGCAGTAAGTTGAGGTGTGATAAGAACTGATCTCTACCTGAAAGTAAAATTATGACCGCAGCATGGGAAATGGGCTGGAGGGTGTGAGCTTGCTAAATGGAAGAATGGGCCGCTTAGTCACGTAAACAGTGGTCCCTTAGCAACATGTGCATTTAAAAAGTGGATGAGTGAAAAGATATGAATTGGAAACCATAAAATTTAGTGACTAGATGAACTCGTTGTTTCCAGAAATATTTGCTGTGCTGGGACGGTAGACTCTGTATCACATATGATGGTGAACAAATGGCGCCATCTCTGTCCTTGAGACCGCAGGCAGTGTATTAATGGTCAAATAGTATCAGTCACTAGAGAGATGGAGTCAGACAGTTTCCTAGGCATAGAAAACAGCTCCACAAGCTACAATTGTTCCTTTGAGACTTTAGGGTGTTCCTGTGGTTGAGAAGTAGTATATCAGGTGAGCGATGTTACTGACGAGAGTGTGTTACTGTATACACACTATTCCGGAGAAGACTTTACAACCCACTGGTAGAGGTGACAGTTGTCAAGAGCTGGGTGAGAGTGCCCAGGAAATGTGATAGAACGAGAACAGGGCACGAGAACCAGGCCTGGCAAGCTCACAGAAATAGAAGAGGAACCCGGTGGATGTAGCGAGCTGCATGGAATCACACCTGATGGAGATGTATAATCAACTTTTATGGCTAAAGTCTGACTTATGCCTGATCACGCAATGATCATCAGCTGCTTGCATATGCATAGGCCTATGGGCAGTGCCCACCTGGCAATCCCGGGATTGGCAGCCCATGCCTACTTAAGGGCTGGGAGAGGTTTGCCCGGGAGGGAGAGAAAGGGACAGAGGAGAGAGGAAGGAGGGAGGGAGGGAGGGAGGGAGGGAGAGAGAGAGAGAGAGAGAGAGAGAGAGAGAGAGAGAGAGAGAGAGAGAGAGAGAGAGAGAGAGAAGGAGATAGATTGCTGTGAATAAAGTCCTGAAAACTGCTGCAAGAAGAGCTCCGGGTGTTGCATTTTCCTTGCTGGTCGAGGGTGGACGTGACAGGTGGAGAAACCCGGAAAGTGTAAAGAATGTGATTTGTCTTCTGAGATGGAGCCCATAGTGCACAGGAGAGAGCAGTGAGGCTCTGACAGTCAGGTGTGGGTGGACTCCAGGGCACGGTAGGATTCCATATTGAGCTTCAGATACTCAATATAGCCTTGACCACCCAGCTCCAGTTGCATTTCCTTTAGACTATCCAGATGAATTTGCTAAGTGGAAGTCCCCATGGCTGCTTACAACTTGAAAGTCTGGGCCATGCAACTGTCCTTCTTTACAAAACTTGGTTCTGTCTAGAGCCTTACAAGCTAAACGGAGGCGCTCCAGTCTGTGTACACTGCGCTCCCTCACCGTACAGTGGGCGCAAGCTCAAGGCACTGGTGAATTGCTCTACAGTCATGCAGGCAGGGTGGGGTGGGGGAATGTGGAGTCACACGGGTGCTAGAGAAGAGATTTCCCAGTGTTTTACACAACACCTGCCCATGAAGTGGCTTAGAACTGATGTGTCGGACTCTGGGCAAGGTCAGACCAACCTCAGGATGTCACTGCTGGCTGTTTTGGGGACACAGTGATACACAAAGAGATCTTTAAACCACATTCAACTGTTTTTGTATTTTCCCTAGCCCAGAAAGATTTGATGAAAACCCCACAGATTTTTCAACAGGACACTCTGAATTCTTGACATTGATTACACGTGGATATTAAGTGAGTAAGCATTTCTAGTTTAGGTGGAAAGGGTGGAAGTAGCGTAAGAAAAATGGCTCGTAAATTGTGTGAGAGGATTAAGAACAAGAACATAATAAAATGAAGACTGTAGATTTACTGAAGGGAAGCATGTATCTTCAGAAGGGTTATGGGCCCCACTTCCTCCCACATATATCATGAATTCTATTTTAATAAAGCTATTAGTAAATAAAGAGAGAATAATGATGAAATGTGCACTTATAAACATATTCTAACAATTATTCCATTTCAAAGATAAATTATAAATTTGTGGGAGTGGAGTAGGTCAAAGGGAGGGAGGAAGTGAGTATCTGGAAGGAGAAAGAAAGAATGGTTGAAGGCTGGTGCTCACTTTTTACAGCCAGCTGAGACATCTTTCCTTGAAAGGACAACAAGAGGATCGTCTGTGACCTTGAGAGCCATAAACAATATAACACAGTGGACCAGGAACTGAAAATAATGTATCGGGGTCAGGAAATACCAATCATGAAACCATTCTGTAGCCAACCAAATGATTAGAATAATGGACTCAAAGTGTCAGAAGACTAACAGTGAATGAGTATCAGTTAACATAGCCATGAGCAGTGATCTCATGGCAGACTATCTCAAGGGCAATAGAACGAATAACAGGAGTCTGCCTGCTGTTCCAGTATTGCCCTCCACTTGGCCAACCGGATAGACAGAAGACAACAGGGGACTCCTAACTGCGGTTGTAATGCTGGCAGGAAACAGAGACAGGGTAGGAAGATGTGATGTTGTTCACCTCTAGCAGTGCAGGTAGAGGAGACACTTGCCTTTCACATAAAGAGAGGAGAGAGGATGGAGGAAAGTTTCCTAATTACTGTGACCAAGGATGGGGAAGAGAGGCCATTTACAAGCATGGCAAGTAGAATATAGTTTAAAATTAAAACCAAACCTCCTCATTTCCACCCAGCGGATACCCTGCTCTGATAAAGATGAGGATTCAAGCTCCTTTCTAGCCAACCAGAGTCTAATCATCCAAAGATTTGTTGTTGTTGTTGATGATGTCCTTTTTTAAAATCACAGGCGGCTCTAGAAGTATGTCATAGGCAGCAACAGATGGGGCAAGTTGGGATACTATTGTTAGAGAATTTAAAGCGGATGTATTGTAAGTATAGTTCTTTTTTAGCTGTTGAAAATGCAGTGCATGCTGGCAAAGCGATGATCTTGGAACTTGCTTTTCACCAAAGCATGTTGCAGAAGTAGGAGAAATGGCCAGACTTCGATGGGTGTTGCAACTTGGAGCTCATGCTTTTCGGAGCAGTGGACATCTACAAACAAAAAGAACGGAGAGGTTGGGACATTCACCAGGTGTAATTTAACTATCTATACAGAATGCTTTGTATCCTATAGAAGTATCTCATCTACCAAGTCAGCACACTAGAAGAGTTATATGATATCACAAAGAAAGAAAGAAACCATTAAAACACTAAAGTTGTACTTAACACGTTCTCTGACCATGGCACAGGAAAATGCACTCTTATGCCAAGTATCAACCAACGTTAGAGTGACTTGAAACTAAAAAAAAAAAAAAAAAAAAAGATAAAATAATAAGATCTATAACTTGTTGAAGATGCATCAAAAAGTGTAGTTAAAATTAATACAGAAGAATGTACATGATTTATCAAAATGTGTAAGTGGGAGAAGCGTTTACCAAAACCATTTTATGAAAGGAAAGTTCTTTTTTTTTTTTTTTTTTAAATATTTATTTATTGTGTATACAATGTTCTGTCTGAGTGTATGCCTGCAGGCCAGAAGAGGGCACCAGACCTCTTTACAGATGGTTGTGAGCCACCATGTGGTTGCTGGGAATTGAACTCAGGACCTTTGGAAGAGCAGGCAATGCTCTTAACCGCTGAGCCATCTCTCCAGCCCCAGTCATTTCTTTATTAAGATAGATAAGTAAGCCTAAGTAAGTTAAGCATTGCAGAGGATAAAACAAGAAACAAAGGGACAGGAAAATAGAAGAATGGTTTCTATAAAAGGAATTATAGATGGGCAATGGAATTGATGAGTCTAAGGGTGCTTTACACAGAGATGACTCAAGGGTAAACGTGATGAAAAGAAGCTATGGAATGAGGTGTAAAAGCCACAGTGATAGGTGTGACAGAATCTCTAAAGCATACATTTGGAAGACCGACCTAAATAGAGCTGTTTATTCTGTTGTGATAAGATGTTACCTTATTACATCTTATTACATTAATAGGCCGTAAGCTGTTGCCTAGAGTGTGTAAGATAACAGAAAAGGGGAGAAAGGCCATGTCCTTTATGGAACTGTGCTTTGTTAGGGATCTAGTGTGTGATGTGAAAAGCTTTGGTTGAGTGTATGAAGTTCAGAATCTGCTTCTACCTACTAATTTAAATTCTCTAGCACATAATAATGGCAGTTTAATATCCTTCAAGATCAGGTAACACACAACCCACACAAACGTAAGTGAGCTTCTGCCATATTTTTCTACTGTATCCGCTTGTGTAAGGTAGATTTGCCTAAAAAGAAATGCAAGCACTGGGGCCAATCTGGAATACATAGCAAGTACGAAGCCAGGTAGGGACTACACATTAAGACCTTGTCTCTCAAAACAAAACAGCACAATAGCAACAGCAACAACATAAGTGCGTGCATGCACACACATACACACACACACACACACACACACACACACACACGTCAGTACCACGGGAAGGGGAGAGTTTTTTTCCTATCTGAGATATCCATACAGATAATAATAGGTGTCACTGATATTTATCTCCAGATCAGGGACCTAAGGACTTACGTGTTAAGCATTATCTCAGTTAATCTTTACCAAATCTTTCTGTAGGTGTGGTATAGACACAGATGCATGCAGAGGCCAGAGGACACGGGCTACCCAGCTCTAACACTTTTGGTCTAGGCCCTCCACACAGGGTCTGTCACTGAACCTGTGCTGGCTAGGACCAGCAAGCTCCACTGTTCCTCCTGTCTCTGTCCCTGCCCCCACCCCAGCTCTTGGGGTTTCAGGTGTCCACCTGATCACATCTGGCTGGGTGCTGGGACCTGAACTCAGGCGCTCATGTTTGCCCCTCTTAACCTGTTGAGTTGAGCCATCTCTCCGGTTTCCCCTTAGCACGGTGTTAAAGCACAGTGCACCATCAATCATGTTTTGCAGTAAGTCAACCTGCGTTTAAGGTTTACCCTAACAGATAAGATTTACCGCAGGAGCACAGCTAGGGTGAGGAAATGGCTCTTGGGTACTCCACAGATTTCTTAACTCCTGGCCTGCCTGCCATTTATCTCTACGCACGGCTCTTATGGACCATAAAAGTTAAACATAAGCTCCCATTAATAAGGTAATATGCACAATGATTTCAAACCATAAACTGCCAAATTAAAGGCCTGTTATGTTTTTGTTTTGTTTTGTTTTTATTTTTTTTAATTTATTTATTAAAAATTTCTGCCTCCTCCCTGCCACCGCCTCCCATCCCCCCCCCCCTTCATATCCCCCTCCCTCATCAGCCTGAAGAGCAATCAGGGTTCCTTGACCTGTGGGAAGTCCAAGGACCACCCACCTCCATCCAGGTCTAGTAAGGTGAGCATCCAAACTGCCTAGGCTCTAAAGGCCTGTTATTTAATACACAGCTAAGGTGACACTTACCCGACCTAGACATGTACAGGTTTAGATACAAGACAGTGTATGCATTTTAAATTTTTCAGCCATGACTTTTAATTATGTGTTTGTCTGTAGTGCAAGAAGTCAGAGGCACTAGGTACCCTGAAGCAAGAGTTGCGGCTGTGCCACCCAGTGTGGGTCCTGCGAACTCAAACTCGGGTCCTCTGCAAAAACAGTGTGTGCTCTTCCTTGCTGAGCCCTCTCCAGCCCTCAAAGTATACACCTTTCAACTGATGACACTCCATGTGGATTACCTGCTTCTCCCCTTTTCTTCGTTCTGTCTCCTTTTCCAGGGAATGACTTCAGCTTCCTTCCCAAACTCTTGCAAGCTAGTGTTCACGCCACTCGGTCTGTCTTCTTCCTTTAATATGTCTTTAAAAGGGCTTCTTTCATCAGACCCACCCCAGCTCTTACTGGTTTGCCCCGGAAGTGACACCGAGCATATTAAAAAGCCTGCTGGTAAGCGTCCCCTTTCTTGGCTTCTTGTCCTCTGGAGGCAGCAAAGTGCAGAGAGACTAGAGACTGAGTTTGTGAATTAAGGCTCAGTTGCAATCCTGCTGTGGAATTTAGCTCCCTCGAACAACTCATTTCACATTGCCTACGAAGCCACAGCTTCAGGGAGGCTGGGTGTTACACACTGCTGATTGCCATATTTGGGAGGCAGAGGCTCATGGGCTAGCAGCCAACCTGCCTGTGTTATATGGAGAAACCATGTCAAAACAAAATAAAACAACAAACCATACCTCCCCCCACCCCATCCCGCAACAAACAACAAGTCTCCATCAGGGTCAGTATTTTATTTAAATAGTGAATGTTGTCCTCTCTCTCTCTCTGTCTCTGTCTTCGCCTCATGGGAAAATATGGCAAATTAGGTGTTGGCCATGTTAATAACCTTGAATGGGGTCATCACTTCACACACACAAATCTCTCTTCAGATATAGACTTTAAATATATATGGTTTATTAATTTTGCCTTAATAAAAAAGAAGAGGGGAAATAATTTGGTCAAGATATTCTACCTAACCAAATATAAGCCCAGAAGTTCTTCCTATTTTCCCATGCTTTGAGATAGACTAGACCGCACAGGAAGTAGCTGTTCTTTTAATGTCCAACAGGATTTAAGGATAAGCATATCTCAACTTTGCATTTTAGCAGGGAGAGGCAATCTTTAAATTCTGTTTTTATCAGTGCCATCCACAGCTGTTTTGAGTAAGTTTTTGAATAAATTTTCGTTGTTTTCTTAAAATTATTTGTGGTTATTTTGAAATTTTTAATTATATATTGATTACTCTTTTTTCTCTAAAAGTTTTTTAAGTTTTACATACTAGCCCAAGTTCCCCCTCCCTCCCCTTCTTCCACCCCCTCCACATTCCCCCATCCACTCCTGAGAGTAAGGCCTCCTTGAGGAGCCAACAAAGTCTGGTATACCAAGTTGAGGCGGGACCAAGCCCCTCACCCCATATCAAGACTAAACAAGGTATCCCGCTATAGATAATGGGCTCCAAAAAGCCAGTTCATGCACCCAGGATAAGTCTTGGTCCACTGCCAGTACCCCCCAACAGATCAAGCCACATAGCTGTCATCTACATTCAGAGGGCCTAGTTCGGTCCCAGGCAGGTTCCCCAGTTATCAGTCTAGAGTCTATGAGATCCCACTAGTTTGGATCAGCTGTCTCTGTGGTTTTCCCAGTCGTGACCCCCCCCCCCGCGCTTATATCATCCCCCATTATGGGGTTAGGGAGAAACCAGGTGCTAGGGAAAGTCCCAGGAATCTACAAGGATGACGCCAGCTAAGACTCCTAGCAATAGTGGAGGATGCGTGAACTGGCCTTGCCCATAATCAGATTAGTGACTACCCTAATTTTCATCATAGAACCTACATCCAGTAGGTTACTCCTTAAAAATGTATAGAAGTGCCAGGTGGTGGTGGTGCACGCCTTTAATCCCAGTACTCTGGAGGCAGAGGCAGGCGGATCTCTGTGAGTTTGAGGCCAGCCTAGTCTGGAAAAACAAAACAAAATGTTTTGAAGTACATTCAGTTTTTCTTTCTGGTGCTGGAGAGCCAACCCAGGAGCTCACACACTCGAGACAGCTGCTTACACTGAGCTAAGCAAAAAAAAAAAAAGGCCAGATACAATCTTTATGGATGGGGATTTGGGAAATTCCTGCATATCTGTCAAGTAGACTGAGAGGCTTGTTTCTGCACTTTCTACTTTGACTCTGACCTAGGCAGGGGATTTTGTAAGTTGCTCAGTTGGGCGATGGGCAACAAACAGTAGCTTGGGAAACAGGGCAAGAACTGAAGATAAAACTCCTTGGTGTGCAAGCTCCGGCGCCTTATCTTTACTTGGGAATTGCTAAATTAGTTGTGTACCTTTCCTCTGGAGAGGGCCATGTGGAGTCACATTGACAGTCTGGTTTGGAAGGAGACTATTTCATTTCTTGACTGTTCTACAGTGCAAGAAGAGGCCGAAAAGAAGAATATACCGTGTTCACAGGAAACTGGTTTTACTGTGTCCTGGTAAAATGCTCCCTATAGTCATTTAGTTGGCTGTTACTGTCGATGTTTTTGTTGCTCTTCTTGTAGTCAGAATTGTCACCACCTCTGGGATTGTCCAATATCTGGAAAGCTCCTCAGAAAGCCTAGACTGCTTTCTGCCACGTGTTTCTCAAGGTAACGGCTGGGCATCGCTGCCCGTTCAGCAATCTAATTTGAAATTTGGATTTCCTTAGCACTCACCTCTAATCGGGCATGATGGTACCTGCCTTGAGAGGTTAGAAGCAAGGAGATCTAGAACGTAAAGCGAGCCTGGTTACATGTTGAGGTTCTGTCTCCACAGCACCAGGAAGCCCTTTCCTTTCTGAATAACTAGTTACGGTTCCTTTGACTTGAACATTTACATGTAACAACCCTGCCTCTGCTGCCAGCATCTCTGTTTTCAGTCTGCCTGATTTGAGGAGGGTAAAAAGAAATCGTATCTTGTGTATCCTTTCAGATTGAGTGTGATGGCTGTGTGATGTCTGTGCACAGTGTTTGAGTCATCGGTGTGCTACAGAACATGTCCCCAAGAGATGACTCCCAATTATGTAGCTGAATCACAGTGATGTCTATAAACGGGCCCCAGTTTATACAAGTAAATCATGCCCCCTCCTCACAGGCAAGAAAATAAAGCCACTCATTCAGACTTTGAAGTTTAATTGGTTGTGACTTGAAGGAAAGTCAGCAGTAAAGAGTGTGTATTCCCCTCCGTAGAGCAAAGCCTGAATCGCTGCCCTCCTTTATGATGACAACCACCTCCGCCAGCTTCTTTGCTGAATTTTTTTTTCAACTCAGCTGCTCTTGGTAAAATGGAAGATTATCACTTAATTAGCCCGTGAATTTTCCCTCTTTTAAATTGTTATATAAGATTTTAAAGTCTGATTTCCTTTGAGCCTTGTGCCTGCTACTAATTGATGTGGCTGGAATCAGCTCCAGTGATGCTGACTGACGCTGGAAAGCTCTTTGGGGGCAATTCACTTTGGTAATGAATCCATTCATTCAGCAGACCCATGTCATGTCAGCTGAGTCCCAGAAGAGCACACAGCCTCAAAGAAGAATGTGTGGGCATTGAAAACAAACCCTCTCCCCACTTTCAAGTTCTCGGACACGTGTTTGGTGAGAAGGTGGGAATCTGCCACAGTAGAATATGGTTAAGCGACAGAAGTGACTCACGCATCGTGTCCATTTCTGGGTCCAGCTTCTACCCCCCGTTTCCTGGGATGCTCACTCCTGGAACCCAGCTGTCATGCTGTAATGATGTCCGAGCTACCCTGTTGAAAGACCTAACCAGTGAGACGCTGTACCTGGTACCTGCTTGCTAGCCACGTGGGTGCTCCAGCTGATGCTGTGTAAAACAGAGGAGTCATCACGGTGACTTTTTCAAATTGTAGATTCAGGTATAAAAAAGGAAAGTGACTTTTGTGTTAAGCCAGAGTATCTGAGTACTTTGTTTGCAGGACCAGGAACTAGGCATATAAGTAGGTGTGCAAAAATGTAAAATTATAGCAAGGGTAGTATGGACTGGGTATCACATGAAAACTGAAGAGAGATATCTAATCCTTTCTTCATAATCAAGGAAGTTAACAACTGAACTGTTAACTGGGTAGGAGAAAAGAGTGTAGTCTTCTGAGCAGGGAAGACAGTGGTATGAGCAGAAACAGTGAGGTATAAAACAGTATGCCATGCAGAGGATTTATGAACGTTCCGGTTGTTGCTGGAGTGTGTGTTTTAGACAGATCTTCTCTCAGTAATAAGGAAGGTGGATTTGAGGGAGTTATTGGGCCTGGTGGCTCAAGCCTATAATCTCAGCACTAGGGAGAGTATGGCAGTAGAGTTGCCACAAGTTTCAGGGCAGTATGTGGTCTTAGGAACTGGAAGCATTAGGACTACGGTTATGTAGCCTTATGTTGTCTAGGCAAGGACAGCAAAGGCCTGGATTAAGACTGCAATGAAGATAGAGAGGGAAAAGTGTCTAATTCGTTCTGTTGTTGCTTAGTTAGAGAGGTCTTTATTTTTGTTCGGTTTGACCCTGGTAACCAATTGCAAGGAGGAATGATAAAAATAAAGGGAGACTCCCTAGTTTTTAAGTTAGGTGAGCGCCAGATTCTGGCTCCACCGAGACTGGAGGATGGGGAAACGCGAGAAGTGTAAATAGAGGGCAGAGCTGACCAGTCCAGCTGTGATGTGCTGGACTCAACCCTGCGGCATCTCTGAAGGGATCTCAGCAAGGAAATTAGAAGGATAAGTCAAAAGACGACAGAGATTTAAGCTGCAAATAGATTTAATGGTGCCCAGAGTCAGTGTGGTGGTGATTGACATCATTAGCAGATAAGCTCACAATGAAAAGAAGGGCTGTGAGGAACTCTGATTTTGAGAAGACGGTTCGAGGAAATGAGCCCACCAAAGAGGTGACAGAATGAATTTCCAGGAAAATGGAAATGGAGCTTGTCTCCTGAATCAAAGCGGACAGGTGGAAGGCCATCCTGGTACTGCTGTTCCAGCTGGGTGAAGGAGGAGGAGAGACACCAGTGATAAAACCGAGGGCTGAAGAGTAATTAGGGGAACATGTCCTGAGAAGGGTTATGCCATTCAAGAAGAAATGATTGAAAGAAAACAACACAACCAAAATGAAGAAATGAAGGTGACTCCAGCTGAAAACAGAAGAGCAGAGAGTCATGGGAAATCCTTGGAAGAGGGATATATAGAAAGGATAGGTATAGATATAGACGCTTTTAGAATATGGCAGGAAATTGAAGATCGTGGTTGTTGGACTTAATTGTTTTCTATGAAATAGGACCCAAATTGTCCACTGGGAGAAGAGAATAAAGCAGGACTTTATTTGTAGCTATGCTGAAGGAAAAGGTGCATTTTAAAGTAATCCTTTGAAGAAATAGGAATAAATTCTGGCTCATAATAGGCAAGAAGGATGGATGGGTGACCCAGAAGACCTAGTTGATATTGGAAATCCAGTTTTATTCTGCCAAGTGCCTGAGGAGTGTGCTGAGCTGAATGCTTTTGTTCAAACAACACAGCCCAGTTCTTCCTCCTCGGGGCCTCTTTGGCCTAGGCTGTGGGAAAAATATGTTGTCTTCAAAAATAATGGAACAGACTTTGTATAGCAAGGAAGTTTTGTTTAAATCAGTATGTGCGTAATGAAACTTGAAGATAATCAACTTTATTCATTTTTAAAGTAACAACTTTACTAGTAGATTTCTAGTAGAGGGCTAGAAATCGATGGCTCGGTGGTTAAGAGCACTGGCTGTTCTTCCGATGGGTTCAATTCCAAGCACCCACATGGTAGCTCACAACCATCTGTAACTCTGTTCTAAGAGACACACTGCTGTCTTCTGGTATCCACAGGCACCAGGCACACCAGTGATACACCAACACATGTGTTTGCAAAATGTAATGCCATTGAGATTCTAACAGACACAATAGAAAAATTCTAGAAGGCCATCAAAAATTAGACTAACCACAGAAAAACAAATGAAAGGAGTAGGGGTAAGGATAGTGGAGGGAGGCAGGGAGAGACAGGAGCAGGTGAGGGGCTTCATGTAGAAAAGATGTGCCTGGAGGAGGTAAGTTGGAATTTCTTTGGCATAACATGTTGTATACTGAGCATTGGCCCACAGTTTATTTCCAACCTGTGCATGGAGCTTTTCAAAGAATAATCCCATGTCAGTCAAGGATGACTCCTGGAGAAGGATTGCCCAGGTATACAGGAATACAGGTATACAGGTCTCCCCAAACAACTTGGACCAGCTGCACCCTACCTTGCTGACCTCCTGTTACTGCAGCTCCCACACATGTAACAAGAATAACCCTGAAAGCAGGAGCTTACGTTTATATGTGCTTTCTGCCTTCTAAGTTCGTTCCTACTTCTAGTCCCTCTGAGAGAAGAGGTAAGAAAGGGTGATACTCCCTCATTTAGGGAGCAGGGAGTGCAGTGTGAGTCTTGGGGTTTCAGGTCACACACCTTGTAAGTGGATGAGATACAAATAGAAAGGAGATCTTCCGCTTCCAGCTTTCTTCAGATACAGCAGACTACAGTGTGGAGCTCAGTGTCCACCACAGTGGACTGTAGGGCTAGCTAGCTGTGGGGTTAGTCCAGGCTAGCACTGCCACATCCGAGCAGCTCAGGAAGCAGTTGTGCCAGGTAGCCGCTGAGATCCTCTGCTGTAACTGCGAGAATCCCTATAACTAACTGGGGCTGAGCTTCAATGTTTGTGAAGTAGGAAGAGTAACTCCTGCCCTGAGGGTCAGAAGATCCTATGCGATCATGA
The DNA here is from genome assembly GCF_014885135.2 of Alexandromys fortis. NCBI lineage: Eukaryota > Metazoa > Chordata > Mammalia > Rodentia > Cricetidae > Alexandromys > Alexandromys fortis. Next base: position 14,851,139 of record NW_026067930.1, on the reverse strand, counting down.
AGTTCCTACACAGTACCTGTCTGTCAGTTCTTTAAGAACTCAGTATTGCTGTATTGTGTGTAAAGTGTCTTCATTCAGAGCTAGATCCTGTTGTCTATAAACATTGCTCAGTACACGTTTCTTTAAAATATAGAAATGATCCAAACAGGTTCATTAGTATCCTAGAGGCCAGAGTCGATGTCACAGCTAGAGCTGGGGTACCTCTGCTGCTCCCCTCAGGTTGGGTTTCAGGTCAAGAGATCTGGCAGATGTCTCGGTGGTGATTCAGTTTAGCAGAAGGGAGTGGCCCTTAGTATGACTTTACCTGGGAGAGTCTGGCACCTTAGGCTAAGTCACTGGTGTCAGCCCTTTGTGACAATGTGTTTTTCAGAATGGACTCAGAAGATAAAGATGAAGTCATCGCAGTCTGCCAAGGTAGCACTTAGCCGAAGGGCGACTGCAGTGTGAGGCAGGCTTTGGTCCACAGACTGAACATGGCTGTGCTCCTCCAATTCTGGCTTTCCCTACTTGCTGAATGCCGAACCAGCTTAGTCTCGTTTTCTACTCTGGGCCTGCCCATCTTCTATGAGAGCTTGAATCTAGCCAGTCCTTTGCTATTCTGTCCAGTTTAGTTCTAAGAATTCCCTGCAGCACGTGTATGTTCAGGCCGAACATGACTGCATTAGCCCAGAGGCAGATGTGTTGAATGATGTGTACAGAGAAGAGTGTTCACTAACTTTGAAATCATTCATATCTGTTTCAGTGAGGAAGGGGAGAAAGGTTAACCAAGTAAGCACCCCGCAGACTCTGACTTGTTAGTGGTGTGTGTGTGGTGTTCATTATCCAACATTGACAGTCGACCCTGAGTGTACGGCAAGCACTGCCAGCTAAACCCTGTTTTGTCCATCTGGGGCAGGAAGTGGGAAGGTGGTCAGTTCAGGTCAGAAATACTAACACTGGTGTTCTCTCAGGTGTTCAGATCTGATCCGGGTTCAGTATCATAACGACAGCTCTTTATGCAGCTTCTGGGTGGGCTTTTCCTGATGTTGAGCTTTGTTTCTGTGTGATGCTATTTGTGTGCTCTGGTCTGTTTGGTTGGCGCTGGGGGCTGAACTGGGGCCTTGAGTGTTCCACTGCTGAGGTCAGCCCAGCCTGACTGGCCTCTGACTGTTGGCACCTAATGTTCTCCCTGGAGAGTAGCATACTTAGCAGCTCTTTCATTAGTATTTTGAATCCTGGAAATTTAATTAATGTGTTTACACTTAGGGATTATTTTTTTGTTTTTGTTTTTTCCTTGTCTGAACTAGTATATACTTTCAACAGAACAAATATTTAATCCATAAGATGTCATCACCAAGAGATTTAAAGGTTAACTTTGAAAGTAGGTCAGGAGAAAACATCTAGTTTTAAAGCTAGCTAGATAAGGAAGTACAGAAACGGCGTGGAAGTGTTGACAAACTTACAAAACCAATTTCTTAGAGTTTTCTGAAAACTCCTGTCTGTATAGCCAAGGTCGGCGAGTCATGCCTTCCCCTTGTCTTGCCACTCGTTCATTCACCCGTCCATTATTATCCATCCATTCAGTGTTCACTGTGCCAAGAATTGCTCTAGATACTAGGGAACAACAATAAATAAGACAGTCAGAACTTACGGTGTGCCGGTTCTGTGCCAGGCACTTTGAAACTTGAAATGTGCTTTCAGCTCCACAGTCTGATGTAACATTGTAAGTGTTACGTTAGAAGTCAGTTTTCTCCAGAACTCATTGATTGGCTGGGTGGCTTGACTGGAGACCAGTTCAGTGTCAGTTTCCTCCCTTCTGAAATGCTGTTGCTCACTCCGTTTACTTCATAGCATTGGTGTAAGTATCGAATGAAATAGTCGTTTGGAAAGCGCTTTGGGAAGTATTGGGCCTTGCTTGTATAGAGACAAGGGGCAGTCTTGTAACTGGCTATGGTTTGGGTCATCTCATTGCCTCTGTGAAAAGTGTAAGGGCTGTGTGCCTGTTGTACATATAAATATATAACTGCCACTTCCTGCTCATGGGCTAGGGACTTCAGAGTGAGGTGGTGGGGAATAATTACAGCAAGTAAGACTCTCACAGGAAAGATGACCCAGCCTGTACCTGTATACTACATTAATTCAGCAAACGGTGTTATCTGTCTATCTATATGTCTGTCTGTCTGTCTGTCTATCTATCTATCTATCTATCTATCTATCTATCTATGATGTTAGTTATAAAGTGCTTGGATGCAGGGGCAGAGAAAAGGTAAAATGTAAATTGGCCTCTGACCTCAAGAAACATAAACTTGAATTTGAAAACTGAGAGTGACCAAATATAAATCCTGAACTTAATTACAGGGATTAGAGTTATCTGTTTTCCCCCTAGATGTTTCTAAAGGTCCTCTGATAGATACAGGGTACCTGCTGGGATATGGTAATAAGACATTATTTCCAGTTTCATATTTAATTAGCTGTCATGTCTTCTGTGCTAATATTTTAGAATGAGGTATGAAATGTGATCTGGACAGAGAGATAACTCACTCAGGAGTTTGATTCCCAGAATTTATATAAAAGAGCCAGCAGGCATGGTCGCATGCACGTGTAATCCCAGCACTGGGAAAGCAGAGCCAGGAAGACCCTGGGGCTCACTGGCCAGCCAGGCTTGCCTAATTGGTGAGCTGTAGACCAATGAGAGACCTTGCTCTAAAGGAGGAGGATGGTGTTCCTGAGGATGGTAACCTAAAGTTGCCTCTGCAGAGCACGTGTGTGTGTGTGTGTGTGTGTGTGTGTGTGTGCACAGTTTTGTTTAAGTGAACTACACTAAAGTAAACTCCATCATGTACAAACTCAAGAATCCAATCCCTCACAGCTGAGAGTGATGGCTCACAACATAACCCCAGCACTAGGCAGTCCAAGGCGGGAAGATCGTGAGTTTGAAGCCAGCCTGGGCTGTGCAATAAGACCTTCCTTCAAAGAAAACTACAAACTGGCCAGCATGGTGATGCACACCTTTGATCCCAGCATTAGGGAGGTGGAGACAGTCAGAGATCTGGATGAATTCAAGGACAGCAAGGGCTACATAGACCCTGTCTCAAAGAAGGAAAACAAAACCTCAAACCAACAATAATCACTTTCAGATGCCAGTTCTCTTCAGTGATTGGAACCCACTCAACACCTGGCTCAAACAAGTAAAAGCATCAGTCTCATTGAGTTTTTGTTGGCGCTCTGCTGCCAGGGCAACTTTTTGAAGACGAGCAACTGCACTGTTCTCCGGATTGTGGATCTAGTGCTTGCCTGGCTCTCAAATGAACGCACAAACCTAACCATCACCGTGATAGAGTCCAAGGGCAGAACTCTGCAGGCCCTCCCCACAGCAAGCCCTAAAAGCAGTAGCAGAGCTGGTTCTCACAAAGTCTGGGGCATAGCCCACACCGGCCTCTCACAAATAGAGGTTTTTTTTTTTAACCTTAGCATTTCTTTTAGTTTTTTATTCCTTTCATATCCCTGTCTTTTGATAACTATCATTTGATAATCTCCAAAAGAGCAGAGTCAATTGATTATGCTGAAAAACTACCTTGTGTGGCTTCTCTGGGGTCCAGCACAGAGCAGGCTGATCCGTTTCAGATTCCTAGAGAGCCTGTGGAAAGGAGCACAGGACAGGAGAGAGAAAGCAGGGCAGTGTGCTAGTGATTTTCCAGAGCATTAGCAGGCCATTGTTTGATCTTAACCCTTTCCTCTCCTTGACCACCAGCTAACCTGTGCTCGCCTCCTCCAGCGTCTTGCTTGACACACGCAGATGTTCCATTAAAGCCTCACAACTCACTGTCACCCGTCTTCAGGCCCAGAGCAGAGTTGGAACGAGGGCGAGGTACTCCCTTCAGGTGCAGAATTTAAGGGGGTGAGGTAAATTATTGAATTATGTAGTAAGAACCTGAAATTTATTTCAAATTGTATATTATTCATCACAGATGCTTTACATTGATTTTTAGATTATTGCATTAAATTATTACTCACCATGAATAGTTTGGTTATTTTACTTTGTTTCACATACCCTTAGATTTTTGTTTCTGAGACCAGTGCGTCCCTCAGGTCACCCTGGTGCCACCCTGCCTTGGAGACTGTGAGCGGCTCAGTCACATGGCCTAAAGTAGCAGAGCCTGTGTTTGACTCCAGATCACATGGCCTTCTCATCATTCCACTTAAAATGCCCGATTGTCCTTAAATTCTCTTAGGCTTTTGAGTCTCACTATTTTAAACTATCCTCAGCTCCCTTTGACCTTTCTGCATTTTTGCTCTGAGTATTTAAATCATGTGCCCTCTGTTCTTTTACATCTTTTGATTTGTGACTTTGTGAGTGTTTCTGCCAAGGGCATATTTCAAGACAGCTGCTTTGAGGAGAACAAGATTTTTGTGGCCTGAGTTAAGAAGTCTGATGTGGTATATGTCTGTGATACCAGCACTTGGGAGATGGTGAGGCAGGGGAATATTGAGCTTAAGGCCAGTCTAGGTTACATCAAAGCAAACAGCCCAAACTAAACAGAAACGAGTATTTGAATAGAGCGAGCTCTGAATGAGCCAGGGAAGGAGAGGTGTGTTCTCTTAGTGACTAAGACATTGTAGAACAGAAGGGCGACTGAATTCAGGGGCATGTTTTAAAGAACCAGGTGGGAACACTGCACGCTTGGAATCTCAACTCCCTGGGGATAGAGGATCCCAGGTTCTAAAACAAAAACCAAACATACGTAAACTCTGAATCTATAAGGTACAAATTTCTACAGATCATTTTTTTAGTGAGTTTTTTTTTTTGGAGGGGGGCTCTCTGAGAGAGAATCTCACTCTATAGGCCAACAGGGCCTTACACTTGATATAATCCTTCATGTTTCAGCCTCCTGGGAATTGGGATTTGGGATTACAGGTGGCAACTACTACATCTGGTGGAAATTTCTTGAACAATAAAAATAGTCAAGTCCAGTTAGCATTGTCATTATTTCTGTGGAGGAATACATCCAAATGTGTGATGATTTTTTATTTTGTTTTTGGTATAATCAAATGTGTGATAATTTTTTATCTCTCATTATGATCTTGTTTTCTAGAATGTGTGCCCCACATTGGGAGACATTCTGTAGGTAGAGACTGCTTGTTCCTTTCCCGTTCGCCCAGACCCAAAATAATTACACAGAAACTTTATTAATTGCATTACTATCTGGCCAGTAGCTTAAGTGTATTTCTCACTAGCTCTTACATCTTAACCCATTTCTATTATTTATATTTTACCACCAGACTCGTGGTTTACTGGCAAGGTTCTGGCGCGTCTGTCTCCTGCAGCGACTACATGGTGTCTCTTTGACTCTATCTGCTTGGAATTTCTGCCTTGATCTATTCTGCACTACAATAGGCCCAAAGCAGCTTCTTAATTAACCAATGGTATTCACAGCATGCACAGGGGAATCCCACATCAGTGTATCAGTTATCCATTGCAGTACATTGGAAAGAGCGGGACACTCTCCGAATGAGTGTTTCCTTTGTCTTTGCCTGGGAATTTCAGGCCCAGTATATCTGTTGGGGAATTACTGGAAGTCTCAGTTTAGAAATAGAAGGTAAGAGCAGGAGTAAATTGGTGTTTTCCTTTACAATTAAATCTTAGACGTAAAGGAAACTGAAGGCAAAGGGACTTTATTTTGGAATACCGCAGTGTCTGTTGCAAAGAAAAGAGATGTGGGGAGAGCTTCTGCACCCCTGAGAATAGCACAGGATAAAACTGACTCACAGCCTCAGGCCTTGGCTTGGTTTGAGCATCAGACATAGAAGGAGGAAGGTCTCATTTCTAAGCATCCATTTTCCCTGTTTTACTATAGCAAGAGTAGTTTGGACAGAGACTTTTGTTTCTGTGGAGTTTTGTGGGAACTGGGAGAATGGAACCTAAGGGTCTGGGCCACACTGCTGAGGAGCTCAGTACAGGGCTGGATGACTTAGTGTCTATCCAACAGGCCACACTGAACTGTAGAAGACCTGAGTGGGGATGGAGTAATGGTGTTGCAGAAGTTTAATGCAGAAAAGAGGCCAGAAGGGTACATGATTGTGTGAATAGGTTTTCTGTTGTTTTGTTGTTGTTGTTGTTTGTGCTGGCCAACATTTGGTTAGTGAGAAAGGGGAGGAATGGCAGTTTCCTCTGTTATTAGATAAATGGAAGAAAAATTAGCATTAGCCCCTATTAGTCTACTAATTATAGGAGGGAAGAAGAGAGAAAAGCGAACAAAAAGCCTCCTTTTGTGCTTCATCAGCCCTGGCCTAGAGAATGCCGAATCATTAGCAAAAAAAATGTAGAGAAACTGCACAGTAGAGGGGTAGGTGGTCTTTCATGTGTGTTCTCTTTGAAACAACGGTGTGTACACAGTGCAATACCCCGTAGGTTGATAGAGATACAGATAGAACAGAAAGGCTAGGATGCGCACACTGCCATTGACTGGGAAGAGAGACATCATAAGAACAGTTTGTGTTGTGTCGGGCAGCAATGGCACCCACCTTTAATTCCAGCACTCGGGAGGCAGAAGCATGCGGATCTCTGAGTTTGAGGTCAGCCTGGTCTATAGAGACGTTCCAGGACATCCAGGGCTACACAGAGAAACCCTGTCTCAAAAAAACAAAAGAAAAAAGCAAACAGTCTGTGGTGGGGAAAGAGTCAGGGCCTAGGCTAGTGCTGGAGGCATGAGAGGAGGGGGTTTCAGGAAGAACAACATGGTCAGTGGTGACCAAGATCCCGTGCCCGAAGGTCACATCTCCTGAGCAGTCCCAGGAGTGGGCTTGAGCTCCCAAAACAACCAGAGGAAGCTAAAGTAAAAGGAGCCACTTTACCTTTGTGTGATGAGACTGTTTTTTCCCTGAACACCGAGTAGACATTCAGTGGTCTCATTTTACATCAACTTGATTGAAATACTTACTTTTTAATTGGCAAAGATTGGAAGAAGAGCTTGACTTCTTTGTAATGAACTTTCATGTTTTATAGTTCTTTTTCTTATTCCCACAGAGCATAGCTGTCCTTGTCATTGCCCAGAATGGACTAGAATCTACTGAACTTTGAGCAAAAGGGCGCTGGGTCATGCATGGATAATTATTTTTATGTGTCCAGTAGCACCCCAGAGTGAGGAAGGGTAGTATACTGCATCTTTCCTTTCTCGCTTCATCCGTGGAGCAAATAAAACATGGCAGAGTAAGATGGCGTCCTTCTGCATTCACTGCACTGCATTTGCCCGCATGCCAGAGTAAGATGGCGTCCTTCTGCATTCGCTCCCTGCTTGAGGGAACATGGACAGGAAAGCGATGGCTGGACTGTAAGGCGAGGGTGTTTGAAAGAGTGAAGTATCAGGCGAGAGGTGGGGTTGAGGAGCCGACTCCAAGTGTGCGGAACCGAATTCTGTGTGCTGAGCTCCATGTGACGTCCTGTGCCTGTCACGGCTTGGCTACAGAGATGTTTCTTACAGCAGGGTTCTGACAAAGGGGAGCATGCAGGGATCATAGCCCCTGCAAGATCACCCTCTCTCTTCTGCTCTCAGCACTTGCTCCTTGACAAGAGTTCATGACATGTGATAGGCTGCAGAAGCTTAAAAGGTGAACTCAAGTGACCCAGGTCTGTAACTAAGAGTCTCAGTAGCAAGACATCCAAAGCTGTCATTGTCATCTATAGCTAAAGCATCAGGAAACCCAAGGCTGTTTCTGAGCTGAGAGTACAACACAGGAAGTTAATGTTACTTGTCCTCTGAAAGGGTTCATTCATTCATTCATTCATTCAGCACTTACTGTGTACAGGCACACTTTATGCCAGGCCACCGCTGATTCTCTGAGTCACACATATCTCACATGTAGCAGAGCTGAGCCTGGAATGGTGATACAGCGGCTGCACTGAAGGGAGCTCTGGAGAGAAAGAAGGAAAGAAGTGTTTTAAGAAATAAAGGGAATGTAGGAGCAGAAGAGATAACTCCAAGTGGGAAGGACTAAGTTCCATCAGCATAAAAAAAGCTGGGTACTGTGAGCTCCAGCCAGGAAAGAAAGAAAGAAAGAAAGAAAGAAAGAAAGAAAGAAAGAAAGAAAGAAAGAAAGAAAGAAAGAAAGAAAGAAAGAAAGAAAGAAAAACACCTTGTCTCAAGAAGCAAGGTAAACAGATCCAGGACAACCAAAACTACACAGAGAAACCCTGTCTCAAAAAAAACAAGGAAGAAAGAGAGAAGAGAGGGGCAGGGGGAGAACATTACAGCCTTTCAGAAACAGTACCTGGGGCTGACCTGGGGCTTCTTCATGCAACACAGAGAATGAAAGAGAGTATGAAGTTGGAGACAGTATACAATGTAGGCAAGTGAGTTAACAAAATTCTTATAGGACTTACCAAGGAACCTGAATTTTATCCTGAAGACAGTAGCCAATGTCAATTTGTCCCCCCCCCCGTGTGTGTGTGTGTGTGTGTGTGTGTGTGTGTGTGTGTGTGCATGTGTGTGTGTGTGTGCGTGCGCTGAGGGCCAAGGAAGGATGACAAGCTTTTTCATTCTCTTCTGTATTCTCTTGAGCCTTATGCACTGAACCTGGAGCTAGGCTGGTGGCCAGCAGACCCCAGCTATCCTGTCTCAGCCCTCTACAGCGCTAGAGCTACAGTGGAAGGACACCTAGGTTTCTCACATAGGTTCTGGAATCCAGACACTCTTACCCTCTGAACCATCTCTCCAGCCCAGTTAGTTGTCTTGAACAGAAACAAGTCATGATTGGAATTGTGTCGTGTTCTAGGAAACATGAAGAAGAGAGAAGGGAGAGAGACAACTAGAGGCAGGAAGATCTGAATTGAGGTATTATCCATATGGCCATAGAGAAGAATTGAACTTGAGAGAAGGAACTGAATTTGAGAGCTGGTTAGGAGATCTGTAACTAGCTGAATAGAAGCAGTGGAAAGGAATAAGAGCCAGTAGTGTTGGACAAGTTTTTAGCCTAGGCATTGGGGGTACCTGTGACTGGTGCTGGCCTTGGGCTCTCTAACGTGAAGGTTATAACAGGTGAGTCATCAGGCTGATTCAGTCACTGACAGGAGTCCTCACTGTTCATCTTTGAAACTCACAATGAAATGGCTTTGGGCCTCTTCAAGCTGAGACCTTTGGAACAGTACTAAATAGGTATGAATCAGGTTTCACTAGTGAAACACTGAGGTCTCCACCTCAGGGTGCTGCAGCATGCATGCTCGTTTTTTATTACAGTTGGATATCCTTTTGATACTGGCTTTCGAACCTGCTTTTTAATAGCTCTTTAATCATATGTATGTTTTGTGTTTCATCTTGATAATGATTACTATCCCTAGCACTTTATATCTTCAAAGATCTCAAAGTAATTGATCTGCATAACGTCCCTGGGAGTTAGTAGGTGGGGATTCTTGCCTCTTTTTCTTTTTTAGACGGGGAAAAACCCAGAGATACTCAGTGACTTGCCCTCAGGCAATACAGCCTTTGAATCTGCAGACTGCTTTTGAATCTGTAGTTTTCTTTATCTTATCAAACTCAAACTAGAAATTTATCACCAGTCTTAGCGTATTATTCCGCGTTTCCACCTCACTGTTTATAAATCTCAGCATTGAGGTTTTGAAGTTAAGTGAGCAAAGCGCTTGAAGAGCGAAGGCGCCCAGATGACAAAGCCCTGCATATGATAGGGAAGGGACAGAAATACAATGAGGTCTTAAGTCCTAGTGTGTATCGAAGGGAAAAAAAAATGTTCATTTTCTAGAGAAACTGTGACATCACTTCAACTAACAGAGCAGCCAATCATTTACCAGTGTGTGTGTGTGTGTGTGTGTGTGTGTGTGTGTGTGTGTGTGTGTGTATGCGTGCGCGCATGTGTGCTCGAGAATGCGATCTTGGCTGAAATCCCTCCCAAGAAGGAAATGGGTGACATGGGCAGGAACTCAGGCTTCTACCAGCGTGGGAAGGATTAAATCATGGTACTGTCAGCTACCCTCTGTCAAGTTTGACAGTCCCTGCTTCAAAACTTCAGAGACAAAGTGTAATCATGCTGAAATGGGCATTGACTTTTCTGTTGTATGACAGGCCCAGGTAAATTCAACTATTGAAGTGTTACAGGCTATTAAAGAAGCCAGTGAGTGAGACATTTCAGTCTTGAGCCAGTCAGGTACTGGCCCCACCCCCTATTCATGGACAAATATGGGAAGGTGATTTCAGTCAGTCAGCTGTCAGTGTGTGCCTTCCAAAGCATTATAGTCATGTTACAGTAAACTTTTTATATTTGTTGCGTCACAAAGATTTATTGAAGTGATAAAAGTTATTATGGAAAACAGTGTGCAGTAACTATGGCAACAGTTATTTGATCTCACAGTAATTAGCTGAGCATTTGGTTGCACAATACTTTTCACAATGCCTTCCTGGTTAGTTCATTAAACAAAATTAGCTTTTGTTTGAACTGCCTTCCTACAGCGTCCTAAATTTGGTTTTAGTTCAAAAGAAATAGAAACTGTATTTTAAAACTACCTTTCCAACTTTTGGTTTATGGCCATTATTTGAAGTCATAACTTTTTAATTTAATTCTCTACTTACATACTACAGTTTAGTATGAGTCATTGGCTTGTCCTCTGAATTCCTCTCAGTATACCAGAGTGGCCTGTGAGATGGACAAAGCTGAAGACTAGTGTCTTAATGGTGGCCCGTAGCCGGATGAGATTGCAGACTGAGATGAGCTGGTGTCCTTCTTATTTCTCCATTTCTACCCTATGATATTGGGCTACTGTACTGTGGTGTTGCAGACCCCAGATCACGTGTGTTACTTTCCTAACAATCTCTGTCTCCTCATGTTACCTGGGGCTGGTCACTGCCTACTTTGCCAAGACTCCCTCACCTTAACACTTTTGCCATGCTTCCGGCATATGTTCCTTCCTCTGTCTGCAGGCAGGTGATGCATGCCAATGGTGATGTCATCTTTAGAGGACTTCCTCTTGAGACAGGGGCCTTCAAACTGTTTGCCCTCCCTGTCTTCCTTTGCTTCTTTTGCTTGCAGAGGTAAAGAGGGACACACACACACAAACACACACACACACACAAAAGTGTCAAGCATTTAAGATTTCAAATCAAAAATAATGAAAATGAAATGAAAAGAGAAGAGTTCCAGAGTATATTAGTATAACCATTTTTTTTTTTCTAATTCAGCAAATGAGCTTAGATAGATGGCTCCCCAGTTTAAGGGCTCTCCAGAGGACCTGAGGTGTGTTCCCAACACATTGGTTGGATGGGCCACAACTGCCTGTAACTAACTCCAACTTCCAACATCTCTGGTCTCAAACCTACACATTAAAAATAATAAATTCAGAAAAATTTCATTTTAATCCCTGTAAACTTGATGATATATATATGTACGTACGTACAAATGTATAGACAATACTAGCTTTTGAAAACTTTCCAAGTTCTCATGAAGTTCCTTTCTCATTTAATTCGCAGTTGTCTGCCAGTTTTCAGTTGGGGACATTTTTCTTGCATAAAGACACAGCTTTTCCAGTTCTGGGAACACTTGTCCCTTAGATTATTGGTCTCTGTTAAGGACGGGTGCATGGTCTCTCCTCCGACCATCAGCAGAGCTCTGTTGTTAACGATTTAACTCATCCCTGCTCTTGCTGGCTTTTGAAATTTTGCAGGATGATCTGGACATGATGAAAGCAGTGTTTATTAATTATCCTAGGTGAGTTCAGCACCTGGGTCATTGCTTTCTGCCATCTTCTCCATCATTCTGAATGCCTTCAGCATCATGACTGGGGTCAGGGATCCTCAGACCCCCCCCCCCACACATACACACAAGGATCCTCAGATCACACACACACACAAGGATCCTCAGATCTCTCTCTCTCTCTCTCACACACACACACAAAGATCCTCAGATCACACGCACACACAAGGATCCTCAGATTTCCCCCCCCCAACACACACACAAGGATCCTCAGATCACACGCACACACAAGGATCCTCAGATCACACGCACACACAAGGATCCTCAGATTTCCCCCGCCCACATACACAACAAGGATCCTCAGATTCACACACACACACACACACACACACACACACACACACACACGTATCCTCAGATTACACACACACACTCACACACATGCACGCATTCCCTCCCACACACTCATTCTCTCCCTAGAGTAACATCTTTTGGAAACTTTGAATGCCCTTTGAAGGCTGTAGCCTTCCCTGAGGCTTTTGTGAAATTTCCCCCACTTTCCGCCATAGTATCCCTGTTCCTAGTCATGCTGCAGCTGTTCTGGACCCGATTCTTGGCCACTGGTGTCATCCTGCATTGCAGTTAAAGGCTAAAATGCTCTTGCCTGGTGGGCTGTGAACCCCAGGAAAAGAATGCTACTTCCTGCTTGTCCTGAGTCAACTTTTGGTAGCTACTAGACTGTGCCCAGATTACAGCTAAGCAAATCGGTGGGCTAGCCTCACCTCACTCCCTCCTGAATTCTAATTCCTAGTTTGCATTTTACTGCCCATGCCCTGCCACGTGTATATTCACCCTCCTGACTCTCCCCATTTTGCCTTCCTTTTCCAGGCCTCCAAAATGTTCTGTATGTGGACCTCCAGTCTTTTCAGGAAAGGAGGGAAGGAAGACGTTATTTATTGACCAGTATTGTTCACCTTAGGGATTCAGCCCAACCTACATTGCACACTTGGCATATTTACTAGAGCAGCCGCCAGCGCTCGAGACCCTTTGATCACCTCTCCTGCTGCACCATCATTTCATCCAGACCCTGTCCCTTGTCCTGCCCCAGTGCTCTAGGATCTACCGAGACTGGCTGCTCAATTTCACTCAGATAGAGGATGTCTTATCTACCCGTCTTCCAGTCCTGGTCGTACTGTAAGCCACCATTACGCCAATATATGCCAAGTATAGGTTCATATGCAGTCCCCCAGGGAACCCTTACCAAGTGAGCAGAGCTGAGAGCAGATATGCTCGTTCACCTCTTAGTCTCTGCCATACTGTTGCTGAGCCCGTTCCCTGCTTCCTGTCAGCCTTCCGTGAGTCCCTCTTTCCTTAAGTTCTCTTCTCCCTTGCTTCTAATGAGTTGAAGGACTGGTCATTTTCAGACCCTCTCCACGTCTTGCTTTGCCTTTGGTCATACTGAATCTTCTGCCTACTCTACCATCCTCCTATCTCTAACGGTAGAATATAATTTTATTAAGAACTCATGAAGGCAGAAATCATGTGAACATTGTTCCTGTTGATATATACAGTGTCTAATAGAATGGCTGACGTGGTAGAAATGCCATGAACATTTGAATTAAGGAGAAAGCAGAAAGACAAAGGAGAGGAGATTTGACACTGGTACTGGCATCCATACCTTTCCCTTTTAAGTTTTCACTGTGTCTGTTCCTCATCATCTGCTTTCTTCTCACCCCTAGAAACCCTGTGAAGTTTGTGCTATTGGCCCCTTTATGTGTGTGCAAAGGAAAACTCATAGGAGTCACTCTGCTTGTAAGTGGAAAAGCTTTCCACCTGTCTTTCACAGTCCTGCCTGAAGCCACCACTTCTAGAAAACCTTGTTATTCCCGTCCCCACCCCTGTGCCTTCCATGGCACTGGGAAGCTGTTTACAAAAATGGCAGTGTGAATGGCTCCTATAGTAGGCGTGTTACATCCCATTATTACCCCTTGCACTCCTGCGGTAGGCGTGTCAAGTCCCGTTATTACTCCTTGTGCACTGCTTACGTGAGGTCTCGAGGTACTTGGGGTCTTTTTGACAGTTTTTGCTTTCTGTCTCACGCTCCATATGCCAGCACCTATATCCTCCAAGGCTATAAGTCTCTCCAGTGCATGGAAAGTGTCTCTGCATTTTTGTGACCCTCATTGGACAGGCATAGGGATTGTTGTGTGCTGACCTGTCCTGTCTGCTGTCCCGCTGAGTTTGGGGCTCTGTGGCATGGGTTCTGGTGACTACTTCATCCAGGAGTCTTTTCTTCTTCTGCACCTTCCTGTTAGTCCCCGCACGGGAGGCGGAGGGGCTGTTTGCCTTCTCCAGGGGCCTTTCTGTCTCCCAAGTCAAGGACTGGTACGTCTTAGACATTAGGAGTATGATGACCAAATGAAGGCTAGCACAGGCTTAGGTGTAGGTTTGCTACAAACTTATAAGCAAAAATATTGTCTTTAAATGCTTAACTGAGCTGTGATTGCTGAGACATCACTGCAGACTATAATTCAGTGAATAACCAGCCGCCAAATAATTCCAAGACAAAAAAAAAATGCAAAAACTCTTTGAAAAATGTTTGGCTAGAAAAATATTTTAAATCAAGTTTGAATATAACTTTAATTATTTGATATAATAGCAAAGGAGGATCCAAAAAATAAGCATACTTGAGATCTTAAAAATAAATTATCAGGGGCCACATTTCACATAGCTCAAGAAATACTTGCTAGGTTTTAGTTGATGATAGTGAAATATTAATTGATTACAGTGAAATGATGAGTGTTGTGTGGAAGGAAGAAGCAAAGGTGTTCAATTAAGTACCAAGAGAAAGAGAATTTCTAAAGTGGTTCCAGAGACACTACACCATCTTTGGGGTTCTCCAGTGGCATGGAGGGGGCGTCCTGGAGCAGTCTCCTGGCCCTCCTCTCAGGTTTGTTCCCCACCCTTCTCTGGTTCCTTTGGAGGAGAGGAAGTTGGGGGAGGCTGGAGAAGCCTGAGGGCAGAAGACAAGGGTAGATGAAGCCAAGCCTGGTGTTTGCCATGCCCTGGCAGTAGCACAGATCCAAGGCCTGTACATCGCTGGCTCGCGCTCCAGCTCCTTGTTTGCTTTTGTGAAGTATGCCGGAACTGACCTTTCCCCTTGCCCTTCATGCTCTGGGTGACTCAAATGCTGAGCCATTGTTTCAGGAACTGATTGTGCGCTGACAGTATGGTAGAGGTATTTCCTCAGCCCTTGCTGAAGCTGAAAGGTGGGTAGATTTTGGTATGCTTCTGCTTCAGTCAGGAAGACCTCTCTTTCTTCCTTTGGGCGTTGTTTTGGTTTCTCCTTCAGTAATACATATCACAGCCCCAGATGCTGAGATTGACCTGATCCTGCTGGGAAACTGCCAGAGAGCTTGTAGCTTTCGCTGGCAGCTCCTAGCATTCGTGTGTCATTTCTCTGAAAGGCTCACCCCATCCTTCTTACCAGCACAAGGGGGCCAAGATGGAACTGGAGTTAGAACAGAGTCAAATGTGGGTGCGTGAGCCATGTTAAGCTACTGTGCTTGTCAGTGCCCAAGGAAGAGCCACTGTAACCAGCGTCAGGGAGGTTTTTCTAAGTAGATTCATGGGATCTCCCCGCTCTGAAAGTTTGGAGTTGCCAGTTAAATACATATGTATTTTTCAAAGGAAATCATCAAAAAAGACATTCCACTCTTATTACAAAGCTATTTTAGGGGTAAATATTTTGATAGATGTGGTTCGGTGCACCTGGGAGCTGAGCTGTAGCTTGAGGCAGTTAGAACAGATGGGGCTCCGAGATAGCTCAAGGCTTGGGTTTTCCCCTGTGCGAGGCACATGCTTGGTGGGGGCAGCGGGAGCCCTAACATTTTCTATGCTGACATTAGAAAAGTAGCTTCCTCGTGAGACAGTCTCATTACTGGAGTTCTAGGACCAGTCTAGGACTTCTCTCAAATAAATGTATAGCAGAGTCTGTTGTGATACAAGCATTTTGTTAGGGGAGAGGATGAAGTCTGGAGACAGGACTAAGCCGTGTCAAAGCTGCTTAAGTTTGCATCCGATGCAAGGTAGAGGTCCTAGGTTAGGGCACTTCTGATTGGCATGAATAGCAGACATTTAACCAGACAGAGAAACTGCTGCGAGCTTCCTCACTAGTCAGCTTGAAATCCTAGCATATAATTTTTAAAAATAACCCATGCGTCATCCAACCTTGTGAGGAAATGTGTGCACGTGTGCAGTGCTGGCTGCTCTCTGTGCTCACCTGCCATCTCAGGAGATCGTTGCTTGTGACATTTTCCAGTATCCACTTTTCCCCCTTTGAGTAAAGTCCTGTCTTTCATCGGCCGTAAAGGTATCTGTCCTTATGAAAGCAGTGTATTAGGAGAGATATGACTTGGTAAACTCAGTATAGTTATTGGCCCCATCCTCAAATTAATGTCGAGTATAGGACAGAGGAAGAGCGAGCTTGTTTGTTGTCGTTGTTTATCTTTATGTTTTTGTTTTGTTGAGACAAGGCCTCACTGTGTAGCTGGGCTGCCCTGGAACTCAAACCAGTCCTGCCTCTGTCCCCCAAGTGCTGAGTTTTACAGGTATGAGCTACCACACCCTCTCATTTGTCACTTCTTGTTTCCTGTCCCAAGATAAGTTCCCCAAGGGCAGAGCCCATCTTTCTGTCCTCATCTAGTGATTGCTGATGAAATGTTGAAGGGCTCATTTTCTCCAGCACCCAGAGCTCTCAGTTGACACATTCAGTGGTGATTTTTCAGCACTTCCTTCTTAGTAGCACAAGCAGGAACATGGATACTGTGAGCTAGGCGAGAATTAACCATTCCCATCCTGGGTAAGAGTTCCTGATAAACTTTCTCCTTGGCTGAGGAGAGAGAACTAGGCCCAGTGCTTCCTCAGAGATGGCCTTTACAAATTGGGGGACTGGCTTTGATTGCCAGAGCTGTTTGTAGATCCCCAGAGGTGCCCTGTGCTTGCAGCGTCTGCTAAGCCCCTGTGCTCTTCCACTTAACGTTTTGTTAGCCTTTGTGCACGTTGCTTATTTGAAACAGTACGGTCGGGTGACTGCAGCCGTTCTAACAATCGGGGTTTTCTTTTTAACAGTATGAGCACTGCAGATTGCCTCTTATTGCACACAGTATTAGAAAAAACCATTTAGGAATGATTGTGCTAAACTTACTTTAAAATAAAAAGGTTCTGTTTAAAGTTCAGCTGATTATAGTATAAACCAGGGCTGATGATTTATTCTAGCTATACTTTTCCCCCTTGTATGCTTTTAGTTCTTGTTTGGGACCCTGATGGGAGAAAGCCCTTAAATTATGTAGATTACTTATTTAAGGCACCTGATTTAGTAGCAACTTGTTGACTAATTGAGGTAACACTTTTAGTTAGAAATAATTAGAAAATCCAAGTTGGTGAAGGATATCTCATTATAGTTAATTTGTGACTATATTTGGATAAAGTAAATGTGTAAATTTAATAATTTCTCAAGTGCATGCTCGCCTCCTGATCCTGCCTTACAAATCCATAGTCTTCCTCACAGTAGCTCATCTGCAGGAGACCCTAGACATTTTCTAGGAAGAAGCCTGCTGGGGTATCGGGACTGAGTCAATGCAATCTCAGCTCTGCTCCTTACCTACAATCTTTGTGATGATCATAAGCATATTTAAATGGCTTTCAAGGACTCTGAGCTTTTGGCCAGTGACACCAGTGACAGACTTTCCTCCTTCAAGTCTGTGGGTGTGATCTAGTAAGCTATTTCCCCTCACTGTGCAGAGTGGGCCCTGCAGCAGGATGGGTCGTTTACTCTAGAGCCATGAGCAGGCCCAGCCTGATGTGTGATTCTTATGGTGTTTCAGTGTTGAAGAGGAATGTCTGAGGTTGAGCTGCCTACCAGTTTAGCTGCTAAGGCAAAAACCCAAGCTTGGCCACTGTATTAGTTACCATTCTCGTAGCTAAGACAGAATACCTGACGGACAGATCTGAAGGACGGAAGGGTTCTCGTAATGGAGAAGCCACGGCAGCCGGAGCACGGCTGGCCCCGTTGTGCCCACAGTCGGAAAGCAGGGAGATCTAACTGCTGGTGCTCAACTCCGGTCCCCTGGGAGTGGTGGCATCCACATTCAGGGTGAGTCTTTGCTTCTAAGTTAAATCTTTTTGGAAACACCCCATAGATGCACTCAAAGGTGTGTTTCCATGGTGATTCTGAGTCAAATGAAGTTGACAATGAAGATTACCCATCACAGTCACAGAGCGTCTAAAATACCACTCATTGTGTTACCCAGCAAGCCTGGTGGAGTGTCCTGAAGGGAATACAGGAATCTCCACGGGCTCTGCTGCACGTCCAGGACATCCTCTGTGTGGCTCAGCACACTCAGCACTAGAGGGGCCAGAAAGCAGTTACATGAGTGATCTGGTGCCTTTGTAGGCCCTGGCTGGAGAGCAAATGCCCTGCCCTGTCTACTGCTCTCAGTTTTCTAGAGAAAGCGGAAATTGGAATAATGCGTTTTAAATATTCACTGCTGATTAAAGTTTTCAGAACACTGTAGCTGAACAAAACCTGTTTCTAAATTACAGGTTCTGTTTGATTGGGAGGTTGTATATGGGATGCTAGTTCCCCTGATGTAATAGTCAGTTATTTATCTCTTCAGATTGTCGCTTTTGTCTTTTAAAAGAGATAGAGATATAACCCAGAACAAGTCGGTACTCCGTTCTTGATGAAGACTTGGTCGTTTCCAAAGTCCACTTCAGCATGCAGTTCTCCTGCACCACCTGTGTGACACCCAAAGCTTAGGCAGCAAGAGTAATACTAACCTGCCCACATCTTCAGAGGATCTGCCATTGTGCAAGGGCAGGAGGCCCCAGCATTCGGGACCTGTGTTACACACATGAGTATAGCGGTGTGGAGCCTCTTGGGCAGCCTTGGCTGGATTCTGGCTGCTTGCAAGTAATTTTGCCTGAGTCATGGAAGGGAACTGAGAGATTCTGATGAGCGCAGCTGTGCTATTGTGGGAGGTCAGTCTAGCAGAACTGTTGAAAGAGCAAGCATAGAGCCAGTGCCTGGCTTAAACCTTGCTTCATGACGGCAGTGTTAGTGTGGGCATATTACTTTAGCTCTCTGTGATCTTGCTTTCCGCCTCTAAGTGGCAGCAGCACAGGCTAAGTATCTCTTCATCCAAAAGACTCGGGTGTTGGGGGATTTTTCAGATATCATTTGTTACATGTATATAATGTGATAAATTCCAAGTTTCAAAATAAAATTCATTAACATTTTTGCTCAGTATATACTCTCTATATACACGTGGGCCAAAGACAAATTTTATGCAATATTTTTAATAATTTGTACATGAAACAGTTTCATGGTGTATGATATTCCTCCCACAGTAATACTGTCTACATCACAGAGTTACAGTAATTACATCAACTCTCCCGTACCTCACACGTGGCAAATGCATTGCAGTTTCAACTACTGCTGCTGCTATTGTCTTTAATTACAAAACCATTGAACTTTGAAGGCCTGGCTTCAGCCACTACTGTGCCTCTTAGTAATTGTGGCCACCGAGCTACTGCTTAGTTGATGTTTGTGAAGATCAGTATGATTGAAAAGACCCAAAGATAACGTGTAATCACATATGAAAGTGCATAAAGGTTTCACATATGGAAAAGTATTGTTTGGTGCTTAGCCTTGTTTCAGAAGTGAGGACGTGGATTAGAACTGTTCCATCTTTGCCCAGCACTGCTCAGACCCCAGGATATGTCAGTCAGCTGTCTCTGTGACTTCTAACATTCGAGTCAAGCTATTCAAGTTGGCTTCAGTATCTTAATTCTCCTGAAAGAAAACATTATACTGCATTTTGAAAGCATTTGCAGACCGTTTGCACAGTGCCCAGTAAGTATTATTAGGATGGAGCTCTCTAGAAAGGGCCTATTGGATCATTTCATTCTGTGATGATATTACAACAATAATCAACAGTAACCAAGACTGTGGTATAATAGTCAAGGAGAAGTTGATTTTTATTTTGGTGGGGGGGGGGATATAACCAAGTGAAAATAGATTGATGAGAACCCCGTTTCCCTCACAGCATTATCTTTATAGCTGGTGTACTAATTGACTCAGAGCTAACACCTGGGTCGTCTATTTTTAAAAACCTACTGAAATCTACATCCTAGTGAGATTCTAGGAAAGAAGTCACAACAGCTGTCCAGGCATCTGTTTGAGTGATGCAGTGTGAAAAGAGTACTAAATATGGTTAGGACCTAAGACAAATGAATTCCCGTGCAGTGTGGCAAGTATCAATTGAACTAGATCAGAAGAACGTGCTGTTAAAATTAGCCTGAATCAAGAGTGGATATGGTTTGTTCTGGAAGGCAACAGATGTTTGCCTTGAGTAATTTTTGTTAGCAAACTCAAAATATAATGTCCATTGCCACTTTCCAGGTGCAGAGAACCAGTATACCAGAATGTGGAGTAAGGCCAAATGGCGTCAGGCTGACAGTGTAGCTCAGTTGCTAGAGTGCTTACATAGATGCATGAAGCCCTGGGCTCAGTCCCCAGCACCACATAAAACAGGCATGGTAGTGTTCCACTTGGGAGGTGGAGGCAGGAGGATGAAGGTCATCCTCAGCTACAGAAGGAATTCGAGGCCAGCGCTGGCTGTAGGGGACCCTATCTCAACAAAAGTGTTAAAAGGTATGGCACAGGGCTCTTTCAGGAAGGCTTCACCACATCCAATACTTCCAGGATAACCCTGTATCTATTTTGACTTTCCTAGCACCTCAGTTAGCAACTCTCGGCTTCTTCTTAGTCTGTTTTGTATCATTGCAACAGAATTCCATGACTGGGTAGTTGATCTAATGTCAAGGTGCTATAACCTGGCAAGGGCCATTAGACGGTGTCATCTGATGGTAAAATTCAGAAGAACAAGAAACAGAAGGGGCATCTCAGTGGCTGCTGCTGGTGGTGGTAGTGGTGCTGCTGCTGCTGCTGCTGGTGGTGGGCATCAAACCCAAGTTCTCGTGAATGTTAGATAAGCTCTCTACCGCTAAGTCACGCACTCTGCATTCAAGAAATAACCCACTCCTATGAAAAGGACATTGATAACTCATGGGGACAGGCAGGGCTCCCCTGACCTAGGAACTTGTTGGTGCCTCAGCTATCCACAGCGTTACATTGGGAATTGTTTTTTTTTTAATATTTATTTATTTATTATGGATACAATATTCTGTTTGTGTGTATGACTGTAGGCCAGAAGAGGGCACCGAACCTCATTACAGATGGTTGTGAGCCACCATGTGGTTGCTGGGAATCGAACTCAGGACCTTTGGAAGGGCAGGCAATGCTCTTAACCAATGAGCCATCACTCCAGCCCCTACATTGGGAATTGTGTTTCTAACACGCGAGCTTTGCACCTGTCCTTCCTTCCCATTCCTTCCCCATAGTTCCTAAGTATCCATATTTGCTGAGAATGGTTTTATACCTTGACAATCCAAAGAAAAAGGTGGACCCCATCTGCCTTCTCCTAAAGACTGAGTAGCAATGTGCATTTTATTTCAGGCCTCATTCTCCCTATAAAGCTCTTAGCATCGTCCGGCACAGTGAATATTAGTAAACCACCCCAGTGTGTAAGAACACGCATAATTGATAGTACATTTATGGAGCACTTATAACAGTCTAGGAATTCTCTGTACACACATGCATGCATGTACATATACACAAAGTGTTTTAATCCTTACAATACCTTAAGGGTACGTGTTATTGTTCCAGCTAGTCCCATTTCAGAGATGAACTGACTGGAGTTTAGTGAACTGGAGTTGCTCAGGATTACATGTTTGGTAACTTGAGTCCTTAACCATTGGGGTGTTCCTCTAAGTATCATTCCATAGTCCCCATTGCCCATTGACACACAACTCCCCCCACAGTGTTTGTTCCCTGCCTTCCAGTGCCCAGGAGAACTAAATGCCCTGACTCCCCTGCCAACATGTAACCTCCTAACCCTTTCTCAAGATCACAAACTATCTGAAAGCAAAGGAAGTTATCAGTCAAGCTGAAATCTGTCATGCTAATAGAAGGCTAATGCTAATGATCAGTAATAACAGGAAGGAAGGAAGGGAAGGGGGAGTCTGTAATAACTGCCCAATTTGTTTTCAGATTGTTCAGACACTTTCACATCTCTGAGTGGCCCACGCCTCACTAAGCCTTGCTGTGGTGTCAGTTCCTTCCATGTGGTAGGGGAAGAAACTGAGACCTATACCATTGCCAGAAGACGTTGCCCAAAGCCAAGGGTCAATTTGCAGCAAAGCTGGAATTCAGGTGCAATTCTCGTTCCTTTGTATCCTAAGAAAGTCTTCTCTGTGCAATGATTATTTATCCCAAAACATCAGGTGTTGGGTGACCTTCCTCTAACCCCACCACATATGTCCTTCATCTGTAGGATTTTACCAGTCATGTAAGAAATCTTGAAATCAATACAGTACAAAATTTGCATCTCTGGATTTGCTGTGAGTTTCCCTCCACATTGCCATGTACCTGCTGCTGCTGACTTACTTCCACAGGTCTTTCCACAGCTCTCCTGGCAAGAGACAGCAGAAGCCAAGCATTGTTCAGATAGATGCCCTAACTCAGAAAGCCTTCTCTCACCATTACCTGCAGTTGCCTTTTCTCTCTGCCTGCACAGCCACTCAAGTCTCTCCTTCAGAAAGAAAAGGCAGCAGAGGTTATTCTTGTGTAGCTGGGGCTGTCCCTCTTCCTTCCCCTCAAAGGAGAGTTCTTACCAGAGATACTCCCTACGTTCATTTTTTTCCTTGAACTACAAACTTCTGAGAGCTTCCACCATTCAGTGAAACGTCTCAGGAAACACTTCTTGGCTGCATCTGGCCCAAACTTCCGCCCTCTGTTAACTCAGACTCTCTCCATCACCTCAGTGTTTCTAGTCAGTGCTCTTGGTTTGTTGGTGGTGTTTTGAGGGAGGGTCTCACTATGTTGCCCAGACTGATCTCTAACTCCTGGGCTCAGACTGTATCCTTTCTCCAGCCCTCTAAGAAAATCCCTAGTGAAGAAAGCAAGAAAGTTCTAGGTAAGCACCTGAGGCGCATAATATTAGAACGACAGCTGCAGCGTTGTCATGACATTGAGGAAAGCTACACTGTCTGGTAATAGACCTTAAGTCTGTGCTGTAAAAATGGTGAGAATGTGGGTCTTAATATTCAGAACAACTAGACATGTCTCAAAGTTGTTACTAAAAGCAAAAAGATACCAACACAGGGTGGCTTTAGCAAAACAAAATTACAAATTTAAGTTAACATTTGGAGCAAATAGGTTTTTTTTTCATAAGGGACTAAAGCAGGCATTAGAAATAGAAATTATCTCTTTCTAGAATGTAGCATGATTAATAAAAACCCAGAGACCGATATTGGGATTCAACCTGAAGGTCAGAAAAGCAAAGCAGCCAGCCACCGGCTCTTACTTCTCTCTCAGACTGAAATGGCGATCCTGCCTCCAGGAATCTCAGAATGATTCTGTCTAAGAGCTGTCTCCTCCTGTCTTATATTCCCCCCTAGGGCTGGGATTAAAGACATGCACCACTACTGCTCCATTTTTATGGCTACCTAGTGTGGCTGCTGGAACTAAAGGTGTGTGTGTCACAGCTGCCAGGTCTGTAAGGCTGACCAGTAGGATTGGGACTGTTTTTCTCTCTGGTAAGTTTGATTTATTAAAACACAAGTGAAACGTCACTACACTAGAACATCTGTATTTTTTCCATATAGTGCCTCTTCATTTCTCTCTAAACCAGCCTCCCTGGCCATCTGGCAAAAGATGGCTTCCTCTTACCACTCCAGGTTCTCTGTCCTCTTTCAGTTCAACTAAAGAATCCATACTAAGTTGAAATATCTCAGTTCCAGTTTCAACTTCCCAGAAGGAAATTGGTTGGTGTGGCATAGGTCAGAAATCCCTGTGGTCCCAACAACTATGGCCAAGGAGACAGGGCCATGTGATGGAAGTGTGGTGCCATAGTATCCACCCAGACGCAAAGCAGGCAATTCTCAGACAGGGTGGGCTGTCGTGTGCAAGATCGACCACCTTTCCACCATGAAACTCCAGGGAAGCATGAAGTGAGAAGCACGGTGTAGCCGTCCTGAGCAGGTACATGGTTCTTATTCCCTGATTGCCTGCATCTTCCAGCTGATGGCTCCCCTTACGCCAGGTTCATGATTCCTGCTGTAGTACATGGAGACGTGCCCAACCACAGGCAATCATTGTGCCTTTATTCAATAAGCAGAAGAAAATATTAGCTCTGCCTTCATGGAAATTATAGTCTGGTGATACAAATAGGCAGTAAATGTTTGAATAAATGCAAAGCAGAATTGTGGTGTACAGTTCTGGGAAGGAGAGAGGGAGGAAGACATAAAACTAGAACAAAACCTTTCAACAGGTGTCAAAACACAAGGGAGCTGTATGATTATCACCTGTTCATCCCAAGAGGATGGCAATGGTAGTCATCACTTTCTGTTTGCATATTATCTGTTCATAATCTTGGCACATACAGAAACACTGTGGTTTGCATTTAAACATTTACTGGTTCGTTTAAAGTATTAGCTGCTAAGAGATTATCATAAAAACAAACAAAATATAAATACATGCCACAAATGTTAGTTGGTATCTTTTAATATTGACTGACATTTTTTAATTCTTATTTTCCAGTTTCAATTGATAGACTCCCAGCCCAGAGTTTGATGTAATTATAAAACAGTATCAAGTAGTTAAGTTTACAATACGAGATAAGAATTCAGTCAATCCTGTAAGGAGATTTGGAATAAAATTTTACAAATGACAAGCAAAAGACATATTCTCTTTAGGACGTGCAGGCAGGTTTTAAAGATATGCCAGGATGTGTTTTGTCTATATGTTGGGTTGTCTCTAGTGATCTTGGTGATGGTAAAAGGGACCAGGGGTAAAAGAATCTAAGAAATGTGGGGGTTTGGGAGTTAAGCTAGCATATTTGTTGCCAATAATAACCAAGAAATCACTGTGAAAGCAAACCAGATCTAAGAGTGTACTTCACAGAGCTTTTGCCTTACTTTATTCATTAGAACAACTCCTGTTGGTGCTTTCTTGAAGCTTCTGCATAAGCAACTCAGTGACTGATTGCTATAGATTCTTCCCTCTATAAGTTTGGATGATGATGGGACCATGCATTACATGTCATCATTCCTCTTATGTCCTATGAGTCTTCTGGGTCAGCTTTATTGATAGAATCACATAGTATAGAATTCACATGTTCAGAGTGTCCACCGACTTCCACATGTTGACATAGCTGTGCAACCATTTTGACAAGTGTAGCAAAAGGAAAAAAACCTCTGTTAGTATTCACTTCCCATTTTCTTCCAAGCGCCCCCAACTCCAGCAACTGCACATGGAAGTTCTTTCTCTGTAGACTTGCTGTTTGGGATTTTTACATACAACTGTGTTCATGTGGTCTGGTTTGTCTGGCTCCTTTGATTCAGCATGACGCTTTCCATTTTCATCCATGTTGAAGCATGTATCCACACTTACTCCCTTTCATGCCTCTTAATCCATTGTACAGACATGTCACCTTTATCCACTCATGCATTGGTGGTCCTCTTGCTTGTTTTTCTCTTTTGCCTGTGATGAATAATGCTGCCTGAATGTCTGTGTACAAGTAGACATGAGTTTCCGTTTCCATTTCTTGTGGTGTTTATCTCAGAATGTAACTACTGGTCATATGATAACTCTTATGTTTATCCCTTTTAGGAACTGCCAGGCTCTTTCCCACAGCGGCGGCGCCATTTTACATTTGCACCAGCAGTGTCTGAGGGTTCCAATTGCTCCACGTCCTCAGCCAGCACTTGTTACTGCCTGTCCTTACTGTAGCCACTGTAGTGGGTGTGAAGTGGTGTCTCATTGTTTTGGCTTACATTTCCCCCAATGGATTAATTTCTGTGGTGTTTCTATTACTAACCTAGGGCAAAAGTTTAAGTCTTGTACTTTCGTGTGAAAATCACTTCATATGACTGGATTGGCTTTCAGAAACAAAACTTAGTTCTATACCAGATAAGTGTTGTTCATGAGGTTATACTTGTTTTAAAAAAAAAAACCGTAAAGTGAAATGAAGATTGCACACCCACCTGGGACATTTGTTTTGCAGTACGAATTCATTCACAGTGTTCTTTATCCGAGCTCCTCGAGTGCTATTATGTGACTTTTACTGGATAATCCAGACAGCGCTTTGGTTAGATCCCCAGTGTGGTGTGACTAGGTAAACACTTGAAAATGGAGATGAGTGTCTCTGGTTTTATCGGTTGAGATTAAAGGTGGTTTATAGCACAGTGAACCCTTTCTCCCTACTCTGTCTCAGCGTGGGCCGAGAATCTGCCACCAGAAACTCCTTAAGCTAAGCCTTTCTCGACTGCCGTGTTGCTGTGATGACCTCAGGTTCTGACTGCAGAAGAGAGGCAAGAACCCTTTTCTGACTCGTGTGCCTCCCTGTCCTTTGTTTCCAGTAAAAGCTGTGCCGCTTTCAGCCCTTGCCTCTGTCTGGTTCTCTGATGTTTTTGTCAGTTCTTGCGCCTTCTGTCTCTTTGGAGCTCCTCGTCTGCTGTCCTTGTTTCTGTCGTGGAAAGAACGTCATGTGCAGCTTGGGAGTGTGAGTTTCGCCAGCTCTCGGTGTGTACAGAATGGGAAAAGAAGGGGCGTTGAAGGAGGAAAGACTACTGAGCCAAATTCAGAAGCTGCTCTCTCTAGAAAGAGTCCCAGCATGCCTCAGGAAGCTCCCCCAGGAAGGAGCACCTCCCTGAAGCCCCATCCTCCTCTCTGGCACACTGAGAGCCACAGCAGAGCTCAGCCTCCTGTGCGCTGTGCACTCCTGCAGGGGACAAAGGGGGAAAGAGAAAGAAGAATAGAAAGTTGTCCCCTTCGTAGTGTCACCTCTGTCTTACCTGCTCCTCAACCTAATGTGGGCTTGGGGCTCAGCTGGGAGTGGCTGGAAATAATAACCAGATTGATGGGCAGAACTTGAATTTTGCCACTCCAGAGTAAAGGGAGGCGACAACTTAACGAAGCTGGAGTTAAGCCTTCGTGAATTCACTTTTGACACTCTTTTGTTAATTAAAACACTGCTCTGGGTGAAGCAAGCACATTATGACCCAGTTATGGTGTTGCTTTTCCTAAAGGTCCTGGACCACTAGATAATCCTCACCTGTGTGCCTTCCGAACTCCACAGAGGAACCAAATACCATTCAGTGATGTGCTATAGGAACTGCGGTTTAGTTCTGATTTTTAAATGACCAGCCCTCAAGTAATAGAAAAATGAATGATGGCAAGTCCTTACTAAACCATCCTGTGTGCTAAGCGTTATGTGAGAGCCGTGCATCGCCCTCTGAGGTGAACACAGTTGTCCTTCAAGTGAGGTGTGATGAAGGTCAGCGCTGGCCATATCCAGTTTGCCCCATAGCTCAACTTGTCTGTGGAGCAGACATAGAGAATGGGAAAGCTCCCCACTCCCTGTACCCTGGGAGAAGTGGAGGAGAGGGGTTGTAGGATGGTTCCCCACCTCCCTGTACCCTAGGAGGAGTGGAGGGGAGGAGGTATATGAGGCGGAGCAAGGCTCTAAAGGCTAGGGAGCTTACCCAGACTAGGAAGCTAACTGATGGGTTTGGCTGTGGTGGCGCTTATTTCTGTTGGGCTTTTGAGTTTGGCTGTGGTGATTTATACAGGAAACTTCAGGCTCCTTTCCCTCCTAGAACAGAGGGAATGAAGGCCGAGGAGAAGCCAACTGGTTTGTTCTGTAATCAAATGTGCTTCTGTGGAACAAAAATCGATTTGAAATTTTGCTTGTTCTCTTATGAAAGTAAAATAAAAAAGGGACGCTACTTGAACTGATTTTCTGATTTCACATAGAAAATAAGAGTGTTCGGAACCTGAGTATACTTCCTCGCTGCAAATGTTGTTATCCACAGTCACTTGCTCAAGGAAATTGCCATTACCTCACTGTACTGTGAGGGTTCTAAATATCAGCAAGCTAATCTCTCTCTCTCTCTCTCTCTCTCCCTCCCTCCCTCCCTCCCTCCCTCCCTCCCTTCCTCCCTCTCTTTCTCTCCTTCTCTCTTCTCTCTTCTCTCTTCTCTCTTCTCTACACACACACACACACACACACTTTGAACAGCCTCTTGTGTTGTTGTGATTGTGCGCTCTCCGGTTAAGGTGAGTGTCCGGGTATACTGGAGCTAGTGCTGCATCCCTGTAAAGATGCCCGTTCAGAAGGAAGCTCTTGGAGTCAGCCTGTGTCCCCGGAGCTTCCCTCACCCGCTCTTCCCCTACCACACACGCAGAAGCAATTCTTTAATGTACTCTCTAAGTGACCCCCTTTGGGAGAACACTCCCTGAGTATTCTAATAGGAATTATTTCTCTGAGTTTAAGGAAATTTTGTGTTCATTGAGTCTTGTTCTTAAAACTATTCCTTCTAGAATGACACACACTGAGAACTAGGGTGGGATGCCTTAATTAGGAAACGTTTGTTGATTGCTTCCAATAAGCTAAGCAATTATGCAATGTATCAGAATATGAATATGTATGCTTTGTAATATTAACCCTTGATGTGGAAGAAGCAGCCTGAGCTTTGAAGTCAGGTAATTGCAAAAATAATGCTGACTGGATGCCAGGCACTGTTGCAAGCATCTTTATAAGTTAGTGCACTTGTCCTCACCTCAGCCCTCTGAGGTGCATTGTTAATGTGCCCATTTCTCAGGTGAGAAGAAGCCCGAGGTGGGATTAAGAAAGCTGCTCCAAGTCTGGGCCCTCTGAGTGTAAGCCAGCGGTTGAAATCAACCTGACTGATTCCTCCCTTCTGAGGCCCCACAGTCAAGGCTTCCAATTCTGGGGCCGTACTTCGGTAGCCAGGCAGTGCTAGGAGCTAACCTGTCCTCAGAGTACTTTGCTGACCCATAAAAGTGGGCCAGGCTCTTTGAAGAATTAAATGGAGGGCCCGGAGAAATGGCTCGGTGGTTAAGCACAAACACTGCTCTTGCAGAGGATCTGGGTTTGTTCATAGACAGCTCACTGCCTGTAACTCAGCTGAGGGGAGTCCAATGCTGCCTTCTACTTTCCACGGCCACTTGCCCTCACTTGTGCACCTACCCACATACAGAGATACACACAGCACATAATTTAAAATAATATATTATTTCTTTCAAACGAATTGAATACTACTGAGCATAAGCAGGACTCTTAATGGTGACTCTACACCTAATTCATTTATGGGTTTCTTTTTGTTTTTTGTTTTTAGTTTAGACCCCACCCAGAGAGCTTGTGATTCATTTCAGTACCCTGTGGTGTGTGGCCTCTTGTGACCAATTTAAGATCCCTGTGAGCACCGTTTCAGAATAAGCAGAGTGGCTTTTAAAATGACTCTCTTGATGACTATACAGCTCAATTCAGGATTAAGACAGGACAGTGGTAAGGAGCCAGCTCAGAGCCTGAAACAGTTGTTCCGGAGATATAGAGGTGCCGCCCTCACCCCCACTCACTGCTGAAGGATACCATACTTTATGACTTTATGATGCAGCTGAAAAGGAGCGCGTTGCTCTTCTTCTGTTTGGTTTCCCCTCTGCTGTGACCCCGTGAACTATGAAGGTAAACCTTGAAAACAGTCGCGGTGTCAGCTACTACATCATTTACAGTTTTAGGTCTGCACGGTGGAGTCGGGAGGGTCTAAACAACCTGGTGGACACAGGCATGTCATCATCACGTCCCTTACCCGGAAGGGAGGAGGCGCTTGTCAACACCCTGCTTTGCAAAAGTGAGAGGCGCTCCCCCAAGAGAACAGCAGTTCCTGTAGTGCTTTTATTCAACGGGAGTTCGGGGTAATTACTGTATTGAGAGTGAAGAAGTTTTGACTTGTAGCAAGCACTCATTTAAGGAAATGGCACATAACTTGAAAACTATGCTCTGACCATTGATTTTTAGCTTTCTTTTGCTGGATCTGACTTACTTCAAGGCCATGCCATTTAGATCTCAGGCTAAACCAAATAAAAGGTGACAAGGCGGCAGATTAAAGACTGCGCTGTCTCAACAGGGTGGCACTGTCCCATTCAACAGCCCTTTATGAGCACTGCTTACGAGACATTGGAGTGCACATCTGCATAGGACATTGTCCCCACGCTTGAAGTCCATAGGAGAGGGAGGCGTCCATTTGGTCACTCATGGGCAGTTTGTAGACATCGGCTTCGCTAGCGTCACCTCAGCTTCAAGTAATGTCTGATACGACCTACTAGCTTCAGGTCTTAACATTATCTGAATGTTTTTAGACATTATTTTTAACCTCAGAATGGTTAGCTGGACTTGTATGATTCCAATAGAATCAGATACTTGGGACTTGCTTTCTTGCCTCTGGTCTGTCACCCACTTTCCTCCATCACCACTTGGTAGGACTTGGGAGGGAACATGCTAGACCCTCAGCAGTTAGGACCACAGGGAAGAGGGAGCCATGGTACATCACCGTCAAGAGAGCTGCAGTAAGCCACATCCCCAAAGCCATGGGAACTGATACCACTCTGGCCAGTGGCTCCTGGTGTCATGCCAGTGCCCTTTAGTAGACTAACCTCTCTCCTGTAACATGGAGGGGCCAGGCCTGCTTGTTTGTTGTTGTGGTTTTTGTCCTTTGTCCTGTCCAGTTCCCCAGCTGTTTAGTCCCAAAGAAAATCACACATAGATCTCCATAAATTATAAGCTGATTGGCCCATTAGATCTAGCCTCTCACTGGCTAACTCTCACATCTTGATTAACCCATTTTTCTGATCTATGTTAGCCATGTGGCTCAGTCCCTTTTTCAGTGAGGCAGATCACATCCTGCTGCTTCGGTGGTCTGGGCAGGAGTGGGAGGAATCAACTTCCTCCTTCCCAGAATTCTCCTGTTCTCATTACATCATTTCTACTTCCTGTCTGGTTTTCCCACCTATATTTCCTGCCTGGCCAATCAGCGTTTATTTATAACATGATTGACAGAATATAGACAATTCTCCTGCACCACTTTCCACTTGTCTTTCTTCTCAAGATAAGGAATAATAATAGCACCTCACTATGCCACACTACTCTGTGGACATGGGGTGGAGGCTGACACTGAGTGAACTCACTCCTGGTGGCAAAAGGAACAACTTGTTAGCTTTTAACTAAGAAACATGCAAGGACTTCTGCAGTCCGAGCTTTATTTTCTGTAGAAGCTAGTTTAGCATTCAAGCCAGTGTGTTCCTTTCATGACTGTTGCCAGTATGCTGTATGCCAGACACTGTTCTCGGCACCTGGGGTAAACTCAGCAGTCAGTCCACACAGAGTCCGACCTGTGGTGTGGGAGTCAGCTTGGCACATTTTATGAGTGGTGATGAAGTCCCTTGCAAAGGGAGAGAAGAAGGAAAAGAGATGAGAACAGAGCTTACGGGGCCCAGATGGCACAATCCCTATCAGCCATTGTAAGTAAAAACTGGAGGAAGAATGAAAACCAACTACTAGGGATTATTGAGCTCACAGGATATACCAGGCACTGTGATAAGCTTTTGACATGGGTTTTCTTATTTACTCAAATAAGCAGAGTAAAGCCTTGCTGTAAGCAGGTGACACGGTCTCCAGGGAGGCAACAGAGAGTTGCTTGCAAAGGCAGCGGGTGAGCCCAGGACCCTGTAGTTTTGTAAGGCAGCTTCGTAGAGGGGTGTGCACACCACAGTATTGGGTATAACAAGATTAATTTTGGATTGTACTTGACTTCTGTGTAAGGCCCTTGTTCAGGAACTAGGGAATATTTGGTACCTTTGCTTCCAGAAGAACTAGACCCAAAGCATCTAAGCTCCCAGTGCTCACTACTCGGGTATTTTTCCTGGAACACCAAGCAGGTACACAGTCCAAGCTAAACTTCCCTACTCTCATACCTGGTTTTTTGTCCCCTCCCTCCCAGTGGAAACGTTGGATGAGTTTACTGTGCCTTTCTCCCTTTTAAAGACCCCAGCATTGCCCAGTGCTTGTTAAGGGCAGATGCAGAGACTAAACACCAAGGCTTCAGTTTCCTGGTCTAGCTATGCTAGACCAGAAAACGAGGCAGCTTTCAGGGCAGCTGCAGCGACCCATGAACCTGCACTCCAGCTGTGACTCCCAGAACCCTGTGAGAACTGGCCGGCTCCTTCTTCTGCAGGATGTTATTCTGAGCCAAACGGACACCCCCAAAGTCAAGTTGCTTGTTCAAGACCAAACCTCAAGGTAGACTGTGAAGGACAGACAGCAGGCTTATTGGAATAAGTCAGCTTATTTTGCAAGATGAAGTCAAGACCTGCCAGGTAATCTTCATTCATACTCTAGATTTGGAACTCATGAGACCATTGAAGACCATTGAGCTGTTAAAAATAAAAATAAAAAAGGAAGGGAGGCATATCGGTCATTATTTAGCTGCCAGTCATTTATCTGTAAAACACAGTGCTGGCCACCAATGGTGCACTCACAGGTGGCCACTGGCTTCCACCCCCTGGCTGTGCAGAAGAGGCATGTGATTACTTAGGGTTTAGTGCTGAGCTGTGCACTGAGCTGAGTCCCAATTCCATTTGCTGTGCACAGAATCAATTTGTCCTTACCCAGCAAAAAAAGAAAAGAGAATAAGACAAAGAGAAAATGCATATAAATGGTGGGGATAGTTCTATCTGTATTCCACCTGAGCATAAAGCAGGAGAGGCCAGTCTGCTCTTCCCCCGGTTGACCTCTGCTTGCCAGTGCTTTCTCCTGCCTCCCAGTGTGAGATTTCCTTGTATCTAGTGTTTAAAGGTAACATTTTCATATACCATAGCCCCAAGGTGCTGTACGCAAAAGGAGGAAAGAAGCAAAATTCCTTCCATTGCTGAAAGAAATCCCAGCTGTGTTTAGCTCTGCTAAAGGCTCAGTTTGCCTTTTACCCCTATGAGATTTTCACTGTGTTCTTTGACTTTAGCGCTTATGCTATAAAAGAAATACAAATTCATTATATTGATAGACGTACAAGGCAAAGTCGCCCTGTTTATCAGTGTCAGTATCTGGCTAATTGAGACCACGGCCGCTGTTGGGCTTCCATGTGTGGTTAGCCATTGCCCTCATTTTTTAAAAATCTCCCTCTCCCTCCCTCCTTTCCTCTCCCCCTCTCTCTCCCCCAAACACACACATCACATATACACAAAAACAAAGCCCCCTTCCTTCCAGCGTCATGCAATATGGTCTGTTTCGAACCCTGCCAGGCTCAGGTACTGAAGAGATAGTTCGGCAGTTAAGGACACTTGCTGCTTTTGCAGAAACCTGAGTTCAGTCTTCAGCACTGCCATCAGATGGCTCACAACTGCCTGTAACTCCAGCTCCAGGACATCTGACACCCTTTTCTGGCCTCTGCAAGCACCTGAATACACCCACACAGATACCTACACATAAATAAAATAATTTTTTTAAAAAAATAAAAAAGAAGTCTGACAGCCAAGAGAGAGGGCTTTGAAAGCATGGCTTATTGTAGGCACACTGGGCCAGCAAGCAGCCAGCCTTGGCCTGGTCTCTGTCTCATAAGGTGTGTGAAATCATAGGGGATGCGGTCTGCTCCATAGCTGAACGAAATTTTCCAGCAGATCTATTGAGCTGCCCGTTGACAGCCCCATGTGACGTCCTAGTTGGGCTCATTTGGCGGTCGCAGAGCAAGGAACAAACCCTGCAGTTTTAAATGAGAAGTTGGAGAGGTCAGAGCAGGTGGTCACCAAACACCTCATCTTCCTGACTGACTCCTCCCCAAATCCCCACAAAGATCTCAGAACACCTCCTCCTCAGCAGTTACAGACTTGACATTGTCGGTGAAAGAGGCCCATGGCCTTCTTGGGCTCTCTCAGAAGGTCCCACAGGGTAGAGCTACAAAGAGTCTTTTGACTAAACAGCAGTGGAGGTGACTCTGCGGAAGACAAGCCAGCACTTGTTTACTCTCAGTGGCGTAAGGGTTAAGAGCCGTTGCTGTGGTCACTGAGGTCACACACCAGCTCTCGGGATTCTGGGTCCAACCCCAGATTGTTTGGCTTGGCCAGGAGAGTCATAGGCACACGCATCAATTGCTTGAATACTCCAGTTGGAAGGTTTCACTTCCAATCAGCATTTCCAGCTTTTCTCCGTGCCGTCTCTGCAAGCACAGGCTGGCCACGTAGACACTGTGTGCTCGAGTGAAACAGAGGCCCCTCATTGGCCCTTCCACCTTGAGGGAGCTTCAGGCTGGTACACTTCCTATATATTTGCAGGTTTATCAGTGTTCCGACAGAGCCCTATGCCGTTCCCTCTATAATATAATCCCAAGTGAAAAGCAAAAATCCTTTTCCTCACTCTCCTGACCTAATTTAACAGGGTGCTGAGTCTCTGGCTTTGAGTTCAACTGAGGATGAAAACTCCTGAGTGAAATATTCTCTGTCTGGTGCTTTTCTAAAATGGCACAGTTGAAAATGATCCCTACCTGGTGGCATTTCTGGGTTGTTTTCCCTTTGACCTTTCCGTGGTAGCATTTTATGCTCCTCTGGTTCCTACCAGCTGTGCAGGCTAAACAGCAAGCCAACTTTTGACCCTCTCCTTAGTCATCCACTTCTGGCTGCTGAGAGAGTTTGAGGTTATAGGCTGGATGTGGGGACGGGAGCGTGGAGCTGCAGAGGGGAAATGAGATACCTGTTTCGCTTCCACGGGCTTGAAAACTGAGTCATGAGGCCACACAGGACAAAGGTAATGCGAACAAGTCTTTGCAGATCATCGTGTCAGGAAGCCATCTGCCCCCACCCTTGCACCTTTTCCTTACCAGGTGCATAGCCGGGCCCTCTCCTCGTGGATCCATACCTAGCCTGGGTCGGCAAAATCTGCTTTTTCCCTAGACTTCTTTGTTCTCTGGCCACCTGCCAACCACTCAAGGGCAGTTTGAACACTTGACAGGAGGCCAGCACGTGGAGTCCTTGGAGGCTCCGTCGCTGTCGCTGTCGCTGTGCCGGTGAGGAGGATCACCGGTGTTAGAGGCTCCTCCCACTCTGGAGCCTTGGCTCAGGACATTCCACTGTTGTCGTGTTTCCCTTTACCATAGCAGGGGTTTGTTCATTTCTCCCAATTCCCATGACTCCAGTTTCACTTGAGGTCGTGGACTCCTCAATCAAAAAGTTGTTCATAGCTTTGGTAGGTCTGAAATTTCAGAGTATTGAGCAAGGCCCACATTGTGCTAGAGCATGATCTAATACGATTGGACTGTCAAAACAAGAAGCAGCCGAGTCTGCGGCTCAGAGGTTCTTAAGAAGGAAATCTCCCCTGTGAGAACCTCAAAAAGATCATAAACATGTGGACTGGGGGCCAATTTCATTTTCATTTCTGCCATGAATTTAAGTAGACTAAAGTAGAATGAAGTCTTGGTTAAACAGAAACAGTAGATGGTATCTTTCTGTTGGGAAACTAATCGGTTGTGTAATTACTAGCGTGAAACATCAGAAAAATGCGTGAACCATTTTGGTAGGACCCTGCAGAGCACTTGGGACAGAGCCCCAAAATGTCGAGTAGAGACGATGCGTCACTGAGGCTGCAATGGGAGAGCAGGGAGTTCCTTTTCCAGCCCACCAACTGGGAGAGGCGGCCAGTTATGTAACCTTTTCCGCTCCTTGGTCTTTTCATCCCTGAACTGAGAATTGGCATTACAAGATTGTCACAGGGGCTAACAGAAATAATACGTGGCTAATGTTTGGAGCAGTGCCTGGTGTGTGAGGGGTGCCCAGTAAGTGGGAGAGGTGGCTGTCTGGGTCAGTGCAAGTGTGCCTGTGCACTGTGGGTATTCAGAACAGTTTTCAAAATAACGTTGATATAGTAGTTTCCTGTTCTTTGTGTCTCTTCACTTGTGTGACCCTATAAGAGCAGCGTCTCTTTCTCATCAGACTTCTTCCCGAGAGCACTTCTCAGTGAAGGCTCATCCGGCCCTGGGGATGGGGCATTGTGGCTCACTTCAGCCTCCCGCAGCCCACTTTTTCAAATGTTCTGTTCATGTATTAAGGCACTGAATGTCCGCATCATTGCTCCTGCTGGATTGCACTGTAACCATTAACCAGGCATGTTTATGCAATGCCTTGGGTATAATCACTTGTTATAAAACACAATACAGGATATGGCTTACTGCTGGTTTCATATTGACTACAGGGGAAACCCAGTGCCATCTCTCACCTTGTTAGATTAATACCTGCAATGAAAACTGACCGATTCTGAAGAGAAGTTAGAGATCAAATCAGCTGTCCCACTTGCTGTCTCCTTGCTGTCTTTGTGTCATGGGGGAAAGGTGTGTTCCGGGGACTACCCAGGCATTTGTTTTTGTCCTCTGGCAGAGGACTTGGATCTAATTCGCTGCAGCAGCAGCAGAAGCAGACAGTTCCTTTCCTCTACCGAGTCATTTCCAGCTAAGGAAATTACTGCCCTCAGTGCTGGGTGGGATCATACAGCAGAGAAAAATTCCTTTAGCTCATTTACTTGTTTTACTTACAGCCCAGGCTGGGGGGGGGGGGGGGGGGGGGGAACTCAGTTAAGTACTTCCCTTGCAAATGCAGGGACCCATCTCTGATCCCAGCTCCCATCTGAAGGAAGTCAGATGTGGTGGCACAAGTCCAGGAGAGGTGGAGATGTCGTCTTCTGAGCTTGACATCCAGGCTGTCCTCCTGCTGAGAAAATCAAGACCCCCTTCGTTCTCTCCCCTCCCCCCCACACACATACACACTTTACCCTCTCATAAATGTGTGCCAGCACACGAGCATGTGCACATCTACACGATAAATACAAAGAGAAGCCATGGCCAGGGGTGACCACTCACACCTTTTTGGTTTATAGAGACAGAGTTTCTCTGTGTAGCCCTGGATGTCCTGGAACTTGCTTGATTAATGGCGTAAGCTGCCACCACCTGGCTACCAACTCACACCGACAGAAGGAGGTAGGTCTCTGTGAGTTTCAGGCCAGCCTGGTCTACATAGGCAGTTCCAGGACAGCCAGAGATACATGGTAAGACCCTGTGAAAAAAAAAAAAAAAAAAAAAAGGAGGGAGGGAGGGAGGGAGGGAGGGAGGGAGGGAGGGAGGGAAAAATTACAAGTACACACTGTTCCATGTTTTCAGTTCTCATTCAAAATCCTTCAGAGGGGTCTTACTGTTACCTTAGTCTTTGAAAAACATGAAGACAATAAGGACATCAATTTGGAACTAAAAAGATTCAGCAGTTAAAAGCACATACTGCTCCTGCAGAGGACCCAAGTTCAGTTCTCAGCACCCATGTTAGGCAGCTCACAACCCTGTAACTCTAGTTCCAGGGGATCTGACACCCTCTTCTGAACTCCACTGGCGTTGGCACTCAGACGTGCACATACTCACACATATACACATAATTAAAATGAGCCTTTAAAACAGAATTCGCTACACATAGTTTATGATGTCACCAGGGATGCTTGATGAAGTTGTCAGCATCTGTGAGCCATTCTGTTGCTAAGGCCTGCTTTATTCAGGGGTGTTGCGCAATGCGTCAGCACTTCCCCTTTCTTTCCTGTAAACTGCAGCTTTTCTGGTGATTAGCATTCGTCGTCTTTTCCTGGTGAAGGGGTTGTCAGCTGCAGTCTTGAGGGAGTTCCCCGCCCGCTTTGGAAACAATCTGAAGAGCTGAATGTGTTACTTGGAAATTAAGAAATTTGGAATCATTCATGGGAACTCAAATGGTGAAATAGAGCAAAGAAATGGTTATGGTCGTGAAAATAAGATAATGATAGGATCACAGAAGGACTAAGACCTCAGGAATGACAAACGTTCTAAAGTGTTTAATCAACACTCATGTCTCTGTCCCTTGCTTTTCAAAAGATGTACTTGTTACATCTCAGGAGCTGGGCTGAAGGCAGAAGCACTGCAAGATGGGATGGCGTCAATTCTATTCCTTTAGAGAACTCTAATGAACAAGTTCTTGCAGATGCTTGGGAAGCGACTTTGTAACTGGACGTCTTGAATTACCAGGGGCTAACAGAAATTTCTTATAAATCCCTGACGCAGCCATAGTGCCAACAGCACACGAGTGACAGCTTGGGGTGGTAGAAGGTATGCTGCGCCGGGCAAAGGCAAGAGGGCGGGTGTCTGTGCAAGGCATATGTGATCGCTTTCTGCCCAGTGGCCAAACGGGGTGAGAGAGTCAAGAGATGGCTGATGTGGGAATGAGGGGCCTGTTAAAGGGTGGTGAGAAAAGCGACCTTCCCTGCTGAGCGGCAAGACAGCAGCACAAACAGAATGCAAAGGAAGGAATGGAGCGTGGGCAAAGGCCCTGGGGCTGGACTGATTTTGCTGTTTAAGTAGCCATAAGAAAGCAGATGGAGCTGGGGCATGGGAAGAAGTAGAGCTAAGCCCTGAATGGTAGAAGTGAGCACTGATAAAAATAAGTCAGTACAGGGAAAAACCATAGTAGTTGATTTCACTTATGGGATTTCAGAATTATCCCAGTTTTCTGTTTTTCTTCCTCTTCCTTTTCTGGGAGTACTGGTGATGGAACCCAGGCCAGGCCATGGTAGACTCTACCATTGACCTGTACCTTCAGCCCAGTTTGCTTTTCCTTTTTAGTATATAATGGGGTTTCGGTGTCTAGCCCAGCCTGCTGCTTCAAACTCATGATTCCACTCAGCTCCTGAGTGCTGGGAGTATAGCCCTGTATCATCCTAGGAGCCACATGTGTGCCTGCTCAGAGCCATCAGTGACAGCTCAGCCTTGCCAGCAACTCCTCTTGCCCACACCCCAGTACCACACAATGAAGGAGACTTCTCTTCACCCCCACTCTTGGCTCCTGACTTACAGTAACTTCAAGAGCTTCCCTGTGCTCCACCTTCCTCAGTGACAAAGCTTGGTGACAAAGGAGGATGGAGAATTCAAGCTGTTCTTTGCTCAGCAAGTAGGAGAGGTTGGCTTTGCAGAGTAGACCGGAGAGTAGAGGAAGTCACCAAGTGGAGGTGAGATGCAGGGCCCCATCAGATGGCAGTGGAGAGCTCCTGATGCTTTCTTCCTCTTAGCTTCCAACCCCCCAAGTCCTCCTGAGCCCCCAGAGTGAGCAACTCCAGGCCATCCAGGGCCAGCAGGGGAGTGACTGGAGATAATGGAAAGTGAGAATAGCGTGTGGGCTTCAAAGACTGGTAATCAAATAAGGTAGGAACATGCAGAGATGGGAGGTGCACGGGTGAAGGTGATAATTTGTTCAAAATAATTTAGCAACCAGAAGCAAAGTCTTTAATGCCTAAGTGGATATGGGAGCAGCAGGCCAATTCCTCCCCACCATTAAAAGCTTATGCAAAGCCCATAAATCAGTAATGTGCTTTTTAGACTTGCAGTTTCCTTTCTAGGAGCTTTGCGTTTTTAGGCTCATGACCACTCCCTGAAAATAACCAAGGGTAAGTGGCGGTGGTGGTTTGCCAGTTCTCTTCTTCTCCCCGACCTCCAGAAGTGGGTTGGTGATCCTGGAAGTGGGATTCTTTTTCCATGGCCAGTGCTGTGTCTGGACCCACAGACTTCCATTCCATACATGGACTTCATTTGTTGTATGCCATTGCTGAGCACCCCTGCTCTAGGGGTCCAGATGGGGGGCTCTGGGGTTCCATATGGGGAGCAGAGGTGTGAACAAAGCAGAACTAATAAAGGGCAGGGGAGTAGCTCATTCCAGGGAGGGTACTGAGGGCCTAAAAAGGTAACTAGCCCCTGACTGAGGGGTTTCCAGGAAGAAGTTATGGTTAGGTCCAGGCAGCCACGTGAGCTGTGACGTGCAGACGACCGCATCTCTGGCTTTCCTTGTGTGACTAGAGCCTTTCTTTACTCTTTCGTTTCCTGTGTGTGTGGGTTGCAGAGGGAAGGAATGTCACAGGTAAGATTCAAGGACTAGGGATGGATGCCACTGGGGAGGATTAGGACCGGTGAGTTTGCTTGTAGCCGAGCAACCCTGTGTAAACTCTAGAACCAAAAGGATCTACGTGGCCTCAGGCATTTCCTCTTCCTCCGAGTCTAGCCTGTGTGCTGTGAAGACGAGACAGCGTCCTCTGCGGTGCTGAGGATGAAGTGAACTGTGCAGAGCGCCGTCAGGGGCTGGGTTGTGAGCCACGGACCTGGGCTGCGTGACTGTGTCCACTCCAGGCTCATCTCTTGAGAAACTTTAACTTGAAGCCTCGTGTTATATAGGTATGTAAAATAGGCAGGTCATAAATCAAAAAAAGATTTTTAGTTCAGCAGTACCGATCACTGGTTTGCCCTGAATGCAGTGGAGCAGCACTGCGATTCCTGCTGATAGAGGAAAGAACAAGAAGTAAGGCTGTTTTGTGTTGTTTGGAGAATAAGCCCCTGCTGATCCAGACGCATGTGCATTCAAGCTGTGGGAAGCCCAGAAGCCATCCACCAAAGGGTGGATACTATGACGATTTTAAAGTTATTCCTTCAAAAAACTAATCCTTGAAGAAAGTCAGAGGACCAGCTATCAGCTGGAGAGAGGCAGGGGACTGTGATTCATGTGCGCAGTGTTCATTTCCTTAATAAACCTTAGAAATCAGGCGGATCTCTGTGAGTTCAAGGCCAGCCTAGTCTACAAGAGCTAGTTCCAGGACAGCTAACCTGGACCATACCAAAGTTACCAAAGCTACTGAGGGACCTTACTCTCTTTCTTGCAGATGAAGATGTTGGGTGATACAAATACTTTAGGCAGCAACTCAACAGTCTCTTTCAAAATTAGGCATATTGTAGACCATATGAGCGAGGCAGCCCTCTCCGAGTATTTGGTAAGAGCATTTAAAGCATATACCATATGAAGACTTCTGCACTAATGTCCACATCAGCTTTGATTGTAATTGTTCTGAGTTGGAAACACCCCAGACATTCCATAACTGATGACTGTGTACATGTTTTGTGGTATGCCCGTAGACAGAAATTCAGTACTTCCCAGGAAACAAAAATGGCCAAGCTGGATATGTGCAGCCAGGAGCCAGACCAGACCAAAGAGAACACATACTATGTGGTACCACTTTGATAAAATTCTTTGCCATACAAACTGGCCTAAAGTGATTGAGGAGCAGGGAGATGCAGAAGTGAGCACAAGGAAACTCTGCGATGATGGATTGTAGTGATGATTGCACGGATGTATACACCTGTCAGCCTTACCAAACTCAGCCCTTTGTGGATCAGCTCTGCCTCATCAAAGGGGAGGATGGCGGCTGCTTGGATGTTCCTTGGTAGGGATTAGCTCGGTGAATTCCAGATGGCTACACAACAGAATATTGTGCAACTGAGTTTTAAAAGGAAGTTAATCTGTATGTCCAATATGAAATGATCACACCGATAAACTACTAGTTGTGAAATGCAAGGTGCAAAACAATATATGTTGAGCTAGATGTGATGACCCACAGTTTGAGAAGCTAAAGCAAGAGGATCACAAGTTCAAAGCCATCCTGTGCTACATCGACTATCCCAGGACTCCAGTTCCACCCAGAAACACATGCATACACAGACATGTTAGTGATTTTTTTTTTTAAGAAATAATTGAACTTGTTGATCTTTTGGTTTTTTTTTTTTTGTTGTTGTTGTTGTTGTTTTTTTTCATTATTGGAAACTGAACACAGGGCCTCAAGCACACTGCTAGAATCCTATGAGCTCCACCCCAGACCAATAGCTCCTTTTGTTTATTGGTCTGTGTGCTTTTAAATGTAATAACTATCCTTTTAAGAACTTTAACCAGCATTGTGGCTAAAAAGTTAATGTTATGAGTTTGTCCCAAGTAACTAAAATATGTTATGCCTCGTTTCTTAATCACATTGAAAAAAAAATACTAGTATTTTTCAAGCCTTTTGATTTCAAATAGAAAAAAAAAACAACTTTTTTTTTTTATATTACATGAGAATTGTATCTCATCCAAGACCACAGCTAAGTGTTTCTCCGTGAAGATGCTGTCACAGAGTAGAAGGTACCAAAAGCTGTGGGAAATAAAATTGCTTTAGGAATATCATAGGACTTGAACATTTGGCCTGTTGGACCCCTCCCCCCCCCCAATTTAAGTAGTCATGAAATTTATGAATACATTTGTTGTAGGATTTGAAGACAAATCTACATCAGATGCTGTTGAGGGGAGGCATAGTCAGGCGCTGCTTACCACCAGGGTTGGTGAATGGAATTACCAAAACTCTTCATCTTTGAATGCATCTGAATGGGTGAATGAAGAGGTGACCTGGGCACTCCCTTTGAATCTCTTGATATTAGTATGGATTAAAATAGTCTCTTCAACCAGATGTGGTAGAGCACACCTGTGATCCCAGCACTAGAGAGACTAAAGCGGGAAGATCTCAACTTTGAAGCAAGCTTAGGCTACAGAACAGTACACTGCCCAAGAACACATGGCCATACTCAAGAACCTGTCATAGCTATGAAGTTTTCTACATTTCTAGAAACTGCTGGGCTGGGAGTCTAGCTCAGTGTACAGCACTGGACTAGCACGTGCAAGGACATGCTGCCTCAGTCCCATAAAACAATAGCGATGTTTGCTTTAGTGACCTTTAAGGGAAGGGAGGGAGTCGCCACACTGGCCACTTTTCCACATTTTAATAGATGATCTCTTAAGAGGAGACATTTTCCTGCCAGGCATGATAGCACGTGCCTTTAATCCCAGAACTTGGGAGGCAGAAGCAGAGAATCTCTGAGTTGGAGGCCAGCTTGGTCTACATAGTGAGTTCCAGGGTGGCCAAGGCTATCCAGTGAGATAATGCGGCGGACATTATACAATTCTGCGCAATTCCTTCTTCCTGCAGACTTGCCACCGAGAGAAGTCAGAACTGTATCCATCAGGAGCAGTGCTGTAACCTTGATTTATGAAGCTTCATGTCGCCTGTCTTTGCAAGAGATTAACTACTTCTTCACAAGATCTTGTCCTTGAAAGATGGGCAGGACTAAGTGAAATATTCTTTGTTTCAGGATTGATTTCCATGTTTCATCAGCTTCTGGCAGGAAGAGAATAAAGTAAACGTGTTAGAAGAATGTGGAGTGCTCCCCATGTGTGAGGACTGGGGTGCTGAGCGCTGCGCTGGGGTTCGTAGCAGCATAGCGAGTATATTATGCACATTGTTGAGCTTGGA
Organism: Alexandromys fortis; assembly: GCF_014885135.2. Taxonomy (NCBI): domain Eukaryota; kingdom Metazoa; phylum Chordata; class Mammalia; order Rodentia; family Cricetidae; genus Alexandromys; species Alexandromys fortis. Next base: position 14,808,297 of record NW_026067930.1, on the reverse strand, counting down.
TGCTTAGCCCTGCTGCTTTGGGAACTTGCTACCAGGCCAGGGAGAGGTGGCAAGTTCTTGTGAGAACCCGACCCAGGGTTTTCCAAGGATGGTCACAGGCCAGTGCATAGCGTCTCTGGACTAGGGGCTGAGTCTCCAGCATGAATCAGTATTCTTCAGAAGCGCTATCAGCCTCTGCTCTAATTTAGGTCAGCTGGGTTCCCATTCTCTGGCTCTTTCATTTCAGTGCCAAGGGAGTGATAGTCTTAAAATGTTACAGCTGGAAATAATATCCGAGGTCATCTAGTCCCAGTGCACAGGAGGAAACGTCTAGTTACTGCTTCCGTGAGCCTGCAGTTCCCACATCGTATCTGGCCTTTCCGCCCATCTGCAGGCCTTAGAACTGGGGATAGCTGTGTCTAGAATCACCTAGGACTGAACTGTCACCACGGTAGCCAGTTGATTAGTTCTCATACATAAGGCAGGCACTCCTGAATCACTACCACAGCACTACCAAGGTGAGGCCTGGCAGTGTGGTAAAATCCTAGTCTGAGCTGGGGCAAGGCCCGCTAGCCTCTGTCCTCATTGGTGAATATCGTTTCCTTACAAGTTGTGGGAAGTGTGTCTTGGGAAGTATTAAAGGCCCTGGTGCAGCCTTGCAGGTTCCCCGGGAGCTGTTCAGCTTGGTACAGCAAGAGCTTCAACCCAGAGCAAGGCCAGCTTGAGCTGGGTCTTCGATGGAAGCAGCTGCAGAAGCAGCCTGCCATTGCTGTCCCATTTGCAATTTAGTTCCCCAGATTTCCTCTTGAATGAGTGTCACGGTGTGTTCAATCAGGTAACGTCGCTGTCCACCTTGGTTACAGCCAGCCTGAGCGCATTCCCAGCAGCACATCTAGCCAGTGTGCTCCGCTAGGTTTACCCGGTTTTGAGGATCTGCAGGCCCTGTATTACAAGATGATACGTAACATATGCGAGTGAGCCTCATTTGCTGGGTGGCATCGGGCAAATTCACCTGTCTGTGCCCCGGTTTCCCTGTCAGTGATGGGAACAATGTGGTAGCCTGCCTCAGAGAATCGTGTAACAGCTCACCAACTGAGGCTGTACACAGCGTGGATTCCACGCAGGGCCTGGCACACAGCAGCGCTCCGTGAAGATGGTACACATCTGTAGTCCCAGCACTAGAGAGGCAGCGGCAAGAGACCAGCCCGGTCTGCATATGAGGTCCAAGCCCGCCAGGAGCAGCATGGTCATCCTCATCTGCAGCTTGGCTGTTGGTCACCAGATCCTCATTGATACGGTGCCAGTAAGAGTAATATTAGTAATTGTTACGTAAATGTTGCTAGGACCATTTACCTAGAATGCCATAACCCTCAAACTTCCCTCACTAAGGTGGGAAATTTAAACCAAAACTAGGTGAATCACCCTTTACCTAGGGCTCCTAATGCTCAGACCACTGAAATGGGAGTTTGGGCCAGAGGAGAGGATGTGATGACCCAGGAGTAAGTAGGAAGGGGTAGCTTTGAGAGGAAGAGGAAGTAAGCCACCTCTGGCTAGGTGAAAACAGAACTCACTTTGGGGTGCACCATGAAGAAGTGTGAAGATCCATTCCACTGCCCTCCTCAGGGAGGAAGCTAACCCCAAAGTCTCATAGCTCCACATCATAGATCCAATCTGTAGACCATGATAAGCTCACACTTGGAAAGTTTCATGTATCCCAGACATCCAATGAGAGTCATTCCTTAAAGCCTTGAGTGTTTATCAGGTGCCAACGAAAAGAGAATTCAGATCTAGAACATGGCAGGGGGGGGGGGGGAGGAAATAGTGTGGAGCAGGGCCCCTTAGGTAGGGACAAGTAGCCTAGAGATCCTGCCTCTCCATGGGCTCAGTTGTAGATCAGGTCTTGGACTAGATGGCCACAGCCTTTTCAGTATTAATGTAATACCAAGTCCACTAAAAGCCCCCTCTTGTTCCCTTTACACGTTAGGCTCTTATGTTTTGTGCTGTGCACTGTGGAAGTAGAGCCATCCATTCAGGGAGAAAATGACGTCAGTAGACTCCTGTGACTATTTCCTCCTGCAGGCGGCTACCAGTCAGAGTACTGGAAGAGTAGATAATAAAGATCGTAGAACACTGTACATGTCGAAGGCTGTGCCATAGACAGCCACACAGGACAGGAAAGCAGTATGGGAAAGACAGGAAATAGGCATTCTTCCCCACTGAGATTTAAAAACTATGTTCTAGATTTTTTAACAGAAGCTCAGAAGCTGATACTCTTGGTCTGTGTTTTCCTGTTAATTGGAACTGCTCAACATAATTTGGGGCAGTGTCCTCAACATCTGAGTGTGTTATTGGAAGCTATTTCACTGTTTTACTACCTAAAGCCTTTTGCAAAGAGCTTGAAGGAGCTTTTTTCATTTCCAGTTCCATTCACCAACCACATGATTACTGTGGGTAGCATGGAGGAGCCAGGTTTAGAGAGGCACGGAGGAAGTCTGGACTCTGGGCTGCTGCTTAGAAACTTCAGTCAGCTGCAGCTTTTGCAAGGACAGATCATAGCTACAGATTGTATTGGGCACTTTCCTGTGAAACAGTCAAAGCTACTTTGTGGACCTAATCTACTTAATTTTCACAGCGTCCCTGCCACGTAAGTAGCTGCTGGCATGCTCAGTTGGTACGAACCACAGACATAGGAAAACTAACGTCAAGGTCACACACAGGAGGAAATCATCATCCCAAGTGGGAGCTAGATTCTACATTTTAGTTTCTCTCCCCATGCGTCCACATTCTCCTAAGTCTCTTGAAAATTCTGAAAAAGGGGTATTTCTGTGTCCAATTCATATATGTTCAGAAAATTGGCAAATTTGCTAAACATCTGTCATAAATTCATTGGGTATTAAAGTCACAGTAATAGCGTTGTATGGTTTGTAGAATCAAATATGCTTAGATTTGACTGGGTTTTAGGGTTCCAGTTTTAACAGACCTGAAGAGAAACACTAGCATCAGAGTTGCTTCCATTAAACGAAGTAATTTGCATAGCAGAGGGCTGGGCCGTACCCTGCAATGCTTCATAGCTCTCATTACAAAACAGGTTCTTGGAGCACTTACTTTGGTAAGACACCGCTGAGTGTCTAAGCTCGTGATAAGTGAATCAGATGTGCTGGTGGTGTTTTATTGTTGCTGTTGTTTGTTTGCTTTGGCATTTACTTATTGGGGGAGGCTTGTGCATGCTCTGCTACCCTCTGAGTTCAGAGGACAACACGCAGGAGTCAGTTCTCTCTTTCTGACCTGTGAGTCCTGGGGTTCAAACACAGCTCACCAAGCTTGGTGGCAAGCCCGTTTATCTGCTGAGCCATCTCATTGGTCCTGTTTTTGTTTGAGACCGGTAGCCCACGCTGGCCTCAGACTCACGACAGTTCTCCTGCTTCAGCACTCTTTGAGTGCTGGGGTCACAGGCATGAGCTGCCGCCTGCAGCTGCAGTGTTCACTTTAGAGGCATGCCCATGTGCTGTAGAGCAGGCCTGCTCTCTGCTGTGTCCCATCTGTTTTCCTGCCGGGTAAAAGATGCTTGCTCAGTTTGGGGGTGCTGCACTTGACCTTGGGTTTCTGTCAAAATAAGATCACCTCTTCAGCAGACCCTTGAGTAGCTATTGAGTCTTATGAACCAATCCTTAATTTAAAAACTCTTTGGGTTCTCATGCACATGGTGAGCTACCATGCAATATACATGGAAACTGTCCAGTTTGGTTCTAAAGAGAAGGAGGGAGGGATCTAATTACTTTGGGAACTTGAAGGAGACAGCCTTGTCTGGGGGGGAAAAAACCAAGATGAGAATGCAGCACTTGTTCCCAAAGGGAGTCATACAGAAAACTGTCCTGTGCTCATGCCCGGCCAGCAGAGGCGGAATCCCCAGGAGTGGAGAACCTAGACTTTACAGGTTTGGGAGCCATTGCCACGGCCATTTTCCAGATGAGAAAAACAGGCCCACGAGGAAAAGTGATTCCTGATTCCCCCAACGTCACTCCCGGGGCCAGTTAGTGACCAAGGCCAGCCTCGGGTTCACTCTCAGCTAGTACGGGGTCTTTCCAACACTGCCCCGGTTCTCTAGTTCTCTACTGGCTGAGGAGAAAGGGCAAATGAGTCTCTGCTAGAGAGAGCCTTCCGACCTTAAAGGCCCACTGTGGTGCTAAGTGAGTTAAAAGATGTTCCGTTCACTGTGTCCTTTACTGACAGTCTGTTCTGGAGACAACTGAAAGGTGCTAAATTAAGCTTTTTTTCAGAGAGGTCTGAGTCATGTAGTGGCAGCTGTCAGTGCCTTGCTGGAGGATGCTTTGATCATTGTCATCTAAATGCACACATTAGTCCTGTATGCCACGGTGTGTTGGGCTGCACTAAGGGACTTACCCAGATAATGGGCTCTCCCCTTGGAGACATCGAGGAAGACCAAAGGCTTACAGGTTACTCTCAGGACAGGAGAAGACATGGGAGCCACAGATTAGATAGCACCAGCAATCTGCTCTCCCAGCCAAGAAGGGTCTGAATGTATTCTCCCTGCCCAGTTGACATAGAGAAGGGAAGTACCTAGCTCAGGTCACATGGGAATTTGGGAGCAGATGATAGGATGCAGTGGAACAGAATTGGTTTCCTCAAGGGAGTCTCCTCTATTCCATCAGGAAGGCTTTCATTAGGAGTTGGCATTTCAGGGACATCTGGAAATGAGGTCTGGGATACCAGTCCATATCATAGGTGGCCATGGGCATGTGTTTGAGAAGAATTGTGCCCCGAAAAATAATCATGTAGTATCTTGAATTAACCCAGCTGTGACGCAGTGGATATAACTGTTTTACACCATGGAGAGAGATCAGAGTAGGAATCTGAAGAGTCCAAAACTCACCAAACAATTACCAACGGACAGGACTGTGATGGATCCTGTTGGCTGAGTGGGTGGTAGGAAGTGGTTCAGGTGGGTTGAAATCACCACTACCGTTCCTGAACAGCTATTCATGCCATGTCCAATGTCTAGCATGTTGCATAAAATGTCTTTTCCCTCAGAACAGCCTTTCAGACAAGTGGTTTCATCCAAACCAGTGATCTGTGCCAATGAATGCGCACACAGACCGGGTGGCTTGCTCAAAAGCACAGGTCCCTCAGGAGGCAGTATTCGTGCTTTTGCTGGTTCCTTCCTGAGGCCTCTCTCAGGGTGTTGGGGGAGGGGGGGGTGTTAGAGATACCCAAATAGGAGGTTATTGAAAGTTTCTATCTGGGCCTGCAAACAAAGAGAGGAATAAAATGGCGGTTGAGGGTGGGTCGTAATGATTGGAAAGAGCAGGAAAATAGCTCAAGTTCTTGTCATTGTCTTAATGATGCTTAAGAAAGGACAAATGGAAAATGACCAGAGGCTGCTTACTTGGCAGATCATTGGCATGGTGGCATCACCCATCAAGATAGGAAAGGGGAAGGCACCTCAGAAAGAGAAAGGATGCCATTTATAATCAGCTTTACTGATGAATCGGAGTGTTTAGCATCGAAAATAGACCATGCCCAACCAAGAAAGGGTCAAAGCAAAGGAATATGCTAATGTATCATCTCTACAGATGATAGCACAGTGTTCAGTGACCTGGACTCCCCCAAGATCTGCCACAGGCCTATGTGCATTCAATATTGGATATATGGATGGATATGACTAGGAATGGAAAAATTGCAAACTCGGGGAGGCCGTGTGTTATCTATCATGCCAGCCTTGCAATGGAGAGAAAACAGGGGACGTAAGCCTGGCAGGACCAGCTCCTATAGGAATGAATCATTGATATTTCTTTTTTTTTTTAAGTTGGGAAAGACAGTTTTTAGACAGGAAGAAAAGGTAAACACATCTAGTCTCCTAGAATCCAGGGAAGGGGAAAGGAGGGAAGACTTAGCAGCATTCTGTGCTGACCACATTGGTCAGTTATTCATTAGGTTAGAAACTTGTTTAAATCTTTTCAGTAGACCTGCAAATTCCGCATCCCATTTACGCATGCAGAAAAGAGGCACTGAGTACACAAGTAGGTAAGGGAGAGGCAGACTTTTCCCAGGCCTGACTCTGCCATGCCTTCTGTGTCCCTGCTGCCTCAGCTGGGCATCGGAGAAGAGCAAGGAAGGCTAGTTATGTACAGAGCCAGAAGTTGTGAAGAAATCAGGATCAGAGTAGCGTTCTGAGAACTAGTGAGAGCCTGGTGCCTTAGTACTGCAGACCTGAAATGACCGAAGCTGGCCACAAGGAAATTCACACGGTTGAGTTCACATTGCCATGCCCTGTGCTGCTCAGTAGGTGGAGGACTGAGAATTAGTCATCCGGGAATGATGGGGCTTGTCTCTCCAAACGAGTGCAGGCCATTGTGTCCAGAAATACTCCCCATAACCCCCATGTCATTTTTGTTTACCCATTCAGTGACATGGGCTACCTGCCACAGATGAACTGTGACTTAATGTGAAGCACAACTAGTTGGTGGTCTTTGCTAAAACACAATTAAATTTGAAAAAGCCAGGCTACCTGTGTGTGATTGAGATCTTTGTAATCTTAAGGTGAGAAGAGACAGATGGGCAAAGGCCTGGCTCCAAGAGTAGGCAAAAGTGTACTTCGTCTCCCTGGGAAGACACATCCCAGCCCCTGAATTCAGTTGTGCTCTTGTGGCTGACTTGCAGCCCTGCTCCCCCTCCAAGTGTGTGACAGGTCTAAACATAATTCCTCTCTATAGTCCACTGACTCTTGTAACACAGTTTCCAGAACGTTAGTAATAGCCACATTGCACCTACATGCTATACTTGGGTAACCACCTCTGTTGCTCAATTTACTTAATATTGGTCACAGTGAAACATGTTTTCATCACTTGAAATCCATATTTTATTTGCCAGGTTACTAATGGCCATTTATTTCTGTAACATAAATTAGGATGTTGTGCAAGTTTGGCTTGTAAGCAGGTTGACTCTTGAAGTCCCAGGCAGCCCGTGGGCTCAGTGTTGGGAGTTGTTTGGGTTGCCCGAGCCAGATAGCCACAAAAACTTTTGCCTGCCTGCTTCCTTTTTTAAGATGGTCTGATGGCGATTATAAAGGGTTTAAAACTAGAGTGGGCTCTGGAGACTCTGGTGTCTGCCCTCCTGCCTGTTCTCATGCTTCAATTTTCAGACTGGAGAAGGAATAGGGTCAAGAGAAAAGTATATATAGCCTACCTTCCCAAGTCACAAAGACAGGGCTTTCAGGTCATTCTGCCTGTTGCTCCAAAGTGCTGCTTTCTTCCAGTTAGTAAACACCTAACCCAGCTATCTGTTGATGTGGTTTGGCCAGAGAAGGAATCAGCGCCTGCCTATGAAATAAAAAGCTTTTTCCACATACTGGGGTCAAGTGAATACAAGTTTCCTCCTGCAAGGCCTCTCAGAGTTCCCTCAACTTGAGTCTCTTTTCACTTTTCTTTTGAAAAGCCATGTTCCCTTTCTACTTAGGAAGAAAGCCGGCCTTGTGCTGACTGCAGCATGCAAGTACCTATTGCATCAAAATTCCCAGGCAGAGCAAAAGCCTAGGGATGACCCACTTCTGACTTGATTGGCCAGGCAGTGAGCATTTTACCGGAATGTTAGAGGTGATGCAGAGGAGAAAAAGCAAGTTAGCAATTACATAGTTATATAGTTAACATGGTACAAGATGAAAGCCTGCCTGCATTATACTAGCCTGAGTGCTGCAGACTCTGAGACCGTCTGCAGACTGTTCTTTCTGAACACGGTGCCTGCTGTCAGCAGTGGGGTTTAGATGAATTTCATCCAACAGTAGTAACGTGATGAGAAGCAAGGTGTATGGTAATGTTTTTGATAGGACCTGACCCGGGGCATCATGTGGCTTCAGACACCTTAAGATCTGAATTCAGAAAAGGGGTTTTACAAAGATTCCCACAAAAAGCTAATTATAGCTCCAGACTGAGATTCACAATGGACGTGAAGGTCAAGGATGCGCAGACAGACTAGAGAACACTTAGTACCTCCTCACAAGATCAGACTGACCCTAGGGAAATCGTGTCAAGATGTTCTGTGTGACTGCCAAGCAGAGGTACATTTTAGACTGCACCTGCTGCCCGGCTGCCGTGCAAAGGTCTTCAGCAGCGTCTGGAGCCTTTCTGCTGTGCCTGCTCTCCTGCCCATGCCCTGGCTTGTCTCCCAGTGCCCTGCTTTCCCCTGAGCTCCCTGCAGTGCTGTTCTCTCAGGAGTCTTGCTAGAGCTCACAGAACACATGCCACATGTTGTCATGGCACTTTCTGTCTCAGCACAAGGCAGTGAACTCTTGTCTTACTTCCCTTAGCGCACACAGGCCTCCCAAGCATGGTGGGAACTTACCTCAGTGGGGGGGGGAGGGGTAAGGAACCAGGCAAGCATGTTCCTATGTTCAGGGCCTCCTGAACATGGCTGGAACTTACCTTGGTAGCGGGTGCCAGCATGTTCCTATGTGGGCTTTTTAATCAATTAGCATTTTGGAAAGTGTCAAGTGATGTTGAGAAAACCTCCTCTGGGGTGCTTTGGTCACCGGTGTAATTGACATGAGGGCTTTGTACATCTCTTGGGAATTTCTGTCCCTGTGCCCTCTGTGGAAAATGGAAGGGTGAGCGTGCCTGCATCACAGGTTTGCCTGCGGTCGCTCATCTCACCCTCCTTTCCCTTGGGTGACCCCCAGTATCACTGTCCCTTCTGTAATCATCACACGAGGCCTCCCTGAGTGCTCCCGCATCCCAGAGCTCGCCTCTGTGTGTGCTCCCCACACTTGCTGTGCCACAGGATACCTTGCCTGCCTCGTCTCAACCCTGCCCTCCATGCCCAGACAGTTGCCAAATGAAAGTTGCATGAATCATTTCTCAGGCTCCTAAATGAGGAAGAGAGAATTCTCTAAGGTTTGCTCCTGATCTTAGAAATCGAAACCTCCAGTGTCTTTAACACAGGAAACTTGACCATCCTTCGGCTTCGGGTCTCAGTTTTCCTCTCACAGGGGTGATAACACTCCAAGAGTCATCATGAAACGAGGCTGAAGCTGGAGCCCGGCGTGATGCCACCTGCCTGTAATTCCAGTACTGGGAGACAGAGGCAGGAGTTCAAGGTCAGCCTCAGGTACCGGTGAGTTCACAACCAGCCTCGACAAGACCCTGTCTCAGAAAGAAAGAAGGGAAAGGAAACAGATACTCTGTACAGCCACTGACCGTGGCTGAGTTTAATTCTATCTCAGTATTAATTCTGGAAAATAAAGCTGTATTTTAGGATTCCTTCCTCATCCGTCACTCTGCTGTCCATGGGAGCATGTTTGCCTGGGTCGTTCTATTTGTGCTGGCTTTACTACTTTGATCTCCTTCGAAGCTGAATCACACTTTTGGAATGAAATAGTCATGGGCTTCTTTATCATTAACTTTTTTTTTTTACTATTTAATTTAGAATAAGAACAAGATGATAAAATTAGATACAAGAGGCCTCTGTGTCATCAAGTAACCTAGCCTACTTTGGGTAACAAAAATAAATTTGCTTTAAATACTTGCCAGCTCGTTTGGGCCAGCCAGCTTTGTTAGGATGAATGGCCTTCAGTCTTGTGCAGTGTGAGAAGCCATCTCTCCCTTAGAGCTCTTCCTGACAATTAAACTCTCCCTCTTCTTAATTTCATTCCAGTGCTCCTAATTATGACCCTGTAATTAGCGTGCTGATTACATCCCCTGCGCGATTTCTCTGCCTCCTTGATGTTCACCCTTCATTTATTTTTAGTGTGCTTCTTCTCTCTGCTCTTGAAGCCCCTGCCTACCTGTCCCCCACAGGGCTTGTAGCTCAGGCCTCGGCGTTAGGGAAGCTCGTCCCGTAGCCGCCCTGCTGCTCCAGATTTACTTGCTTTTGTCATGAACACCACATGGTATAGCTAAGGAAGAGAGCTGTGGTCTGGGGACCCTGAGAGCTGTGGTACAGTCTTGTCCTCCGCCATGCATTCAGAATGATGCAGATCCGGCCCAGCATCCCATGTAGGAATTGCATTTGGACCCACAGCGCTATCTTCATTGTCTCCTCAGGGTGGCAATTATCTGGAATCCTCATGGAGTTCATAAAGCAAATGCTTGGGAGCTTTCTCCTCTCACTTTCTTTTTCCTTACTCTTTTTTAATTTTATTTACTTATTTTTTGTCCCCACTTACCAATAAGATGTTCCACTCACAGCAGTACTATCTTCTGTGGTGTAGGACCACAGGCACCCAAATCTCAGGCCACCACAGGTTTGAAAGCAGAAAGACAGGCCAGCCAGTCAACTTCCTTTGTTTTTCAGAAACCATTCCCAGAGTTCTCATGTTGTTTCTGGCTTTGTTGCCACCTTAATCCATTTACTGGGGTTTCTCTCCCCTCTCTCTGATGAGGGCAAGATGTTTTAGTTCGTCTTCACAGTGGCCTAATGAGATGGAGAGGACGCGTTAAGGAAATACCCGTCCAGAGTTGGTGGCAGAGCCAGCCAGTGGTTCTGAGGCCTGGACTCTGCCAAAGCCGCTGTGTATATGCCTACAGGAAATAGAACCCCCTTCTCTGCAGAAGAGCTGGAGAGTGAGCAGAGCGGTTGGAAATCAACAAGGACCCTAGAAGAGTGCAGTCCACATCCCACCACTGTGCCCTTGCCCGTGTACCATGCATGGGAGTCTAGAGGTAGTGAAAGCCGGCCTTGGAAAGCATGCAGATTAGTGGGCCACACATAATTCTGAAGGATGTGTTTACTTCCCCACAGTGCATTTGGGGGTCTCCTGGGGACTCCTGGGAGCTCTCCAGAGAAGGCAGAGACTTGGTAGAGCGCCTTTCTGGACCCATCTTGGTTCCTTCCTTCTGTGTGGCAGAGACAAGGCTTGTATACATCATGACCTGTGTCAATGCTGCGGCCATGTTCCATGCTTGCTCCACTCTCCTCACCTGCCTGGAACATACAACCTTCCAGTGAACAAGGTCTGCCCTCCCTAGCTTTCCTGGAAGTGAGGACAGAAAAGACCAAGCGTTCCGTGCTAAGCACATTGGGAAGCCCCGTGAATGTCATGACGTTTTAAGTGTTTACAGAATGAGCAAGTGACTCACATCTATTGTATACATCCACCAGAGCTGTGTCCTGAGCTGATCCTTATTGTGCAGTCCTGTGTCTTCCTGCACATGTGAGGTGGGTTCCAGAGAGGCCCGGACGTGGGGGTGGGACAAGGAAAGGGGACAGGAACTTAGGAGCTTCATCAGTGGGTGCTTTCATGGGTTTTCAGTCGATCACCCTCATCTGCCAGCTTCTTGAGTCTTCCTTCCTGCTTCCTCTTCTTCGTCCTCTCTTTTATTTCTTTCAGTCAGCAGAACTTTCCCCTCGGGTAGGACGTTCTTTGTTGGCCTAACTTCAGACAGAGCTGTGCAAGCTGAGGGCAGACTGTGGATGTTACTTTAGCTCAGGAAGTCCCGCCCTGATGACCTGGCCACTTGGCCAGCGAGGAGCCAAGCTACTCTGTGGGTAGCTTTGTGACATCATGGTGACAGGATGGTTAAGACTCCTCAAGCTTTGACATTTAAAATTTCTTTCTAGGCCAGCCAGTCCCAGCACTCTTGAAGGCAGGCAGACCTTAGCTAAAAAAATAAAAATTTTCTTCCATAATAAACATACTTTAGAGGTTGACCTCCTGGCTTTAAAAAGGAAAAAAAAATTTACCTTATGCCAACATAGGGAGTTGGAGTTTTTGTTTGTTTATTTATTTTGCTTATTTTGTATATATTTTGTGAGGGGGTTGTTTTGAGACAGAACTTTACTGTGTAGTCCAGGCTAGCCTTGAATTTTTTTCAGGATATGTGTTTTGACTCTCTATGTATGTATATGTGTATATATATATGAACACACACAGACACAGACACACACACACACACACACACGTATATCTGGTCCCCTTGGAGGTCATTAAAGGACAGAGCATTGGGTCCTCCTGGAACTGGAGTTAAAGATGGTTGTGAACCACCATGTGGGTTCTGGGTCCAACCTGGCTTGTTTGTAAAAGCAGCAAGTATTCTTAACTGCTGAGCCATCTCCTCAGCCTCTTGAGTCCGGGGTTTACATGCATTTTTTTTTTTTTGAGATACATGCTCCTACTGTAGCCCAGGCTGGCCTCAAACTCATAGCAGTCCTCCTGCCTCAGCCTTCAGCGTGCTGGGATTAAAGGGCTGAGCCGCCACACCTGACTCGAAAATCAATCGTAATACTCTTCAGCAAAAAAGATATTAAAAGGAAACATGAAATAAAGGGAACTGGTAAGGTGGCTCATAACTGGAAGCTTTTGTTGCGGGGGACCTTGGTTCAATTCCCTGCACCCCAGTGTAGTCAGCAACTATCCACAGCTCCAGTTGGGGAGCTCCAGCACCCTCCCTGACCTCTGTGGACACCCATGAGGGTAAAATGATAGAGTAGTAACAGCAGCACCATTTTAAAAGGAAACATAAGCTTATGTGGTTGCTATGAAAGGTCTGTGGCATTTTCTGAGTCTCACACTGAGTATTTCTGATGATTCTTGATTAAGTCTGGATCTGCAAGGAAACGCATGCCTGTCTTGTCAGCCTCAGGACTGCACTGGACACTGGCAGGTGGGACTGGCGACCACCGGTGACTCTGTAACACAGGTTCTTGCTCCCTTCTGCATGTTCTCCTAAAACAGCCACCTTTAAGGATTACAGTTCAGCTTTGACGTTGAGACGCTTTAGAAAACAAACCACAATAATAGGGCTGGCCTTATTCTCTTCTTCAGTTCTCACTGTCTGCACAGCCACTTGACTAGTGTTTTGTCCAGAGGTGCCAAAGTTAGAAGAGACGCTGTGGTGTGGTGATTGGAATAAAAATAGCCCCTATAGGCTCAAATATTTGATTCCTTAGTCACGAGGCACTCTAAATTGTCTGATAGGGTTAGAGGATTAGGAGGTGTGACCTTGTTGGAAGAAGTGTGACATTGGGGCAGGCTTTGCGGTTCAAAAGCCCATGCCAGAGCCAGTCATACCCTCTCTGCCTGTGGATCAGATGTGGATCAGCTCTCAACTCCTACTCCAGCACAATGCCGTCCGCCATGCTTCCCGCCATGATAATGATGGACTAAGCCTCTGAACCTGTAAGCAGGTCCCCAACTGAGTACTTTCCCATGGTGTCTTCTTCACAGCAATAGAACAGTAACCAAGGCACATGGGTAAATTGATTCGTTCCTTTAATTAGTTGATTTAATGATATGAATAAGATATCAGTGTACTAGCTTATATCTTATAGGATAGACCATCTAGAATATATCAGGGATTCAAATAGCGTCGTAATCCCTGTCCTCATGAAAATTAAAACATTGTATTTATAAAGCTGGGAGTTTATAAATCTCAGTTCCTTTTTTAAATAGCTTGATCTTTGGGCTTTGTTTCATCATCTGTTTCAGTTTGACACATGGGATAAATGTGGCCACCATCGATCTTACCAGTCTCATAAATTTTGCCTGATCTCATGATGGTGTGGAAAAGGCTCAGAAACCGTTGCTGACTCCTCTATTGGTGCTCACAGTTACTGTAACCATGTCAGCTGCACGTGGTGGACCACACAGCTCATCATATTTTCTCTCTATTTTTTCTATATGCTAGTTAACTTTTGAAAGTATTTTTTGTGTGTGTACTTTGGGGTGGGAGGGTCACGTGCATCCCACAGCACACATGTCGATGTCAAAGGACATCTTATGGGGCTTAATTACCCTCTTCTACCATGTGGGCTTCTGGGAATTAGCTCAGATCATCAGGCTGGAGTGCAGGAGACCTGCCTCAAAAAGGGGGTAAACATTACAAGTAACAGTGCTGTGGTTTACTTAACTTCAGTCTGGGGCTGGGGTAGGGTTCAGGATTAGACCTGGTACTACACAGAATAAAAATCCTTAGTCTGGAGACTGGAGAGACAGCTTAGTGATTATAAGAGTATGAACTTCTCTCGCAGGGAACCCAAGTTTATTGCCCAGGGCCTGTGTTGGACAACTCAGAACCATCTGCAGCCGGGAGGGCTGATGCCCCCTTCTGGACTCTGCAGGTACCTGCACTCACATGCACAAACACACATACAAATAATTTAAAATAAACATATTTTTCTAAATCCACACTCTATCAAATACCTATTTTCAAGTGCTTTTATTTGTAAAAATACAATTTTTATTATAGAAGCTGCTATGCTTAAGTTTCTACAGTTGCAGATCTCCCTACTTGGTAGATTCAACAAGGTTAAAGCAGTAGACACATTTTTATAACTGTTATATGCTCCTCTGGATCAAATGCTTTGGGGCAAAGGAAGAGAATCAGAATTTATGTAAGGCCCTACTCTGATGTTGTTTACGTCTGGGAATATGACATCTGACTTTGGGGCATTTAGTTCTGGCTGAGTGGCGTGGGCATGGAGACTGTACAGTGATGTGGCTTGGGTGGTGTCATGTGACTTCTGGAAAAATGAGAAATCACATCAAACCAAGTCATTGTCCTCTAAAGTAATTGCCTTCCAAACAGTCTTTTTAGTCACCCTTGGTAGCTCATGTCTGTAATCTTAGCAGGAGCCACGCTTTCAAGGCCAGCTTGGGTAATATAGCGAGACTCAGGCAAGTCAGGGCTTGAGACTATGAGTCCCTGACTCAAGACAAACAGCAACACTAGTCTTCTTGGGTCTCTGGGTATGTGGCTCACTGGTGGGCACTTGCCTTGCAGGCTTGAGGTCCTGGGTTTGATCCCTGCAGGGGCTGAGGAGAATCAGTTTACGTATAACGACACCAAAAGCTCCTGCTTCAGTTGCTGGGCCTTCACTGAACATCCACGAAGCTCCTGCTTCTTCTGTCGTGATGACAGTGGGAAGATGAAGGAGGCAGAGTCCCCTCCGTCAGGGAGTCTGTAGCCTGGTGGGGAAGTGACGAAGTGGAGCTGGAGCAGGGTGTTCCTCTGCTGTAGGACCACGCAGAGGAAAAACTTGAATTGAGTCTTGAAGAATGGTCAGGGATTGGTGGGGGAAGAAGGAAGAGGTAACGAAAGAACATGGCAGAGTTGGACAAAATATTTGGTACGGATGCTGGGCTTGGGTTTGAGGTAGGAAGCCATGAGAGACCAGGATTCTCTGGGTGCCAGTGAAGCAAGCGCCTTGTCCTATCAGAGACTATAACTGTAGACCTATCTAGCTGGGATACAAAGAATAAACTGGAAAAATGGGTGAGCAAAGAACTTTGTGTAATAAGGAAAACAGGGAGCGCTAGGGGTTTGGCTTGGAAGAGCAGCACTAAGAATGAAGAGGACAAGCCAGAGAGATGGGTCAGGAGTGGTGTCAGACTGTCCTCACCCACCCTCTAATATAAGAAAACATAGAAGGGTGAAGCTGGATATGGGGGTACATGCCTACGGTCCCCGCTCTCAGGAGGCTGAGGACCACAGCTTAAGGCCAGCCTGGGCTGTGTATTACGTAGGAGGTTCCACAGCAAGACCACGACAACAAGGATAAGAATATAAACCTTAAGGGGATTTCTTCCGTCTTTCCTTTCAGTAGACTGTGTGTAAATCTACATAATCGAGATGCACACCTTCTCAGTGATAGCTAATCAAAGTTTTCTCGGTAGGTGAGGTCCATGTTTGTTTGTTTGTCAGTTGCACCAAACAAGGAATTTGAATGTGTGCATTGGATTTCCTAATGTTGCTTAATGATGACCACAGCTCTCTTTTTAAAAGTACAGATGGGCGCCGGGCAGTGGGCACACCTTTAATCCCAGCTCTCCAGAGGCAAAGGCAGTGAGTTCTGTGAGTTCGAGGCCAGCCTGGTCTATAGTGTGAGTTCCAGAATAGGCTCCAAAACCACACAGAGAAACCCTGTTTCATAAATAAATAAAAGTATAGTTGGAAGCACTGTTTTGGTGATATTTTTCAGTACTTATTGCTCTAAAACCACACAGAGAAACCCCGTTTCAAAAAAAAAAACTAAATAAATAAATAAATAGTACAATTGGGAGCACTGTCAGGTGAAATTTTTCAGTACTTATTGCCAGGTAATAACATAGCCCAGTCTCACCTAGGTGGCTTTTTTTTTCCCCACCAGGTAAATGCATGGGTTTTTATGTTTTTGTATTTTTGACAGTATTTAATAGGTGAAAGCAACTTAATGTGTGATATCAGCTGAAGACAAAAGACATGTCTAAACTAATAGTAGATAAATTGATAAATGGAAAATATGTATTATTAAAATGTTGACTCATCCATAGGAATGATCTGAAACTCTTTACTCTTTGCCTGTGAAATCATCAACATATGTCGAAAGAGCCAGGGAAGGAAAGCAGACAACAGACTGATGATTTTGAGGGTTCTGTGTCAGCAAATTGCACGTGCCAGGCTAATTTAGGCTTCACCACTGCCAGGGGCATGGAAGGTTTTTCCCGTACAGAACCCTAGGCCAGCCCATTTGCAGGTTCTTTGGGACGATTCTGCTGACTGCACATGTGTTACAGGTGCGCACTGGATGCTCACTTCATGGGAATTTGAACAATAATGTCAATAAACATTCTAATACTGCTAACAACGCACTTGCTTTTTGTCAGGCACCCTTCTGACACCAGTAATCCTAGTGTTTGGGAGATGGAGGCAGGAAGATCCAGAGTTCAAGGTAGGGCCAGTGAGATGGCTCAGTTATATCCACCAATCCTGAGTTTAATGCCCAGAACTCCCATGATGGAAGAAAACCAATTCCTGCAAGTTGTGCCTTCATCCCCCACATGCATTGTACATGTGTGTGTATGCCCTTGCAAATATGTGGAGGTACACACACACACACACACACACACTCTATAAAACAAATGTAAGTTCAAAGCTAGTCCTGGCCTAGGCTACCTGAGACTATCCTGTCTCAAATACTGCACACCAGCAACACCAACCCCAACACCAACCCCATGTCCGCTCCTTTAGCCATCAGATACCACCATTAGTCCATCTTATGGCTGAGATAACCCACCCAGGAAGACCTAGCTAACTGAACAAGGCAGGTCCAAGCATGCTGTTTCCAGTCACCATGTTCTTAAGTACTGTAATTTTGGCTGCCTGGCAATCCTTCCCTCTTACCACACCTTCCTGGACCGTGGCTTCATCGCCATCTTCCTCAGGAGGTCCACCTGTACCCCTCTCCTCACCCCCATCTCTAGGGGTGCTTCAGTACTTCATTTGAGGCACCTCTATCACCAGCCATTCCTTGCACAGGAGCAGCAGCGTATTTGTATCAGGTTCCATCTTGTGATTGCATCACAAGGAACCTCCAAGGTCACTGATGAAAAGCTACATTCCTATAAAACCATATAAAGGAAGTTAAAGCTAAAAGTGTGCAGAATAGAAGGCAAAGAAAGGATACTGGCTGCTGAAGGCTGGGGGAGGTCAGGGAGGTTGGAGTGGTTCAGGTGGAGATGGTTTCTCCAAGTATGTGGACCAGAGATGACTGTAGAGTTATGGCTCTGCAAAGAACAGGAGGAGAACAGGAGAACATCCTTCAGAACATTGACCTGAGGTGTGGTGGAAGAAGTACATTTAAGGAGGCAACTGAGTTGTGTTAAAGCCGAGTATGGTAGGCATGGTGGTGGACATCTGTAATCCTAGCATTTGGGAAGTGAAGTCAGGGGAATTGTGAATTCAAGAACTGATCTATGAAAATCCTGCCTCAAAAATAGAGCACATATGTATATATTCTGGTCAAAGGTCTTCATCATTGATGCCTATAGGAAAACAGCTTTCCGGAGAGGTGGCCCTGCTTTCTCTTGGAACCTGCTTTCCAGAGGTCTGTGTGCGTTCTCATGAAGACACTTGGCTTTGGGTGTCCTCTATGTGACTGGCCTCTCCCAGGACAGGACTTTTTTTTTCATGTACATAGTGGTAGGTAAAAACAGTGCTGCTAGCCAGGCACTCGGGAGACAGAGGCAGGCGGATCTCTGTGAGTTCGAGACCAGCCTGTGAAACCCTGTCTCGAAAAACCAAAAAAAAAAAAAACAGTGCTGCTGACCAGACAAGTGTGATGACTCGGGGTCTGTGATTCCAGCACTTAGGAAGCCGAGGCAGGAGGATGGAGAGTTTGAGAGCAGCCTGGACTGCTTAGCATGACCTTGTCTTAACAGTAATCATCGTAATCATAATAGCAGTAATGGTTCAAAATCTCAGTGTTTTAATTCTATCATATTAAGTATATACCTAAATACAGATACCTGCAAAATAGCTGTTGTTGGATCCATCTTTCATTGTAGCTGTTGATCTGATGACATTGTGTTACCCTCTGTTCACGGAATATTTTTGTTGAAACGTTTGTTTGGTGACTTTTCATCCTGGGAAAGTTCTGGCATGCAGCAGATCCTCTGTTCCGTAGACCCAGTCTGAACGTGACGCACGCCTTAGTTGTGGAAAACTGTTCACACAGCAGACACTGCATTGACACAGGAAGTGCTGCGAGCCAGGGCCGAGTTCTCTCCAGAAGGGAAGCTTAGCTGAGAAGCTGCTGTTCAGAACAGACCACCAGTCCCAAGAAGAAACTGAGGTACAGAACTAGATGCCTAAAGTCATAGGAGGGCCCTCAGCATGCACAGACACCCAGACACACACACACACACCTCTCGCTTCCAACCCGAGGGGCTGAGCCTGCTGTCACAGAACTTTCTCGCTGCGATTTGAGGCTGGGTATTCAGGTAGGACCCATCTAGCCGAGCCATAGCTGGTACAAAAGCAGTCTCGTTTGAACTGCAGAGTTTCCAACTGGGATTCAGTGAGCTGTGCCTCCATCTTCTGTGCACCCACTCGCTCATCCTGTCTAAATACGCTGTCCCAGAATATTGCAAGTGAAAATCTCAGCAGGCAGCAAATATTTGCATAGCATTTCCTCCGTGTACCACTATTTTTGAGAGAAAAGTGCTTTTAGAAACTGTTCCGGCCTAATTGAAAAAGTACATAGCAATCCGCATGTATTTCCCACCAGCATGAAACTGTCTAACAAGTAGCCAAATTTGGGATCCTGAAGACAGACAAGTGACTAATGCTAGGCTGTGTGTGGCCAGAACCAAATGTATTTTGTGACCACAAGACCATGTCTGGATTCTCCTTTGTAATTACCACACAGCCTACTGTAATTGTAAAACTTATATTTACTTCCTGCCTTTGACATGTAATCCAGGGTCCAGGGCTGCACCCAGACCTACAGTGAAGTCCTCTCTTATCTGACTACAATGTGTAAAATTATTGAGATTTTGTGTGTGTGTGTGTGTGTGTCCAGGTCTGTTAAATGTGCAAGTATAATCTTGTGAAAAAGTAAGCTTCTGCCTTATTGGATGAAGCACTTTACCAACCTAATGTTTATTGAAGACCTACTATCCACCATGACTATTTTAGACTCTAGCAACCATAAGAAGACCACAAAGGCCTTGGCTTCCTGGAAGAGATGAGGGAGCTGAGAAGGAGGAAGGGAGACACGCGAGAGCATGGTGCGTGTGGATGTGAACCCACCCAGCACAGTGCTAGGCGTCGGTGGCTTGTGCAGCTTGGAACCTCAGAAAAGCCCTCTGCAAGATGACATTTCAGTTGACATTTTAAATGACAAGAAAGAGTGGAACAAGCAAAGGGCAGGGAGAACATTCCCAGCAGGTTAATGGAAAGGCCCACAGACAGGAAGGAATTTGCCATGCTCCCAACACAGAGCAAAGGCCAGGGTAACTTGAATATGGCCAGTAGTGGGTGACTGGTGGCAGTGGAGTTGAAGGGCTTTGATCACAGCTGTGACCATGTGTGGTGTGGCCATTACTAAATCGGCATCAGCCTGGAGGAACTGCCGCTGTCTCGGCAGGAGACGGTCATGGTTTGAGCTGGATTACGTATCAGAGGCAGGAAGTGACCAGGCAGAAGGCCCAGTCGTAGAACTTGACAGTGGGCTGAACGTGAGGAGTAGCAGAAGCAGTATTCAGAATGACTCCTACAAGTTCAGCCTTGAGCAACTGGGTGGTGCTGAGGGAGATGAGAAAGACCAAAGGCCTCGGCCTTCACGGCTGCAACTGACTAGTGCCCAGCCCACATCTTGTCTACTCCATGCCCACCCTGCCACACTCCAACTGCGTGTGTCACTAGGACATGGGAAACTTTGGAAAGACCGCATCCATCACTTGCATTGTTTCTACTTTCTTTGGTATTTCATTTCATGGCATCAAGAAAGAAAGGAGGTTATATATTTATTCAGGCACTGGGAAGATAGTTTATTGATTAAGATGGCTCATTGATTCTTACTCTTCCAGAGGATCTGAGTTTGGGACCCTATACCCCTATCAGGGGATTTATAACTACCTGTAACTCCAGCTCCAGGGAATCTAATCCCTTCTAGCCTCTGAGGGCCCCCACACACATGGCATATTCTCACACATATACAATAAATAATAAATATATAAAGTTCAGGACTTTGGGATCTAGCTTGCTTCCTTACACAAAATCCAGTACCACATAAACTAGGCATGGTGGTACACAACTGTAATCCCATCACTCAGGAGATAGAGACAGGCAAGAAATCAGTAGTCCAAAGTCATCACATGCATAATAAATGTGAGACCATCCTCTACTATATAAGATCCTGTCGTAGAGGTGGGGATGGGGAGAAACATCTATCAATCAATCATGTGATTACCTAACGCCTACCTTGCTGCATCCATCCACTGTAATCTTAGTTTCTATGCAGGCTTTCCTCCTCAGCATGGTGCTTGGTCCCTGAGCCCAGGCATCTAGATGCAGCATAGGAGTTCTGATACCTACCCATTGGTTAGAAGTTAACGGCTCGCATATTTACCTAACAATATTGCTTAGATATGCCTGTCCAGCCATCTCTCAGTAGCCATGAGGGGTTATCTCTGAGACATTCAAGTCCCTTAGACACAATGGCAGAGCGTTTGCCCAGAACACACAGCCTCTTGTAGTCCTAAGTCATCTCCAGGTCACTCACCGTACCCAATTTGGTGTGAGTGCTCTGTAAAGAAGAGATACAGCAAGAGTAAAAGGCCTGTGCATGTTCAGTGCAGACAGAGATGTTTTTCAGTTCGTTTTCACCTATGCCTGATTTAATGCATGTATTTAGAACCCAGGCGTGTGGAAAGCTCAGTATAGAAAGTAAGACATCACATTTGATTGCTTACCTATGCATAGTCAGGAACACTTTGTGATTCCTTAATAAAGATTATATTGACTTAATCCAATTGCTTCTTTATTACATGACTAGCTTTTACAGTTGCCTTAGAAATGTCATGGGGCTTAAAACCTTATCTATACAATAGAAATAACAATACAGTCCTTCACAGGTTTTATACAAGTATTGGGAGAAATAATATCAAGTTACTGAAGTAGTAGTCAGCAAGCGAGCTATTAGTAGTCCTAATGAGACCCCTTGGTGATGGAGCGTTCTAGAACCAGCACATGTTTGCAGCATTCAGGTGGTCCAGCTCTAGAACGTGGGGAGGCAGGCACCCTGTGAGCGTCCTGCCCAGTTTTAAACAGAATCTGTACTTTTGTTTGACTCTTGGTGTTCTCGAATAAAGAGACTTCAGACAGCAGCTAGTCCCACTTTTAAAATATCTGTGGTTCCGGCAGATCTATATCTTTCCCCTGGCCTGGCCTTGACCACATACACCATGCAGTTCTGTACTCTGGATCAGCTAAACCACCGTAAGTGATATATTTATTGCCAGATGCAACCTTTTGTGAGCACCTTGTAAAATCCCAGCATTAATGTCATTTTCTATAAATACAGGTGTAGGGTGAGGAAATGCTCTTTGGAGAAGTGTCGCTATTGCAATCTTTCCCCTTTTAGACTCTCGGTCTGTGGGCTATTACTCACTGTTGGCATTCACCCCTTCTCTCTTTTGTTACCTCCCTTTTCGTGATCTCTACCATCGCTTAGTTCCCCACTCAGCCCTCCCTAGCGGTTGGCATTGCATTTGGGTTGTGCTTTCTTGCTTCCTCTACCTTTTGAAATTTAAAAATAGAAAATAACCAACAAGCCCACAGTCTTTCACACAGGCTGAACTCTGCTGTACAGCTAACAGATTTTCCGGTGAATTCCACGCTGTAACATTTATAGTCAGAAATCTGCCATCCGCTCAGAATAAACTCAGCAAGAAAGTCACAAGGAGCTCCTTTTATTTCGACTATCAGAAATAAACATCAGGACTAGGAGGCAACAGCCCACTGGAGACAGCTTTGGAAAGTGAATTCCAGGGGCATCATGACTCCCCAGCCTGCCTCTTGCCTTTTTTACACTACCTGCCCAGTTTCCTGAGTTGATAAAGGACCCTTTAAGGAGTCTGACTCCCCTCCTGTGAATGCCAAGCCCAGGGCTCAGGAAGCATGCAGCCTTCATAGGTATGAGCACTATTTGCAGAAGCCCCACCTCATATCACAGTAAACATACAGATGCAATTATATCACACCTCATTTCACAGCAAACATACCAAAATGTAGCACCTTCCATATTCAACGCCATTTTATTGCTGACAGGTTTTTTTAAACTGTTTTTTCGATTTTGCTTTGGAAATGGATTAGCTAACTGATTTGTCACTGGCCATTAGTTTCTCAGCAATTAACTTTGCATACTTGGGAATCTTTATCAAGTTAAATACTAGATCTGGCCTTTATATTGATTCCAAATGAAGCATTATTAATTACTAAATAAGCAATTAGTTAGTATAAACAAATAATAAATACATTTGTAGGCCATGAATTGATTTTAAGTTGGCAGTTAGCTTGTTTAGAATAATGGACTAAAAACTTCTGAGGAATACTTAAGACCATAGTGCCCCAGTTTTGGACTTGGGTATGCTTGGATAGACAAGATTAGTTGAGCATTCATAATCCAGAGAGCTGAAATCTTAAATGTTCCAAAGTCAGAAATTTGGAGGCCTTGTATACACTCAAAACGATTTCAGATTTTGAGATGCCTAGCAGTAAGTGGTTTCCAAGGTCTCATCCTTGAAAAGGTGTCAGGTTCCAGGCACTGCACCCTGATGCTGTGCAGTTTCAAATGTTCTGCTTGCGAGTCCAGCATCCTCATTCTCACCTTTTCAAAGAGTAAGCGCTGGTTTAGGAGTTGACGCTCCCACACAAACAGAGAAAGGGGACCCTCTACAGAGCACTCAGGGTAGACCCTCCAACCTCCAACGGTTCACCCACTAGATGGCCTTGAACAAAAACTTCAAGTCCTTGTCCTGCCTCAGTAGTATCTTTCTAGACAGACAGACAAACAAACACTTCACCCAGCCTGAGGAGAGGCCCAAAGTAATTCCATAATGGAAAGGTTTACAAAAACCATCTGACCCAGAGTCGAGGGTTTTGCTCCCACACCTTGACAGGAACGTGGTTTTAGATCTGTAGTCTACCAAAATGGAGGAAGGAATAGGCCATCGACAGACAGTTGACAAGCACAGGTTAAATAGCCCTTACCCTGAATGCTCAGGACCAGAGTGTGCCAGGTTTGGCATAATAAGGTATCTTGAGGATAGGATTCATTACACATAGAAAATTTACTTAAATTCCTTATACAGTTTTTACACATAGCTTGGAAGCAATTCTATGCAATGTATTAGATGGAAGTCCTCACCAGAAAGAAACCACTCAAGCTAAAACTGACTCTGATTTTGTACAGTATTTTAAATGATTATATCTATGAAGCAAAGTTTCACAGTGGCACTGTCCAAGACTGGTGTCATATCAGTCCACAAAATGTTGTACGTCTGGGGGTCTTGCAGATCTCAGACTTTGAGGTTTAGAGAGCATCAGCCTGCAGCCTTTCCTCAGAAAGGAGTTCACCTATCCTGTCTCACTCAGAAGTCGCCCCGTCCCGTGTTTTCCTCGTAAAGGGCAAGCGGGCTGCAGGAGAAGGAAATTTTGGAGGCAGATGGCTCTGCGTTAGCAGCCTCACAGTCATGCGCAGCAGTCACCAGTGCAGGCCAGCGCTTCAGGGTGGCCTCCAGGTCAGCTGTCTTCACAATGGCGCTGTGACGTCATTAGCCTCGCCACTCATTCCTTCATAAATGCTCTGTGAGACACTGGCATTGTGAGGGTCTGCATGCCAGACAGATACTGGAATCTGCCTTCTAGAAGCTCCTCCTCCTGTCTTCTTCTTTGAAGCCAAACATCTAAGATATTTACAAAACCAGAAAACAGTGCACTTTGGTTTGTTCTGGGAAACATAATTACTTTTAACTTTTAAAATGTTATTTATATGAGCCAGGCGTGGTAGCACACGCTTTTAAGTGCACGTCTCAGCCCTCGGGAGCAAAGGCCACCCTGGCCTACAGAGAGAATCCCAGGACACTCAGGACTGTTTCACAGAGAAGCCCTGTCTCAGAGGGGGAAAACAAGCTTAAAAAAAAAAAAAAGTTATTTTTATTGACACATAATGGGATGGGATTGTTGCTATTACTTTTAAGTGAAGCAATAAATGTATTTTTTAATTCTTTAGTCTTAATAGCTACTACATTAAATATTGATAAATACAGCCCATATTTTGAAAAAGTTCCTTGGAGTCCTCAGCAACATCTAAGACCTCAAAGGAGTTCAAATTATACTTTCCAAAGTTTGACTGTTTCTGCACTGTATGGCAGTAGGTCCTGTCTGCTGACTGTTTCTCTGAACCAGGAGACATGTTGTTTTTTTTTGTTTGTTTGTTTTCTCCATTTGTCTTGGCACCAAAGCTTTGAAGCAGACTTTTAAATACACCTTGCTAGCCCAAAGCCTGTAACTGGACCCTGAAGAGACCAGGTCCCCCGACTCTGGCAACCACAACCTTTGTTTCTAAGCAGTTTGCCCTTACAGATTAATTCTCTGAACTTTATAAAGTCTTATTTTACAGCTCTGGGTCTTGGGTTCCTTATCTAAAGCGACAGAATTGGGGACCCTTTAGGATCCCAATAAAAGCAGAAGGTTAACTTACGTCTTCCAAGTGCCTGGTGCAGAGACTGAGGTCAGATAGGCCCTGAGGAACTTCCTGCCCTTCCTGTCTCTTCCTGGCAGGCTCCTGGGCCAAGCAAGCTCATAGCCCCCTTTCTTCCTCTAGACGGTCTGCATGCAGACAGAGAGAATGGCTGCACAGAAGGAATTGATGAAGATATGATTGTGACCCAGAGCCAGACCAATCTCATCTGCCCCATAACACAGGTATGCCTCCTCTTTCCCCTCAAAGAAAATGCAGTTAGGTTAGTTTCACAGGGCCAGAAGGGTTCCCATTTACCTTCTGCTATCTCACTGTGAGGGAGGAAGCAAAGAAAGAAAAGTGATGAGCTCAAATTGTATACCTGGGAGGTTTGTGGCTAAAAAACACTTTCATTCAATCATATGCTCTAGGGCCTGGGAATAGAGTCATAGCCCAGAGGCCCCTGGAGCCCTGCATTTCCTGATCACAGAGCTAATATTTGGGGCAGGGTGGGGGGGCGACACAACTTGGAAGTGGATGGTTAGTATACCTGAAAGCCTAATCTCTCATTAATCGTAGCTGGAAATGAAGAAGCCAGTGAAAAATAAAGTGTGCGGTCACACCTACGAAGAGGAAGCCATTGTTCGCATGATCGAGTCCAAGCACAAGAGGAAGAAGAAGGCCTGGTAAGTGGGTCCTGGAGGAAGAAGAACACCTTGGTGGTCCTCAGGGCATGTCATAGAAAGTCTTCCCTAGTCATGGCTCTGCCCAGACTGTCCACAAGGAAGGCGGCTTTCTGGCAAGAGCAGTGTTCAGAGGACATTGAAGGTACTTCAGGCACACCATCAAAACAGGAGGAGGAGGCTGGGTTGGAGGCTGCAGATAACAGGAGTCTAGTGAATCCTGCTGTGTCAAAGGCAGCCAAGGAACTAGCTTAGTGCACGGAGTGCTTACCTAGCATACAGGAAGGCAGCACACAAATCAGGCACGGACACTCATGCCTGTAACCCAGCAATGGGGTGAAGACGGGCTTGAGACATTAGAGATTATCTTCAGCAACACAGAGAGTTTGAGGCCAGTCTGCATGAGACTGATACTCTTCTCTCTCTCTCTCTCTCTCTCTCTCTCTCTCTCTCTCTCTCTCTCTCTCTCTCTCTCTCTCTCTCTCTCTCTCTCTCTCTCTTTCTCTCTCTTTCTCTCTCTCTCTCTCTCTCTCTCACACACACACACACACACACACACACACACAGCAAACCAGAGTAGCTGAGGATCTACAGAACTGTGATCTAAGAGAGACACACACCACCCCTACCAGTGTCTACTTAACCAAGAGGAAATTACCTTACTCTGTGCTTTCTGCTATGGCACTTTGGTGTAAACACAGTAACGTAAACCTCCTAAGACAAGTGTTCATATCCAGTGGTCTGCCTTATCAGAGGAAGGCTGCACAGACGGTTTCAAGAAATCCATGGCTAACTCACCCATGAGCATTTGTTTAACTCGGAATCTTCCGTCCCTTCTCTCCCTACCTCCCAACCCCAGGACCACGGCCCTGTGCCTGTGACGAGAGTCCTCAGTGGGCCACACTGGAGCTGACTGGTTTTGGCATCTCCTGAGCTCTTATCGCAGGAATGGAATGGCAGGTGTGACCGTTCTCAGGCTCTGATAGCAGGTCCCTTTGATGTGTGCTTTGCTTCTGCATCATCCAGACCAAGAATCGGAATTCCCCTCCCCTCCCCATGTGGGTGTGGGCTGAGAAATAGCTCCTAGAGACTGGAGAAGCTCCTTGGCCATTCAGTCAAGTAATTTACAGGATTTATTCTAGAAGAAAAGTTGTTTTGCAGCCTAATGGCTGCCTAACGTAGACCATTAGTTCATCTCTATCTAGCTGTTTTGCATTTCCGCCTCACAGTCCAAATGTGGAATTTCCCTAATGACCTTGACATTTTCCATTTGAGCGTAATTTTGTTACTGGACTTCCAAGCCTTCCCTTTCCACTAATTTCTTCCTGGTGTTCCTTCTCACAAGCCAGGAAGGGTCACTGTGCCCACTACGAATGCCTCCTAGCTCGCCATCTTTTCCCTTCTGATCATGTGTGATGCTCTCCTCATGTTGGGGGTGGAAAGGGCCGGAGACTACAAGGCATGGTTCCATTTCCCACCAGCAGTCTCAGGGCCGGCGGCAGAACATTCCCACACGTCAGTGGCCCTTCCAAGTATCCACTCCGACTTTCCAGCGCCCTTTGCCTGTTCTGAATTGCTCACAGTACTTGCAAGCACTTAGCACTTGTCATCCAGAGATGCCTTCTTTGCACGTCACGCTTCCATGGTTAGGGTGGCAGATACCGTACCACAAGGTTTTGTAGTCTAATAGTCACCATTAAGTTCAAGTGGAAGAAGGCTAGAGGTTTATAATGATGACGTTCTTACCAGGCCTGATGCCAGGGAACGGTGAGGGAGTGCTTGTAGGCCAGTCCTCCTAATGTTTTTCCATTGGTCACCCCTTTTTACTAGGTCAGATGTTCCCCCTTTTCTCCTTTCCATGTGTATATGTGTGTGATGTGTTTGCATGTACGTGTATTCACATGTATGGGTGTACATGTGGAGGGGTATGCATGTACATTATGTGCACATACATGTAGAGGCCCAGTGTTGCTTTCAGGGATCTTCCTTGGTTTCTCTTCCACCTTCCTCTTAGAGGTAGGGTCTCTGAAACCCCAAGCTTGCAGATACAGGTTGGTCTTACTAGCCAGAGTGCCCCCCTGGAGATCCCTGTCCCTCTTTCTGAGTTTGGAATTATAGGCATGGCACCATGGGCTCCAGGGATCTGCCCTCTGGTCCTCCTATTTGCACAGCAAGTGATCTAACCACTGAGCCATTCCACCAGCCCACTCAGCCCTGACTATATAGATATATAAAGTACACAAATTAAACATTTGCTAACAATAAATTATAAACAAACTTATCCTAAAAGAGCTCTGCAATCTGTAATATATATATATATATATATTACATTTATTAAAGGTAAAAGCAAATCTATATACTAATGAGATAGATGTGTCTGAGTTTACATAAAGATAAATATTGACTGAATAGTTGATACTGCAGAATAGAGTATGTTTTTCAGCTGATTAGAACCTTTGAGTTTCTAATTGTCAATGCTGAGAACACCATAAATACATAGTACAAAAATTGGTGGAACTATGTTTACAGCCATTTTAGAAACTGTTGGAAATTTTGTTCTAATTCCAAGCCAAAATTCATTTTACAATTTTTTATGAAATCTAATTCAGTAACTCACCACAGTTTGTAAAATCAAACATTCTACTACATTACAATGCAAAGATACAGTGATCTACTCCAGTCTGTGGAATAGTCGTAGGAAAATACTGTCTTTTCTGCTGTTAAATCGTTGTTTCTATAAGAGCAGAAAACATGTACAGAAAAGAAAAAAACACAGCAATTTGTAAGACACAGTTGTCTCGAATCTGAGCTGAGGTTTTCCTTGGCGCTGTGTGGTGTGACAGGAATCACGGCAGAGTGCACTCAAGTGTTCAGAACCAAAGCTACGATGACGCTGTGTGGCGCAGCGTGGATGTGCATGCGCAGCAGAGAGATGGCCCCGCAGTTAAAGCACTAGCCGCTCTTCCACAGGACCCGAGTTCAGTTCTCACACCCACCTGAAGCTCTAGCTCTCAGTGGTCCCACATCCTCTTCTGGCTTTTGTACCAGCATGGCCATGGTGCAACAGACATACCTGCAGGCAAACCTTATAGACATAGAAAATAGCAAAATAATTTTTAACTGTCTTGTTTGGGTTTTTGTTTGATTCTCCTTTTTTGTTTCTGGTTTGGTTTGGTTTTAGTTTTTGAGACAGTCTCCCTATGTAGCCCTGGCTGTCCTAGAACTCACTGTGTAGTCCACACTGGCCTTGAACTCCCAGCAATCCACCTGCCCCTGCCGATTGAGCACTTGGATTAAAGGCATATGCCTCCACACCCATCAAAAGCTAGGTCCTTAACAAGAGCCTCACCGCATCTGGCCAGCTTTCCCTAGGTGGGCAGTTCATGTGATGGTGGTTACTGTTGGTGGCGGGGAAATGGAGTGAGTCCATAGATGATAGAGCAGCAGATAGGCCGGAGATCTATGACAGAGGCCAAGAACGTCAGCTTCATTGTTTTCCTCCTCTGTAAATGGACAGTAGTCAGTGTAGCTTTCTCATCGGTGCATTTGAAACTTGAATAAGATATTTGTAAAGTAGCTAAAGCACCAAGCACACACACAGTGAGGCTCGGTAACCGTGCCCCTTAATCATCGTCTCCAAGCTTTGGCTAGCATTCACTAGCGCCTGCCAGCCTTACCCCATAGGCACAGGAGACCTTGTTAAAAAAAAGGGGGGGGGGCATTAAGAGGAGCCATCCTGGAGTTGAGGAAGTTACCCCAGAAGCAGTGCAGGGGACAGGCCTGTGCTGCTGCCCCTTCACGGGCTCTCTCACAGAGGAGGAGCACATACCTGGGGTGTGCAGCGCCCCTGACGAATGTGGCAGCGGACTGAAAGTGGGGGAGCAGAAAGAGGGGGTGATGGTTGCCGTTTCTGTTGAGTGTCCAGACTCAGCTGCTAGCTGCCGCTGGTCTAGAGAGATAGAGAAGAAAGAAACTGTCTAGAAGGACTTCTTAGGGGCCAAGTTCAGGCCATCCAAGTCTGAGATCACAGCGGTACAGCTACTTAAACAAATCAGAGGCACAGGCATGTGAGCTCTGTCCTGAGAAGGTGACTGAGGTGGCCATAACAGTTATGTGGCTCTGAGTATAAAGGCGGGGCAACTGTCACTGTTTGCGACACAGCTCTGGAGAGGCAAGCTAGACAGAGCCCTGGCCTGGAAAGAGGTCTCACCATGGCCCCTCAGCACCCGGCTTAGATCCTGCAGTCAGCTCCAAACAGTTTCTTGTTCATCAGTTACAGCGCCAGAGGTAGAAGCCCCTGTGGGAAGCAGCCTAAACCACACCCAAGTTGAGAGGTGCTACAGTCCCAGGAACCAGTGTCAAATGCGGGGCACACGTGGCGTCTGTACACAGCTTGCTCCCATAGGTTTCTGATTCAGCACGCAGTGTTGCCATTTCCCATGAAGCGGTATTTAAGAAATGTCTGCGACATATCCTGTTGGAGAACTCTTTCTCCTGTTCCAATTATGTTACGTTACTGGAGTCCCGGGCACACTGTGTTACTGGGTACCATCTGAACTTTCCCAGCATGCTTCAGTCCCTGGAGAGCTCGCCACTGACTTGAGGCGGAATATTCTTGTGGAGCTTTTCACCCTAAGTATATTGTTAGATTTGTTTCCTAAAATATTCCTCTTAATCATAAAGCTATTATCTCACAAGTAAAGCTGCCTGCTGATTTTCATGGTAATAAGCTGTGGCTGATTTTGACCCCAGATGTTTGTTTTGGTTTTCTCGTACTGAGCCGGATCCTCAGCAGTCATTCAAAGTATGTCAGGCAATGTGAAGTGAGCAGAAGTGTGTGATGTCAAAGCAGAATTCCCTTAGCAGCCAGTCACTGGGCCTCTCAAGCAGATTCTTTATCTCTCGAGTGGAAATAACGTCATCAGCTCAAAATTCCTGGGACTCGAGAGCTGACAGGGAATTCCTTCCAGATCTGTCCTAACACATCTCTGGGCTGTGGAGAAGACAGGGAGCCAGCTCCTTCAGGCTCAAGCTCATCGGCAAAACTCACATTCAAAGTGCCAAGTTTGACCGGGCATGTATTATCCCAGCACTGCGGGGAGGGGTAGAAACAGGCAGCCCGGGGCACAGTGGCCGGCCAGCCTAGTGTATACTTAGCAAGCTCTAGGCCATGAAGGACCCTGTCTCAAAAATAAATAAATGTGCTCGTACCCGAGGACGGCTGAGGATGTCCTCTGACCTCCACTGCATGCACACGTGCACACACGCGCACAGCGGCATATACACCTGACGGGAAGCCTGCTGGTGGACAGCGTGAGCAAACAGCTGTGGGGCACATACGGCTGCCAGTCATCTCACTTCTCTCGCTGCTCTGGGACACACCACCCTGGACTCGAGGGCATGGGACAGTTGCTCCTGTGTGTAGGTATGACAGGAATCCGCCCAGCTCTTGCTGCCAGAGGTATCTGTACACCCACTTCCTGGAGCTTAGGGATCAGACCCTAGCGTTCTTAGGACCCAGATCTGAGCCCCTTGCGACTCATGTGGTGTGATCATAAGCTGAGACTGGGGGCCAGATTCCCACAGCACCTTGGGGCCCTCTGCACCCTGAGGCCTTTCCTTAGTAGACACTGAAGTGTGCCCCACGCTGTTAAGGAATGCGCTGCCCTGTGGTTGACCCAGGCTCGGGATCAGCCTCTCCTTCCAGGCCTGTGGGTCTGAGCCCTTCAAGGAGATGATACGGGAGCTGATGCTGCCACACCTGACTTGCTCACCAGGATGTCCTGGGGATTACGGCCTAATGCTTGGGTTGTGTTGTTTCTCAGAGCAGGAGTGCCCTGATTCAGGCCCGTGGCATCATGGCCTTTTCTTGGCCTTTTTAGTTTAAAAAACTTGTTTGTTTCTGTGGGGTGGGGTGGGAGATGAGGCTGTCCCCTTGTTCCTGTGCTGGCCTCACCTCCAGGAAGTCTCCCCAGAGATACATTCATGCTGTTGAGTGGTTTGCACCCTGTCACTCGCTGAGCCATCTTGTTTTGAGGAGATGGGACTGGTAGCTATGGTTTAGCATAGCAGCGGCTGTGTGGTAAGGCCTGGGACATAACCCTTTGCTTTGGCATAAAGGGCCCACTTGATTCTCACTGTGCCAGGGTGTCTTCAGAGAGACAAGCAACTCTGCTTCCCTCTGTCTGCAGGAAAAACCTTGTGTAGTAATTTGAACAGTGTCAGTACCAGGGGAGCTGACTGCCAGGCTTTGCCACTTTTCTGGAGATGCCTCACTGTGTAGCCCAGGCCAGCCTAGAACTTTCTGTGCGGTTCAGTCTGGTCTAGCACACTCGATCCCTCTCTCTCAGCTCTTCCATCTTCAAGTTGTGCCTTTGCCGTCAGGTCCCCTAGCCGCCCTTGGAGGGACTGCTTGGTTTGTGTCTCTGTCCCCAGAGCCTGTCTCTGCGTGACACAGATCTCACTGAGCTCCAGCCCATCCACATAAGTGTGGGCGCCTCCTCTGCAGCCAAGTGGTGTGGTTCCTTCCATCAGCCATTCTCAGAATGCCCTCATTTACTGACTAAAGCCACTGATGTCATCAGGAAGTCCTCCCCCCCCCTCCACTTCCCTCCCCAGGGCTTACTCACTGTCTGGCAGATGGAGATAGACCTTGTTCTCAGGAGTCCGTGCTCCCAAGGCCTGGTAGTCACAAACAGAGCTCAGGGCTTTGCCCATCAGGGAAGTTTACCTCCAAAATGCCTGTTCTGCATTTCCACATCAGGGAAGCCTAGGGGGTGACAGTTCCCGGTTCTAAAACGAGTGTTGTGTGTGTGTGTGTGTCTGCATCATCTCATACGTTGAGATTTCAGAGCACAAGGGACAAGCTGGGGTGGGCAGCTAGGGCTACACAGCAAGACCCTATCAAAACAACAACAACAACAAAAAACTCACATGCCTGAATGTACAGGGCACGTTCAGCATTTCAAAATTAATTCCTGTCCTTCAGCTTACCATCCATTGCACCAATGTGCTTTGAAGGCTCCTTAATTCCAATATCAAGACCAAGAAAACCTTTTCTTTCCTATGATCTGAGGAATTGTAGCTCTCAGGTCAGCTTTTCTTCCCTCTGCCTTTTACGTTTCTCCTGTGTTTGCTGGCTGTTTAGAGCCATCTCAGGTCCTGGGGCCAAGCTTTGTGTGGTGGGCCAGAGCCATGTTTGTACTTTGGGTTAGGTGGCCCTGCACTGATCACACAGAAGTCCCCTGAATGGGTGAATGGTGCGTGTGTGCACTGGGTCTCTGTGAGTACAGACGGACCAGATAACTTCCCGAGAGATGGCAAAGTGGGGGAAGGTATGGAGTACCTCAGGGGGCTGTGGCCATGTGGAATGGGGACCCAAGCTCAGAAAGTTTATCTGGGCTACCAACCAGCAGCTGATTGAGAGAATTCAGGACGTACATGAGCTTGATTCCAAACACGGGGAGCCCAGCCCTGCTCAAATCTTGTTCATAGTAAAAAGATCAGGTGACTCAGTCCAAATACTGCCCTGGCTAAGGCCGAGCTGGCCCTTGAGCCCCACCCTTTTCTGGTGACTCACATTCTTAATTCCCCACCTCAGGCTCCTGGCCAGTCCCCCACGCCCCACTCAGTGTCCCCACTGAGAGGCCAAGTGGCATTCAGAGGGACATAGTCCAGGCAGGACTCCTGGCCCATTCCTTCCCACCACACAACAGGGCCCTGCAGTCGCCCATCTATCTGTCTTCCCTTTCTTTATCCGTCTTGACTTCCATCCATAGGTTCTGCAGGTCCCTCATCCTCGTGTGTGCTAGAGTCTGTCTCTGCCAGGGCATGCAACCCTTGCTGCACCTCTGGGACACCCAGGAGTTTTCTCTGCTTCATTCATCCCTCTGTCCTCTGTGAAGTAGCATCACACCCCCAGCGCTATCTGAGAAAGCTCCAGCGGGGGTTGGGGGGTGTTCTTTTCATAGTTAAAATGAGACCCAGGGCTAAGGATGATGCAGCTTAGTTGGTAGAGCATTTGCCTGCCATGCGTAAAGCCCGGGTTTGACCCCCAGCACAGCATATAGCCAGGTCTTGGTGGTACACGCCTGCAATCCTAGCACCTGGGAGATGGAAGCAATGGGAAATTCATTCCCCTCTATGGAGGAAGTTCAAGGACAGCCTGGGCTATGTGAGACTCTAAGTCAAAACAAAAAGGAAAATAATAACAAAATAAAATAATAATCCAAAGTGTCCCCTTGCCCCTGATCTCACTTCCAAATTCCTTCGCTCTCACTGCAGAGCACCTGTCTAAGCCTTCTAGGCAGCCCAGGCCACAGGCGGCCTGTTTCCACCCTTCCTTCCCAGCCTCTCCGACCCCGTGTTCCCTCCACCCTGCATTGCTTCTCTGCTGTTGTGGCATGGTACTTGGTGACTGCCTGCCTCCTGTGACAAAGCAAGCTCCTAGTTGTAGGTGCTGCTCACACATCCGCTTGCATCCCCAGCTCCAAACCAAGCCGCCCTTTAATAGGGCGTTTGCATGCCTCTGAGTGTCGAGGGGTTTGGTTTGTCTTTGTTCCGGTTCTTTCATAAACTGGTCTCGTTTCAGCTAACTATGAAGTTAGCGCTCAAGGCCTGGGACAGAGATGGACTGACAGTTTGCTTTCTCCCTCACAGCTGCCCCAAAATTGGCTGTAGTCACATAGACATGAGAATGTCGGATCTCATCCCAGATGAAGCCCTGAGAAGGGCAATCGAGAGCCACAACAAGAAGAAAAAACGCCACTCTGAGTAGGAACAAGCCCCCCTGCCCACAGGGATGCCAGCAGCCTACCTCCACCCCAGCCTCCCGAGAGTGAGCTTAGAACGCAATTCAGGGCTCACTGACCAGCACGCTGCGTTTAGGGTAACACCTGATGGCTAATTTAATTGAATGCATTTTTCAAGTTACGAACTAAAACACAAGTACATTATACTCTTTATTTTCAAGTGCTCTAAAGTTTAAAATAAAACTTTGATAATCCTCAGCATGTCCAGTCTGTATTTCTTCCAGTGCATAAGGGGTTCCTAAGGTACAGATCTTCTTCTCACTCCTGCTTCTGAATGGTTTTTATAATTGTTTCAACGGAAACGTGTCTTTGGGGTGGTAATTAAAGTAGAAAAGCAGAGAATCGCGCCAACCGAGCAGCAGTTTCTGTAAGCAAAGCCAACAGCAGCATCTGGTTGTGAAGCGAAGCCAGCGCACCCTCCTATGTACTTGGCGTGACAGTGCTGGATATGGATGTCTTCATTTGTCGTGAGTTTCTGAATGGTGTGGAATGCCCCAGGACCACACTCCCCAGGGCAACTGTAGGTAATGCCGTAATGTAAGCTTAGCTGCATCCCTAGGAGGGCCTCAGGTGTCACATGGGAAGCCACCACATCCTGAGCACTCTGCTGAACTCACCGCAGGGTGCTACTTGCCCGGGGACTTCATCCTCTAGGCTCTGTCTCCACAGTTCATGGTGTCTTCAGCAACAGGGACTTACCTTCAGCTTCTGGGGGCAGCGAAGGGGAGTAGCAACAGCCTATAATGTTTTGGGAAGCTCTTGGACAATCCTAACTAATGATTCAAAAGAGCCTTCTTATGCCCGGTGTTGGGACTTTTGTTAGTTTATGGCTCTTGTGAGGAGAGTTATCAGCCAGATGGAAATTACTCACTTGAACTCTGTATGTATATGATATGTATACACAGACCTGTAATTTTCGGTAGGAAGATATGACTTTCAGACACGTCTATCATTTTACGCTCATCTGTGTTTATCTTTGCCCATTCCCTACTTCAAGTCCTCCATTTTTCCCTTTTCCTCCCTCAAATTCCTTGTGCCCCGTCATTCCCCACCCTTTCTCTCTCTTTCTCTCCTGTTTCCCTCCCCCACCATGGTCCCCTTTTACTTCCCTGATTTCTGCAGTTACTCCAGGTTGCACACTTACATCTGAAGATTTGGAACTAGGAGCCTCCAATGAGAGACCAAACGTTTGTCTTTCTTGATTAATACAATCTTTTCAATTTCCATCCATTGACCTTCAGGCTTTGTTTTCTTCTTTACAGCTAAGTAGTATTGCACAGTGATAAGTACCACATTTTCATCATCCGTTCCTCAGCTGAAGGAGATCTATATTGTTCCGTTACCTAGCTATAGGGGATAGAGCCGCAGCAAGCAGTGCTGTATCTGTGGGGTCGCACGTCAAGTCCCTTGGCGGATGCTGAGGAGGGGTGTAGCTGGGGTTTAATTTTAGCTGCTTTGGGACTCCCCACGCTGATTCCAGAGTGGCTCTACCAGTTCCAACCCCGCCCCGCCCCACATCCTCCCCAGCATTTGCTCTCTGTTGTCTCATTGATTTTCCCCGTTCTGACTAGAGGAAGATGAAATTGATTTGACATTTCTCTAGTTGCTAAGGACAGTGAACACGTTTTGAAATATTTCTTAGCCATATTTTCCTTGTTTTGAGAACTCTGTTCAGATCCTAAGCCCATTTTTCCCAATGGTTTGTTCTTATTTTTGTTATTTTAAGATTTATTTTAATTGTTTTACTTGTGTGTATGTGTCTGTCTGTGTGTCTGTGCAGGTATACCACATGTATAGGTGGCTATGGAGGCTAGAAGTGGGTGTCAGATACCCTGGAGCTAGAACTATAGAGGTCTTTGTGAGTCCCCTAATGTGGTTGCTAGGAACTGAATTCAGGTCCTCTGAAAGAGCAGCAAGTGTTCTTAACCACTGAGCTATCTCTTCAGCCCCTCATTTGTCTTTGTATTTCATTCATTTTGGTTTTCGTTTGTTTTTTTTTTTTTTTTTTTTTGGACTCTCGCTTTTTTTAGTTCTTTGTATGTTCTGGATATTGAGACTATGTCAGATGTATGGCTGGCAGAGATCCTCTCCCATTCCATAAGCTTCCTCTTCACTAGGTTGGTTGCGTTGAACTGTGCAGATGGTACCGGGAGATGCCATGTAAGCTTCCAAGAGAGGGAAGCAACCAGTAGTCCTACCCAGCTCTGAACCTTACCACAACTCAACATGCCACAGTATCCCTAAGGACGCATGAGTGACACACATACATTGGCAGGAACCAACAACTTTTAAACCGGACTTAAGACAAGATGGAAATCCTGACTGGCACTAGAAACCAGTGAGGCCCTGGACCTGGAGAGAATGTAAACCCACCACTTCACTAAACCAGCACCATCCCTAACTGCATTCCAAATATTTATCTTTATACTCACAGATAAGGTCTCGTCAAGGAAACTTCTCCTTGATGGCCTGGCGGTGGTGGCGCACGCCTTTAAATCCCAGCACTTGGGAGGCAGAGGTGGGCGGATCTCTGTGAGTTCGAGACCAGCCTGGTCTACAAGAGCTAGTTCCAGGACAGGCTCCAAAACCACAGAGAAACCCTGTGGGGGGGGGGGGGGACGACCGGGGAACCCACAACCAATCAAAATGCAGAGAATAAGTATGCCCTTGAACTCACAGAGACCCATCTGCCTCTGTCTCCCAAATCCTGGGATTAAAGGTTTGTGACACCATTGCCTGACTTCTAGTGGCTGAGTTTTACCTTCTGGTCTTTAGACAAACTTTATTTATTAAAACATAAATAAAATACCACTATGTTAGGCATAAATATAAACGTAACAATTAAATAGAAGCCATGAGTTTGAGAGAGGGCAAGGTGGGGATACATGGAAAGGATTGAAAGGCGAAAGAGAAGTGGGGGAAATTATATAACTGTTTTAATTAAAGGGATTGTCCCAGCCCTATCATTCTCAGCAGTAACAGGACTAAGATCTGTAGGGACATGTGTTTGACAGAGAGGACTGGGCCTGGTGATACACACCAGCGATCCCAGTACTCAGGAGGACCCAGAGCTGGAGACCAGCCTAGGCTGCCTAGCAAGACTCTGTCTTCCATGAATAGGTGAATGTCAGTTAGACTCTTCCATCTCATTCTGATTGTGTAAAAAGTGCTGGCCCGCTGACCCCCTCGGCAGCCCTTTTAATCTACTGGACTGCTTAATTAAGCCCCGGGAAGCATACATTGCACCAGGAAAGCAAGAACGACTAACAAGGGCTGCTGTTTCTTGAGTGCTGAGTGCGTACCAGGCCCTCACGCTTTAGGTATGGATCAACGCCCATCATCTTCCAGCCCACCGAGTGGCCACTGTTCCCGCGTTCCAGCACTAAGACGCAAAGACATTGTCAAAAGTGACAGCTCAGAAGGGACTGGGTTGGGACCAGAACTTAAAGTCTGGACCCCTAATCTCCTGCTCCCTTCTCTTAGTGCCCCGAAAAAACGTGTTCAGAGGAAGGCGGACTGGGGGAGGAGAGCGGGGAGATGGGTGAACAAGAAGTGCGATGACACGCGAATGAAGATGCTGTGACTTTGCATTCTAGAAAGAAGTCAATAAATAAAAACATCCAAAGCCACATTGTAAATAAATGAGTGAAAATAAGCCTGATTAAAATGCACCCAATAGAGGTGTGGCCTATTCAAGGTCAGGGCCAGGAACTGTAAACAGGCCTTCTAGTCGAATAGCCGAAAAGCACGCTCAAACTGGCAGCGGCAGAAATGTTTAACGCATTTTCTTAGGATTCAAAATAAATAGAGACGTTCCATTTCCTGCAAACCAGGAGATTGTGAGTTTCCTAATGGGCTTTATCTGAATCGGGCTTTCCTGAGGAAATGATTATGTTTAAGCCAGAACAAACACACTTCTCTTGGAATGTGACTCTTTTGTGCAATGCTTGGTTTAGCAGATGGGAGCCAGCACACTAGGCTTGCCTAAGATTCGATGTCCATCTTCCCAGCTCTTTCCAAAGAGAGCTCTGTATATTGCTGCAGATACTTTATCAGCTGGAAAAAATCCCAAATAACACCATTCCTCTTCCTAGCAAGGGTTTGCCTTTGCCAGTTGTAGGATGTGGAGTGTGCACTGGTCTCTCTCTCTCTCTCTCTCTCTCTCTCTCTCTCTCTCTCTCTCTCCCCCTCTCTCTCCCTCTCTCCTTCCTTCCTTCCTTCTTTTTTTTCTGTCTTCCTTCTTTCTTCTTTCTTTTTTCTCACTATGTATCTATCTTTGGTTTTACCTGTACTTATAAAGATCCTCCTGCCTCTGCCTTCCAAGGGCTGGAATTGAAGACATGCACCACCACACCAGAGGATCATTTTCTTTGAAGGTTTATAATCTGATTGTCAGTCATAGTTTAGCATGTTTATTAAATGTCTGGTTACAAGAGTTTCCAAAAACACTGGAACTCTTTCTTCATAATTTTTCATATTTTTCCTGGTGTGTGGGGGGGGGGGCGCATATTTGTAATACCATCATTCCAGAGGCTGAGGTAGGAGAATTACTCAGTGGGCGTTTGAGACCAGCCTGGGCAATCTCCCTAGTGTGACTCTGCCTCAAAAAGAAGGAGGGGGAGGAGAAAGAATCTAGTTTGGAATGGAATATGCGTCTGTAATCCCATTAATTTGGAGGCTGAATCAGGAGGAACACAAGTTCTAGGCTATCCTGGCAGTTTACCAAGCCCTTGTTTCACAAGAAAGAAAAATGAACGGGACGTGCCTCTCAGCAGTAGAGCACGTACTACGCGCTGCACGACCTCACGCTGAGGGCGCAGACTTGGTACGGCAGCAACAGAATCCAAAACAGAAATCCCCTGAAAGGGAGCAGTTCCTAATCAAAGTTGAGGTAGGAAAAGTGCGTTTCTTTCCAAGGACAACTCCAAGTCCTCGCTTGAGGAGCGAGGCCCTGTGAGAGGACTCAGTAGCTCTATCTTTTGGGTATTACTAAGATGCGAACAAATGTGTGGATGTGACCTTTTTTTTTTTTTTAATTGCTAGCTCTTTGAAGAACCTTCCAACTTGGTGAGCTCTAAACATTACCAGAAAAAGCCAACAGCATAGACAGTTTCCCACTCCCCATAGAAAACTTCACACGGATGGTCCAGCTGGACCCTGCTCCTACAGCTAATGCTGTCCCAGCTGCGATGCTCCTAACAGAAACAGGGAACTGCCGGACTCAAGGGAACCACTGAGACCACTGCCTTCAAGGTGTCACCCAACCAATCCCCCTTGGAATCCCAGAGGTTGCTAATGCTCCAGTTTACAGGTGATTAAACAGAGGTTCAGTTTTATCCTTTGCCCAAGGACACAGCCTTGTGTTTCGTTAATCCCAGACAGGAACGGAGCAGCAAGGGTTCACACACAATGCTCTGTGCCTCCAGGGCCCACATCTCCTCAGCTAACCACCTCCCTCTCTTAACTCCCTCACAGTGGTTTCTGAGACCAGCCCCCACCCCCAGTCTGGGGCCCTGAGTTCTCTATTTGCTCTCTCTTTTCTGCACACACCCACCTCCCTTGCCTCACGGTGACTCTCCTCCAGCCTTTAGGGGCTCCTGATTCTAGTCTTGCCGCGCCCTTGTTAGTCTTCTGAATCCCTATTGGATGGTGCCATTTTGCACCTTCCTACTCTTCACTGCTGTGCCCCCCACCCCCACCCCCCCTCCCGCCCACTCCTGCTGCAGTTTCTTTCCAGAGGGAGTTAATCCTCAATACCATTTCCCTAGTGACACGCACAGGGGACCCAGAGCGCATCCGTTCCAGTTCTAGGCTTCGCCCATAAACATTGGAAGATTCAGATATTTCCCTAAGTTCTCTTTAACAACTCTAAGATCCGTGTTCCATTTACAATGAATTGGTCTTGGAGGAACTCCTCTGGCCTTTGGAAGGAGAGCAGGGACTTT
This sequence comes from Alexandromys fortis, assembly GCF_014885135.2. NCBI lineage: Eukaryota > Metazoa > Chordata > Mammalia > Rodentia > Cricetidae > Alexandromys > Alexandromys fortis. The sequence goes on along the minus strand of NW_026067930.1, from coordinate 14,767,929 downwards.
AGTACAGCTGAAGTGAATGTGTACATTGGATACTTGACTGTTATTCAGTAAATATTTGCAAGGCCTACTTTATGCCGTGTTTTGTGCTAGTCTGGAACGGCACTTACATTCCCCTTCCAAAGGGCTTTTCTTAGTTGGCACAGACACTAAAACACTTAGATTCCAGTAGCTCAGTCGTAGCGCTCTTATCTGGCATGCTAAAAACCCTACATTAGATCCCCAGCATGCATAAAAGAATAAGCCAGTTAATTTTAAAAGTGATATAAAAATAAAGGCTGACTATGTAAGCTTGGCCGACAGAGCTTGCCTACTGTCACAGCGGCGGGTCTGGGTTCTAGCCCAGCCAGCAGAGCAAAAACCGCTGTGATGGTGCTCGCTTGTTTTATTGTACAGTTTTTTTTTTAAAAAAACTATTCTTCTCATAACACTACATCCCAACTGCAGCCTCCTCTCCCTTCCCACTTCCGCTCTCCCTTGGATCCATGGCTCCTCCATTTCCCTTCAGGAAAAAGAGCAGACTTCCCAGGGATATCAACTGAACACTGCATAACAAGATGCAGTAAGACTAGACATAAGGCTGGACAAGGCAACCCAGTAGGAGGAAAAGGGTCCCAAAAGCAGGCCAGAGCACACACATCCCCTCTCCCCCTATTAGGAGTCCCATAAAAAACCCCAAGCAAAACAACCACTGCGTGTGTGCAGAGGACCTGGTGCAGACCCATGTGGTCTCTTGATCGCTGCTTCAGTCTCTGTGAGCCTAGGGAGCCCTGCTTAGTAGATTCTGTGGGCCTCGTTCTCCTGGTGTCCCCCACCCCTCTGGTTCCTATAGTCCTCCTCATCCTCTCTGCCCAGTATTTGGCTGTGGGTCTCTATCTGCTGATGGCGCTCACTTGTACTTCCAGCACCTGGGAGGTGGAGGCAGGAGGATCAGAAATTAAATGTCCTGGTTTCATGTTGAGTTTGAGGCCAGCCTGGTCTACATGAAACCCTGCCTCGAAAAGGAATAATAATTAATGTTACCTATTGTTTCTTTTATTCTAATTACCTACTTTGAGGGTGATGGTGGTGGTGGTGGTGGTGGTGGTGGTGGTGGTGGTGGTGGTGTGTGTGTGTGTGTGTGTGTGTGTGTTTTAAACTGTAATGGAGTTACAACCTGACAGTTCTGCATTCCTAATGTCATTTAGGAAGCCTGAACTCAGACCCAAGGGACAGCTTCATCATTCAGAAGATGGCAGAAGAGCCAGAATTTAAGAAACGCGTGAAAGGAACTATTAGTGGGGACTGTATCTGTGAACAAATACAGAATTGGTAGACAGTTTCTTTAGTTCGGAAACAGCAACTCTTAAAGTAGTTCCACCTGGCCTCAAACTCCCCAGGCAGCTGAGAATGACCTTGAACTTTGCTCTAGAGCCTAGAGATAACAGGTGTCACCTCACCCAGTTAGCACAGCTGAGCTTCGTTCTCAGCCCCAGAATTGCCTTTAAAAACCAAAACCAGCCTGGCAATGATGGGTCACACCTTTAATCCCAGCACTTGTGAGGCAAAGGTAGACAGATCTCTGTGAGTTTGAGGCTAACCTGGTCTACAATACTGCCTCCCCATACTGGGTTTAAAGGTGTGTGCCACCAACACCCAGCAACTTCCTAAATCTTATTAAAAGTCCCCTGCCCCAGAACCCCCACCTACAAATATTAATGGCCCCTTAGTTGGCCCTTTCAGGGTTCTCATTATTATTTTGCACAAAATACGCTGTTTTCTCCCCTCTGGAGGCAAAAACAAATGACAAACAAAAAAGAATTCTAATTCCTTTTCTCAGAGTACCCACACTCCATCACCCCCAGCCTTGGACCCAGGCTCCATCACCCCCAGCCTTGAAACCATGCTCCATCACCCCCAGCCTTGCACCCAGGCTCCATCATCCCCAGCCTTGCACCCAGGCTCCATCACCCCCAGCCTTGTATCCAGGCTCCATCACCCCCAGCCTTGTGCCCAGGCTCCATCACCCCCAGCCTTGTGCCCAGGTTCCATCATCCCCAGCTTTGTACCCACGCTCCATCATCCCCAGCCTTGCACCCAGGCTCCATCATCCCCAGCCTTGGACCCAGGCTCCATCATCCCCAGCCTTGGACCCAGGCTCCATCACCCCCAGACTTGCTTTTACTGTCCTCTGGACTCCTAGTCAGCATCTCTGGATTCTTTGTGAGCCAGCGGCCATAACTAGCCAGCTGCCCAATGTGGGCCTCCTGCAGGCCCAATGGCAGTGTCTCAGGCCTGGAGGAATGCCCTTCTCCTGTGGTCCCAGGCATCAGCTCTTTCCTAACTGTGTGCTATTTATGACAAAAATTGACCCCTGAATTGCTTCCTTGCATAACTGGTATACTTTTTTTTTTTTTTGTCCGAGGCAGGGTTTCTCAGTAGACAGGACAGTGAGTTCCAGGACAGGATCCAAAGCTACACTGAGAAACCCTGTCTCAAAAAAGCAGAGAGAGAGAGAGAGAGAGAGAGAGAGAGAGAGAGAGAGAGAGAGAGAGAGAGAGAGAGAGAGAGAGATAGAGGGAGAGGGGATATAGGAATTTAGGAAGTTGTATTGGTATGGGAAAAAGGGGCAGAGGGATCGCTTTACTAACCAGGAACTGGAATTTCACCTTCCCTATAAAGACAAGGTGTGATTTTAGCAATGCTATCACTTTCTTAACCACCAAAATTATAAAAATCTTCATACTACATTCTGTTGCTGTGAGGATACATTTATGAAGATTTCATCTCTAGAATAACCAATTAGGGACTCTGGTGTAGTTGTGATAGAGTACTTGCCTAGCATACATGAGACTCAGTTCACCCCAGCAGTGTGAACGCACGCACATGCGCACACACAGACATTAAATATAACTTAGTTTGCTCTGACCATCACAGGCACACAATGTGATTACCCTCACCCATCCTTTGTTTGTTAGTTTTGCTTTTGCTTTTCCAGACAGGGTTTCTCTGTGTAACCTTGGTTGTCCTGGAGCTCACTCAGTAGACCAGGCTGCCCCTGAACTCAGAAATCTGCCGGCCTCTGCCTCCCAAGTGCTGGGATTAAAAGCATAAACCACCACACCCATCTCCCTCTCCTGGTCTTTAACACAATCATCTAAGTAACTTGTTTCAGGCATACAATCACAAGCAACAAAGGACACAAATCTGTGGGCATCCATGAGCCCTTATTGGGTGAATTGTGTTGTCCAGTTGAGGAGGCCAGAGGCCAGAACCTCCCAGGTCAGGAGAAGAAAAGAGAGCCGCTTGCAGGAGGACCAGCCCGAGAGATGCACCATGGTCTGAGTCATCAGCTGGGCCTTTGAGGAAAGCACCTGAGGCGGGGGAAGAACCGCAAGAAGAGCCCGAGGAACAAAAACTGCATTTCACTCCACCCAGAACGGTTGCTTTTCCCCGCTTGTCGGTGAAAAGTTCCCGCACTCCTATAAGCCTCTCCGCTGACGCAATAATCCAAATGGGACTAAATCAAACCAGATTAGTAAAAGTCCAGGTTTGATAGGCACCATGTTCCTGGGTGGCCTTCCAGCTAGCAGGAGAGGAGACAGAAAGGAAGACTGGAAAACCACGCGTTTGTTCTCTGGGGGGCAGTCTAAATACCCTGTGGGCTTGTTCTTGGGGGTGGAGTCTGGGCTGAGGCAGCTCCAGGGGAAAGGAAGGGGGCTTGGGGTGAAGCTTCCATCCGAACATGCTTTGGACATATAGATGGCAGGGCCTGGGGTAATGCTTCCACCCAAACAGTCAAAAGGGAAAACTTTGTCATTTGTGGGCCAGCTGATAGAGTGGGGCAAAGTGAGCCCTAGAATGAAGGACGCTCTTGCGTTTACTAACGATATTTACCGATGACCTCAAAGGTGGGAATAAGCAAATGTGAGGAGGGCCAGCCTGTTAATAGCTGAAGCCCGGAGCGTCTGTTGCAGCAACTGGACTCCGTTAGTGCCGCAACAAACACCCAGCTCCAGGGCCTGCAGTCCCCAAATTCAGAAGGTTCTGGCTGGGGGAGCAGCTCAAGATTGTCCTCTGCCACACAAGTTCGAGGCTAATCTTGGAGCCGTAGGATTGTGGTAAAAAACAACAACAACAACAACAACAACAAACAAACAAACAAAAAACAAAGAAGAAGGAAGAGGAAAAACAAGGTCTGATACCAAAGCAAAAATTCCAGGTATGCAAAGAAACAAAAAAACTATAGTTATGATGAGGAAAGAAGCAATAGAAAGAGGTGAGGAAATGACACAAACGACAGAGTTAGTCAGCGAGGACATCAGACAGCTGTCGAATGCAGATACCATAAGCCCAGAAATGTAGAGGAAAGTGCGAGAATGTAATGAAACACCATGGAGAAAAACCATAACAATTCAGATTTTTAGATATAAAACGGATATTGACAATGAAAAACGCATTGGATGATTGTCTTAGTTTTAATTGTCAGCTTGGCGTACTGCAAGAAGAGAGTCCCAGGGATGGAGTGTCTCCATCTGGTCGGCCTTCAGATAAGACAATGAAGAACAGTATCTCGATTGCTGGATTGGTGCTGTCCCCTGGCAGGAAATCCTGGATTCTGTGAGGATGGGGAAAGCTAGCTGAGCAAGCAGAGTGTATCCTCCTCTACTCTTGACCGTGGATGGGGCGTGACTAGCTGCTTCAGGCTCCTGCCTGCCACCTTGAATTCCTGGCCGCGATGAACTGTGTAACCTGGAACTGTGAGCCAAATAAACCCTTTCTCCCTTGGGTTGCTTCTGTCGAGGTGTGTATCCCAGCAACAGGAAAGGAGGCTAAGACACTAGGGGGAAGCAGATCCGCTCCCAAGGTAGAAAGAGAAGAGAGTCTGGTGCTACAGTAATAGAAACTCCACACTGAAATACAATGGCGAGCTGGGGGGAGGGGCGTGAGAGCATAAGAAGAACAGAGCGCCACTGAACCCCAACACACTAGGCACCCTACTATACATGACTTGGACTTCCCAGAGAAGACAAGAAAATGGAGAAAAAAAATGCTTGAAGTGATAAAATACAGTATTTATTAAAGCGACTTGTCTCCTATAAAACCGCCTTCACTTTGTGCTTCAATATCTTGTATTCATCTTCAATATCATGTATTCCTTTGTAAGCCTATGCTTTTATTATTTTTTATTTATTTTTAAGCGATAGCTCTTGAAGCCCAAGCAGTTCCCGCATGCTCCTGTTGCCATGCCTTCCCTGCCATGACGGACTATACTCTGGCACTGTGAGCCAAAAAACAAAACCCAAAAAAGCCAAAAGCTTTCTCCTTTAAATTACATTTGTTGGAGTATTTGGCCACAGCAACAGGACAAGAACTAAGACAAGATAGGGTAGTGGAAATAAATTTTATGTGTAGATCTTATGTAACAGTTTCCTCTGCGATTAAAACATTTTATCCTGCAAGAAAACCCTTAAATTGGGAAGAAAAACAACTCAAAACAGCTTCAGGAAGTCCCTGAATCCGACCAGATTCACCAGGCTCCTCCTGGCCAGAGTAAGCAATAAAAGATGGGATTCCTGCCGGGGCAGTGGTGGCAAATGCTTTTATTTCCAGCACTCAAGAGGCAGAGGGAGGTGGATCTTTGTGAATTTGAGTCCAGCCTGGTCTACCAAGCTAGTTCCAGAACAGCCAGAGTTACACAGAGAAATCCTGTGTCTAAAAAGAAAAAGGGAGAAAGAAAGAAAGAAAGAAAGAAAGAAAGAAAGAAAGAAAGAAAGAAAGAAAGAAAGAAAATTATACCAGAAGAATGTGTAACTAACACCGTTAAGATTTCTCCCAGACCTGAAGTATTTGGCATCAATGAGCACTCCTCTGGCTCATTTTGCATCCATTAGTCCATTCATCCAACAGCCTGGGTGTAGATGAGGAAACTGATGCCAAGACAATCATCTTGGCCAAGGCCAAGCAACAGGGTTGAACTAGACCACACACACACACACACACACACTAAGCAGGCATCAGTATGCAGAGGATATAGCAGAAGAAAGCTGCTTGGGTGGGACAGGCCGCAGAACAAATGTGGAAAGCCCTTTAGGGAACCCCATGCATGCCCAGCCCAGCATCTCTGCCCATGGAGGGAGTCCCCGATCTGTCTGGACTACTTCCTTTTTTTCTTTTAAGTGGGCTTGGTCCATTGTGGCCTAGGAAGAGTCATAGACAAAGGTTGAGGGATGGAAGACAGGAAAAGACATCCCAGCTCTCTGCCCTGCATTTGCCAATTACTGCTCCTCGTATCCTTCTTTCTGTTTGCTTATTTGTTTGAGGGTTTGGTTATGTAACTCAGGCTGATCTTGGAAATCCAATAACCCCTGCCTCAATCTCTGGACCTTATGGATCTCTTCTTGATTCTGTGATTGAAATTTGAGTTTGAAATTTATGCCCTAGCAATGCTGAAGCATGCACGGGCAGCCCATATATGGCGGTTCTGTTGAACTTGTCCATGTTGGATTTCACGGTCTACGTTGATGACAACTGACCAGGTCTCTTCCTAGAATCTGCAGTTAAATGGAGGGTAAACGTGTGCTTTAGGTTCCGAGCCACATTTCTTGCAGCCAGTGCCTGGTTTGTCATCTTTTAGACCAGAAACAGGACTTCTCCATCCGCGAAGGGGAAAGAAGAGTCTAAATCATTGATGTGATTCCTCTGCCAGATATCAGAGCAAACCCATGACTACATGGTCCAAGGCATGGGGAATATCTGAAAGATGGGGCACAGCCCCTAGTGTTCCCTCAGAACAGACCAGTGGAGTAGCGCTGTCTTACAGAAATAAGATCATCTGTGGACTCTCTTCCCTTCCCCCTCCCTCCACCTGCCTGCCTGTCTATCCCAGCCAACCCTAGGACAGAGCCTCGAAGGCCCTCTCTTCTGGCTCCCTCCTGTGTATCCTGCTCCCTGACCCAGCGTGATGTCAGGACTCACTGTCATGTGTTCTTGCTGCCCTCCCAAGTGTCATGCCTTTCCTGCCACAAGGGACAGATAACGCCCGATGAGACTCTTAACCAAAACACAGCTTCTTCCCTCCGTGTCCGTGACAAGAAAAGAAACTAACATTCAGGGTTTGAGCCACCCTCCAATCCTCCACCCACTGAGAGGGAGGCTCGGCTAATATTTCGGTGTGTGTGGTGCAATGTACAAGACTGTGCTTCCCAAAGATCGTCTGTTTAGGTGCTCCCATCAGATCTGTCACCACGTGTGCCTTACTCACTTCGCTGTTTGGAATGATATCAACTGGCCCACTTTTTAAAAAGCTTTCTCCTAAATAACAAAACACATGGAATTACCAGTATGTCACTCGACGTGCAGAATATGTGATATGGTAGATGAAATCAATGCTTTCCCTTTTTCTTTCTCCTTTTCTTTCTTTCTGCTTTTTTTTTTTTTTTTGCATAGGATCTTATGTGCAAGAAATTGCCTCAAATTCATTTTTCTGTGTGTGTGGGGGGGGTTTTTTTTGGTTTTTTGGTTTTTTTGTTTGTTTGTTTTTCAAGACAGGGTTTCTCTGCAGCTTTGGAGGCTGTCCTGGAACTAGCTCTTGTAGACCAAGCTGGCCTCGAACTCACAGAGATCTGTCTGCTTCTATCTCCCTTCAAATTCATTTTGTAAATGAGAGACTGACCTTGAACTTCTGATCTTCCTGCCTCAACCTCCCAAGTGCTCTAGGCTTGCAAGTGTGTGTCACCACAGTTGGTTTGTGGAGTGCTGGAAGGGATCCAAGGCTGGCAAGTACTCTACCAAGGCTAGAAACATGAATGCCAGGCAAACGCTTCGCCAAGCTTTAGCTCCAGTCTGGTGTTTTTTGAGGCACCTAACATCATCCCGGCTGGGCTGTCCGCTCTAGGGCTCTTGCAGGGGTGGGGCCCAAACCTTCCCCGCTCACCAGGGCTCTCCTACAGCTCTCCCTCCACACTCTACCCAGCATGGAAACTAAGAAGTCCCTTGAGAGCACGCTGATGCCAGTGGGGAGGAAGTGTTGGCTAGCCATCAGGGAGGGCTAGCCCGCCTACTGCGGCCAGAATTTCAGCACTGACTTCCACAAAGAGTGGTTTGTGCTGACCAGTTCATCTGAGTTCCACATGAGACGTGTAAGCCAGACACATGCCTTGTTGGGGAGCCCAGTATTGCCCACCCTGGGTCCCGCCACCAGAGCTCAGTTGTGAGTTTCAGCCACTCTCCCAATCAGTGACCATGAACTCACCCATATGTCCCTACGGGATGTGTTGAAGTAGGTGACATCCCCCGCCAGCCTTTGGCACTCCACAAGGAAAAGACAGCTTGAGTCCTCAGAGCCCTTGCAGGCTGCAGATCTATTTTCCCCGTGGCTCTGTTTGCCTTTGAAGTAACGCGTGACTTGTATTGAGCACCATGTCGAGGGAGGCTGTTTAATGTCAGCCAAAGAAAACAAGCCAAGGGTGCACCGACAGCTGGCTGGTGGCTTATGATTCACCTGAGGACAAACTGAAACCAGGCTGCTTTCAAGGGGCTGCTACCGAGGGTACATTCAATCCCCAGATGGGCTTTTCCCTGTGGGACCTGGGCTTGCCACGTCTCCCAGGTCACTTCGGCTCTGCGAAGGTGGACGCTCAGAAGCAAGGTTTGGGGAAGTAGAGGGTTCTTTGAACAGCAGGACCTCCAGATGCCAAGTGCCAGCTTCGCTTTCTGACGGGTGGTAACCCAAGGTGGCTTCCATCAACTTCTCCCCTCCGAGCTTTTAAGTGGAAGTGTGGTCCTCTACTTTGCTTGCCTCTCGGAACTGTATCCATGTTGAATGGAACACGGCACAGAGCCCAGGCGGGATCTCTGGAGCAGGGCTTATGAAGTTGGGTTAGAGTGCATGGGTGGAGGTCTACCGTGCTTTCAAACAGCAGGGCCCTGCCCTTGAGTTCACCAGGATGCGTGAAGACTATTGCAAAGTACCAGCCTGCTTCGAAATGGGATAGCTTGGGGGTAGGCAGGGAGGAATCAGGACTGGGGTGAAGTGTTGTGAGTTAGATATTGATTCAGTGCCCCCCCCCCCCCAGAGATGCATAGACTGAAGTCTATGCCCCCAGAGTGACTTACTGGGAAGGGGGCGCTTTTTAAGAAGTGAGGCCTGGAGGGAGATCTTCAGCCCTTAGATGAAGTTGTGAGTACCCGTCTGTCTCTTTCTGCCTTCCTGTTCCAAAATGTGACTTCTTCCTTCTGCTGTTATCCACGATGAGGTGACAGAGCCAAGCAGAGAAGGGAGGAACCCGTTCTGTTTTTACTAGTGTTGAGAACTATGAACTGGATAAACTCCTTTGCCCTACAAAATTAGCGTGTCTGGGGTATTTTGTTATAGTAAAGACAAGTAAATGCAAGGGTTAATTTTCTATATAAATGCACAGGCTCTCCCCATGTAACTTGGTCTTTTTCAAGATACTCGTGAAAGGTGAATTGTGTTTCCAGGTCAGTGAAATCCTTCAGGATACAGTACTCAGGAAATACTTTACGGATTCACTTGGCAATGAAAAGGGACTGATTTGGAGAGGTAGGAGCAACCAACATAAGCCCAGAAGCTGTTTCCAGGGCGGGACGGGACGGGACGGGGGGGGGGGGGGGGGGGGGGGGGGGGGGGGGGGAATTGGGAGGGCAAAGATCAAACAAATGAGAACACAGGTTCTTTTCGTCTGGTCTTCAGGGTCTGTGGAAATATTAGACGTGTCACATGGCTCATTTAGGAAACAATGGGCAGCGAAAAACTCAGTTTTAAAGAAAAAGAGAGAGAGAAAGAAGGGAAAGAAGAGGAGAGATGAGAAAAGGGCAAAGCAAAGTGTAAGTAAAAGAACCCAGGGACAGTTAAGTCACAAAAATCTAGGAGGAAGCTGTGCTGAGATTTAGTAAACTTTTCTCATCTGAAAAGGGCCCTGTGGGGTCTGGACGGAATCATCGCTGCCCTCTGTCTTAGTGACTTTTCTCTTCCCTGTGACTAAATACCTGGACGAAGCGATTCCAGGAAGAAAGGCTTTGTTTTGGCTCTCAGCTGATAGGGGAAGGCATGGTGGGCAGGAGTATGAGGGGCTGGTGATGTCGCGCGTACAGTCAGACAGGACTCACGGTGCTCAGTTCCTGCTCCCCTTTCTACTCATTCCAGAACCCCAGTTACGGCATGGGGCCGCCCACACCCCAGGTAGGTCTTGCCACCTCCGCTCACCTCACCTAGAAAACCCCTCACACACGCCCATTAGAAGCCTGTTTCTCCAGCGGTACTAGGTGCTACCATCCTCACAAGATTCGACACCATAGTGTCCTTTTCTCTGCCAAGGAAGACAGCACAAAGCCACTCTGACTCAACTCTGTGGCAGATGGGAGAAGAAGGAAGTGGCACCTGTAGCAAGAGGGACAATTGGATTCCCCACCCCCACTGCCACCCAGAGGAAGGAGCCGGAAGCACCAACGGAACCAAGGCAGGAGCAACCTTCGGAACATGCACGTGATAGACAGCTGCTTACGGTTTCTTGTCATCTCTGTGTGACTGTCCTTCCCAAACCACAGAGGACAAATCAAAGCCTGGAGTTCCGTACAAGGCATCCATTGGGAGTGAGTCTCTATCTGTTAGTTGAGAGCAGAAGAACCTCTAGGATACCTGAGGGTAGCCATGGATTCAGAGGCTACAAGGCCATGGACCATCTGTCCAGTGTGCTTTTGTTCAGCACGGAGAACTTAAACATGGGAGTAGGTTAGGAGAGTGGGCTACCAAGCGCATGCTCACTGCTGGGCTCGTTAGCTGCCCCTCCCATCCTGCTCTCCCAGACTCTAGGCATCGTGTTCAGTTCAGGAGAGATCGGGTAGGGCTAGCCTGGGAACAGCCCCACAACAGGCCAGGGACAGTGTGCCCCCTACCCCCAGTTTCCTTGATCCCACTTGATCGCCCCAGCCCAGCCTCAGGGCAACTTCAAGGTTAAAAGAAGGCATCGAGGGTTTTAAGAACTGTAACTGCTGTAGACTGTAAAGGGGGCCTAAGGATCTGAATTTCAAGAGGGGAACAATATTCTGTAGTGCCTACCGTTTTCTGTGCTTTGTTAAAGACCATAGTGCTAAGAATCAGTGTCCTGAAAGATGGGGAAAGCTCCAGCCATTCAGACTCTGGAAGGTGGGATCACCTGCAACTGTCCCCAGACTGAGTCAGGCTGGGGCTGTTCTGGGTTCATCTCAACTGATAATTTATCCAGCTTGGTTCTTCCTCAGTTGAGATGCTGGTGTTTTGAAGGCCTCTTCCCAGCTGTTCCCTTTCCCGACATCCCCCCCCTTTCTGTCCCCTGCAGCCTCCACCCCCCCTCCCACGGCGCCCTCAGCACTGCCAGACAAATGGAAGTCTCAAAAACTAAGATCCTGGGTTCCTGTGGCCTTTGCAGGTACTGTTTACCTCACCTGAGCTCTTCCATGCTCTTTACACACAGAGACATGGATACCGACAGATAGACAGACAGACAGACACACACACACACACACACACACTGCCACCACCACCTCCCATTCCAACCTGGTTGACCCCTTTCTCCAGTACTGGTAAACAGATGTGCCACCAAGCTTGTCTTTTTATTTTTTATTATTATTTTTTAAAAATGTATGTGATGGGGAATTGGAGTCAGGTCTCCATGGTTACCTCACAAGAACTTTACTGACTGAGTCATCTTCTCCAACTTCCATTTATTTTTTTTTTTATCTTATTTTTGGTTTTCTGAGACATAATATCTCACTATGTAGCTCTCTTCCTAACCTGGGACTTCCTATAGAGACCAGCCTGGCCTCAAATTCGTAGCCCTCACCCAGATTCAAGCTTAACCTCCCACCACACTTGGCCTCCCCCTCGTGACCACAGGGCTGACGAGAAACTGCCCAGCATCAGTAGAGAGGGTCATATTGCAAATTGGTAGCCCAGGGGAAAAACCAAGACAAAGATTGAAGCGTAGCATGTCTCTTGGAATCATAGGAAAGTGAACTGGTGGGGTAGGACCCGCTATCCTAAATCACTGCCAGGGCCCTGCCCCTACTGGACACAGACCGAAGTGCTTAGCATGGACAGGGCTCTGCCCTTCTGAGGGTCACAAGCAGGGAGCTTAAGCAGGGATCCGTTTGGGTGCAGGTGAGTCTTGTGAAGGGCCCAGAAGAACAAACAAGTTTCGGGCATTACTATGAATGTAGGGCTACCCTCTTCGTCTGCTCTCCCCAGATAAGTTGGTAAGGAACCTGTTCTAGGCCTGTCAAGGTGGTTTTGGTGTTAATTCTGCCTTCGGTAAGGAAGCATTAGTGGTTAGAGCCCATGAGCAGGGAGAAGAGGCGAGTAGAGACCCTCAGCCCGTGGAGTACGCGGCAGGGCACCGGAAGGATGTCTGTATGTTACACCAACGCGCAGGCGCTCGCTCGTTCGTCCAGCCGCCAGGAACACTGCTGAAGGCTTGCGGTAGATCCTTTCCCTTTACAGAAGAAGCTTGGCTGGGGAGCGGCGAAGGGACCAACGCCTCTGCTGAGGTCTCTGTCGAACTCACATTACCCAGTCTGCTTCCTTCACCCCACGGATGTTGTTCCCAAGAGCTCCTCACGCCTCCCACATGAACATCCCCATCTCAGGAACTGTTTCCAGGGAAACGAGCGCAAGACAAGCCAGTCTTTCATAACTGCTATGTCTGCTTGCGTCACCGCCACTGGGGTCCTACCGTGAAGAGTGAGCTAGCCTGGGAACCCCTATGTCTGTCAATCTTGCACCCGGGAGGATGCATCCCGAGGGCCAAAGGACTGGTTTCTAGTGCCCTTTGCCTTCCAAAAGCACAGATGCAGTTGCTGGCCTTCTGGGAGGGGAACCCCAGGATCTCCAGACTTGAAAAGCATCCTTCCTTTTGGCATTTCCAGACAGTGCTAGGGCAGCCCTCGCCATCCTGAAGTTCTTCTGTACTTCAAAGCCAGACTCCCTCCTTCCTTAACATGTCCCACTTCCTCTCCCCTCTTCCTCGCGTAGCTGTGTTTTTGCCAGCAAAGAAAGTTGAAGGGGAACAAAGGCATATGGTTTTCCTATTAAGACTGACGCCCACATGTGAGGGAAGCCAGAGGGAAACGTTCAAATAAGGGCAACGGAAATACGCTTATGTGGCACTCGGTTTTTGAGACTGATTTTTTTTTTTTTAAAGCTTACCGGAAACAGTGATGGTTTTCTTTTGTTCAGCTTGTTGGAGACCTCTCTACAGAGAGGCAGAGAAAGACAGAAGACCCCCGGTCTGGAGCGTCACACAAGTGGGCGCAAACTGAGCTGCATACGGTGCTGCATGCACGGGTGCAGGCTTATTTCATATGGTGGGTTATGCCTGGATTTATTAGGGTAAGGTAATGGGGAGGGAGGGGGGTCGTTTGGGCCTGGCCAGAACCACATTGGGAGACCCCATCCCATCCCACCCTCTCCCTCCAAAACCTTATTTCTGCTACACACTGGCTGCAGGACTACAGTGCCACACACTTGTAAATCCCAGCACTCCAGAGGCTGTGGCAGAAGGATTGTGAGTCTGAAACCAGCCTGGTCTACAGAGAGGGAGAAACCCTGCCTCAAAAAGCTAAGGGGCTGGCAGAAAGCCATCTCACTCAGGAGTTAAAGAGCTCACTGTACAAACCCAAACATTCGAACTGGAGTTCATAGCCCCAAAACCCACTTAAGTGCTGGGTGACCAGGGTGGCCCATCACAGCCTTTCTGATCCTCAGTTTCCCCTGTTGATTGCTAGCCTTGCCGCATATGACACAGCCTACTTGCATAGCACAAGTGAGGCCATGGGTTCCACCCCTAGCAATGGAAAAGAAAGGGGAGGGAAGGAAAGCTGGAGGAGGGGCAAGAGGGGAGGGAGGAGGGGGGAGGGAGAGGACCGAGGGGACGGAGGAGGAAACGTCTGCAGGGAAGAGGCAGTGTTTCTCAAGACTGAAGCCCAGGGCTGGAGCGCAGTTGGTAGAGTGCTCACGGAGCAGCAAGAGACCCTGAACTCCATCGCTGACGCCATGTGAACCCAGAAGCGGTGGCTGACACCTGTAATCCAAGCACTGAGAAGGTGGAGGCTGGAGGGTCAGAAGTTCAAAGTCATCCTCAACTACATAGCAAATTTGAACCTGGAATGGGAGACACAAGAGTCTATATTTAGAAAGGAAGGAAGGAAGGAAGGAAGGAAGGAAGGAAGGAAGGAAGGAAGGAAGGGAAAAACTCCAGAATTTTCCACAACAACTACCAGATGTGAAGTCCTTCTGCATTTTTTTTGATAAATTAATAAACCACTAGTAAAATTAATATGTAACAGCTAAGGCCTGGAGTAAGCGAAGAACTTTGAGGAACACTGCTGACTTCAGGCCCTTCTAGAATAACGCAGCGGTCCTGTGGCATTGGAGTGGAGAGAGAAAGGACCAATGGGACCCCAGAGTTGAGAAGCAGCTATGCACACGTGGGCAGCTTACTAGTTCATGTTTACTGTTTACATTTTATTTCCTGAAAACTAGGGATCAAACCCAAAACTTTATAATCTACCAGGCAAGAATTCTCTAAGCCACACACGAGCCCTTGGATTTTCTTTTCCTTTTTTTGTGTATGTCGTTTGTGTGCATATATGAATGCTTGCACATGTGTAGGTGCACATGGAGTGCGTAGGCAGGCACATGTGTGAACATGTGTGAAGGCTCCATCTTGATACTGGGAGTCTTGCTTGCTCACCCCCTACCTGGTTCTTAGAGGTAGAATCTCTCAAACTCAGAGCTCTCCTGTATGCTTAGTGTCAATAGCCAGCTTTCTCTGGGGATCCACTGGGCTGCTCTGCCCCAGCCCTCGGTTTATGTGGGTTCTAAGAACCTGGACTGTAGTCTTCATACTTGGTGTCTAACCACTGAGCCATTTCCCCAGCCCCTTGGTTTTAAAACAATGTTACTCTATGTATCCCAGGCTGGTCTCAAATTAAGAAGCCTCCTGCCTCAACCTCCCAAGTGCTGGGAATTATAGGTTTGTATCACCAAATCCAGGGCTACCTGATTTTTAATTTTTGTTTTCTTGAGATAGAGTTTTGCTATGTAACCCTGCTTGACCTGACACTAGCTGTGTAGGCCAGAGTAGTTTGGAACTCACAGAGATCCACCTGCCTCTGCTCCCTGAGCACTGGGATTAAAGGTATGCGCCACCACGTCTGGTGATAACTGACTTTTAAAAACAAAGATATAAAGGCAAATGAGAAAGGTTTTATTTTTCAATGAATGGCGCTTGGAGACCTGAATACCCATATTCTAAAAACTGAACTTGGATCCATGCCCATGCCACAAGTAAAATGTGACTAAAAGCAGTTCATAATTCTACTTGTGAAACCTAAAACTATAAGGATTCTTTAAAAAAGAAAAAGAAGAAAAACGACATGATGGCCTTGGTCTTGGGTTTAGGCAAAGACTTTTTAGATATGATTCTAAAACAATAAACCAAAAAACAGATAAATTGTACTTTGTGAAAATAAAAAAAAAACCATCTTCTATCAGAATAATCTGTTAAGTAGGTCACAAATTTTGGGAAAAGATTTGCAGATCCTATATCTAATGATGTGTTTATAGCCAGGGGCTGGGGTATAACTCAGGTCAGCGTGTGGGAGTCCTTGGGTTCAAAACCCAGAAATACCAGAAGAGTGAACCTATTTCCAGAATATAACAGAATAGTCAAAACTTAATAATAAAGGGGAAGGTGGGACACAATGATTAAATTATGGGTCCCTAGTGTGGTGGGACACTTTTAATCCCAGCACTTGAGAGACAGAGGTGGTTCTCTGGCTTTGAGGACAGCCTGACCTCCACAGGGAGTTCCAGGCCAGTCAGTGTTACACAGTGAAACCCTGTCTCAAACACAAACAAATGAGCTCAGAACAACAGGGGCTATGTAGCAAGTCATTGTATCAAAATCAAATCAAAACAAGAAAACCACAAAAGGTGAAATATCTGAACAGATACTTAATGAAAGAAATGAACAAAACGAAAATGGGTTTAATCATACACCTTTAATCATACCAATCGGGAAGCAGAGGCAGGTGGATCTCTGTGAGTTCAAGGCCAGCCTGCCCTCTCGGGTGAGCTCGGGGACAGCCAGGGCTATGCAGAGAAAAACAAAATCAAACAAGAAGTTAAATAAATGGTAAGCGCATTCAAAGCCATCCAACGTTGCTTAGTAAAACCCCAGGGCACGACCCTGTGGCACTTCTGTTCAAACAGCTAAAATAAGAGAGTGACCACACACCACATTGATTGTCCAGGAAGTGGAGCGCCTAGAACCTACCTACACCAGTAAACTATGAAATTGTTCTCCCAGCCAGGTGTGCGGTCATGTGTCTGTAGTTCTAGCCACTCAGGAGGTGGAGACAAAATTTCTTGAGGTCAAATCTTCAAGACCAGCCTGGGCAACACAGTGAGATGCTATCTACAAACCCAAACCCAAACAACAAAAACTTTGAAAACCAGTTTACAAGCTTCTCACAAAATTCAATGTGTCCTTGTCCTGACGCTGCCATTCTCCTGGAAAGTTACTCCAGAGAAATGATAATATCCAAGAACCCTTGGTCACGTGTGTCCGTGGCAGCTTTTTTGGTAAAAGCCACGAGCTAGAAATAGCTCGATATCTTTCATTAGGCGAGCGGAAACTGGCAGTCATACCCAAAGTTGACCTCTCTGGATAGAGACGTAGGTTCCCAGCCCCTGGCAGAGAAGCCCGGAATACTCTGAGCAGTGATGTCACCGTGAGCTGGCTCTCCAGCCTTGAGTCGGTCCAGTTCCATCCCTCTGGATGTTCTGAGACGGCCCACCCTGAGGCAGAGGGCAGAAGGTAGGGTCTGGAGCCTCTATGTGGGTGCTGACCATGCTTTTGCCTACCACGGACTTGAAGTTCATCCCTGAACCTCTCTAGAATCCTTCAACAGACTCTCCCCTCAGCTTCTTCTGGCAATTCTGTCCCTGCCCTCGGAGAACTGCCCGTCCTGGGTTGTCACCTTGTCATCCAGCTGCTTCCTTTGGACGGCCACCTCCTTGTTCACCACTGTTCAAGGCACACAGCACACAGCAAGCGTTTAGTGTGTGTTTGCCAACGGAATGAAGCATCTCCGGTGGTTGAATGTTTAGTGCGTGAAGGCGTATTACTTCTTTGTGTGTGACAGCAATGCTAGGGGCTGAACCCAAGGCCTTGTACTCAATAGGCAAGCTACATAGACAGCCCCTTTTCTTACTCTGTTTATTAAATATCTATTTTATTTTTTATTATTTATTTGTTTATCTCTGTGGCTTTGGAACCTGTCCTGGAACTAGTTCTTGTAGCCCAGGCTAGCCTCAAAACTCACAGAGATCCACCTGCCTCTGCCTCCTGAGTGCTGGGATTAAAGGCGTGCGCCACCACCCAGTCTATTTTATTTTTAAGATGTATCTGTGTGTAGGTATGTGCATGTGAGTTCAGAGCCCTGGGAAAGCCAGGTTTCCCTCCAACTGGGGCTTATATTGTGAGCTGCCCAATGCGAGTGATGGGATCAGAACTCAGGTCCTCTGGATAGAGCAGCATATGCTCTTAACCACTGAGCCATCTCTCCGGGCCCCTCTCTCTTTTCTTAAAGCTTTTACAATCGTCTATACAGAGTTGCATGAAGCCATTGTCATGCAATGTAAACTGTGGGTTGAGGATGCCTACCTACACCCTGCTCCCTGCTTCTCTCCCCCTTCCATCCCCTTTACTGCTGTCTGTTGTTTCCTAGACAGGTTTGGGTTCACTCATCACCAGTACATGCATGATTCCATGCATCTATAATCCCTAGGACCTAAGAGTGAGATGAAACATACAATATTTGTCTTCTTGAGACAGACTTTATCATTTAATATAATTATCCCCAGTTGCATCACTGTTCCTGCAAATGACATAACTTCATTTATTAAATGTGTGTGTGTATGTATGTATGTATGTATGTATGTATGTATGTATGTATGTACTCTTTGTGTGTGGCGGGGATAGGGAGAGAGAGGTGAGCGAGGGTGTCTATATCATGATTCTAGAGGTCAGAGGACACCTTGCAGGAGGTTTCTCTCCTTTCTACCTTGTTGAGGCGGGTCCTTCTTGGTTCCACCATGCTGCATGCCCTGGCCTAGCTGGCCTCCATGCTCCCCCTCCCACCTCATGCAGATGTGCACCACCACATCTGCTTTCTTCGCGACGTTCCAGGATAGAACTCATTTCAGCAGGCTTTCGTGGCAAGCACGTCTACCTCCCGAGCCATCCTCACAGCTCCCTGAAAAATGTCTACTGTGTATATGAACCATATTCATTTTCATTATCTATTCTGCAATTCATACAGGATTGCAATGAACACGGATGTGCAAATGTCTCTGTGATTGGGTGACACAGAAACTTTCGGGCCAGTACCAAGAAGAGGGATGGCTGGTCACATGGACTACCTATCTTTGTGTTCTGAGGGATGACATGCTGATTGTCACAGTGGCTGGCTTAGATTGCAGTCCTACCAGCGGCGATTAAGGGCTCTCTCTTTTGTCCATACCTTCACCAGCTTTTATTGCCATTTGTTTTCTTGATGACGGCCATTCTGACCGGGGACAAGGTGGGATCCCACGTGGATTTTACTTGCATTTCTGTGAAGGCTTATGAAGTTGAACGGTTTTCTCACACTCATTGGCCACTTGTACCTCCCGTCTTTTGAGAACTGTCTCTCTTTTTTAGTTGGTTTGTTTCTCTTCCTGTCATTTCATTTCTTTTGAGTTGCACATATTCATGCTCGGTCAGATGCATAGCTGGACAGGGTTTTTCCTGTTCTATAGGCTGCCCCCTCACTCAGTCGTTTCTGTTCCCAGCCTCACTTCTAAACACCCTAAGATGTGAGTTGGCTCCAGAGAGGTGGTGATGGTTGGACCTTACTCGAAGCCACAGTCCCTGAACGTGCGGCACAGGTGGCACCAACAGCCTCTCCTGAACATACACTCCTGCCTGTCCTTCCCA
Organism: Alexandromys fortis; assembly: GCF_014885135.2. Lineage (NCBI taxonomy): Eukaryota > Metazoa > Chordata > Mammalia > Rodentia > Cricetidae > Alexandromys > Alexandromys fortis. The sequence continues at coordinate 14,748,910 of NW_026067930.1, read as the reverse complement.
GGACTCCACGGACCAGCAGGTAGAGTACCAAAAGACGTACTTTGCCCTAACAGCACTGCTCTCGAACCCTGGTGACCAGAGCATCACAGTTATAAATGGTGTGCCCTCCACGTGGAGCGGCGTGCCAGGCTGTGCTGGTTAGTGGCCTCCCGTTCGCTTAACTGGTTGTGTTAGGGGTGTGCCACCTTCGTGAGAGCCTGGTTGGGTTTCCTGTGGGTTCCCACGGGGATCGGCCCTTCTGGGAGGCACCTGATGCCACCTTCTCTCTGACCTGGTGACAACCGCACTCACCCCTCTGGTGGCCTCAGTCATCAGTCTGACTGAATTACTCAGAAGTCACAGCTCATAATTATTTCACTAATCCTCAAATGGTGACACACTACTGATTGTTTTCTTAGCACGAGGCAGCGCCCGAGAGAGCTTTGCCGACTGCAACACGGCCTGGGTAGTCTGTGTCTGGGAATAGGGCTCCTCCTTCACGGGAACAGGAAGACACAGAGATGCTGGGAATGAAATGCCAGGTCTCTGGCCTCTGAACACCCGTGACAAACCCTCTCTGCTTCCCAAGAGCTACTGCCTAATTCCCATGAGTTTTGAGACTTCCCACAGTCCCGGGACTGAAGTACTCCAGCCCTGTGTAAGCAGGGTTGAACTCTCTCCACCCAGCCTATGCTTGGGGGAGATTGGCAATCCCAGCTTCTGGGAGTACGTTATAGGGTCAGCATGGCCTGGGACACTGGGGCTTTGGGCAAACACAACACCACCAGCAGAGTTCCCTGCCCTGTGGACCTCTGGGCCCGGAGAGCACCTTTGGAGAAGTGGCCAAATGCTTGCTGCCTTCCTGAATGGCCCTCACTAGCCAACCCTCTGAGCTCAGGGATCCTTGATTTACTTCAGATTGCTGGAAATCAGGTCACAGGGAAACCAGTTCGTGGGGAAAGACTGGAAACCACCCTCCCAGAAGAAGGCGCAGAAGAGGTGGGGCTTCGTGGCTGTAAGGCTGTAACACTAATAGGCTTTCTAAACAGACCTAGAGCGAAGGAGACAGGAGACAGAAACAGCACAGTGACCAGGCACCTATCCCTGTGTGGGAAGAAGTCAAGAGTGATTTGATTCTGAGGCATCTGCCATCCACAGCTTCAAGGGTCTGAAGGGCCAGCCAGCCCTCCACAATCCCTATGGCTGCTCAGAAGCTTTTCTCATCAGTCTTTGACTTGAGCCATGTGCACTGAGCCAGCTTCTCACAGGTGTCACTCAGGAAGCTTGGTTAGGAACATGGCCGGAGATGTGGATGTTCTGATTCAGCCCCAAGTTCTCAACATTAGCGTTTGTGTGGAGCCGGACTTGGCATGCTCTCTCAGAACGCTTGGACACCTGGGAACCTTAGCTGTTGTATCTGTGCAGAGGAAGATAGAGTGTCCAGCCCATCTGCTTCAGAAAAGTGGGGTGCCGGGAGCGCCACTCAGATTCTAGCAGTCAGCAGATGCAGGCCGGGGTAGTGATGCTGTTAGCACCACGTGGACCACTAATTGTGCTCGCCCACTACCAGTGGCTTCCAAGAGGTCTCTGGGAACAGAGCACTGGCTCACCACCACTTAACCAGGGGAAGGCCCTGGACAGCTTTGCAAGATAATCAAAAGGCAGTTAACTGGGGAAACAGGCAACCCACTCAATGGGTGGCTGTTCCGACCTCTGTTACCTATAAAAGCTCTCAGGTGGCTCAGTTATTGCCCTAGGTCCCTGTGTCTGCTCAGTCACAAAGTGCGGCCATGACTTCTCCAGTGGGGGAGGAAGGTATGGTGCTTCACTTTTTTGTTTCTTTGAAACTGCAGAAGAAATAAACCCACAGAACAAAATGGATGTGCAGTGATGAGCCCAGGCTTGGTTCTACTCCTTGTTACAATAGTGTTGTGAAATAGTTCATTTTATTTGGTTTTTGGAGACAGGGCTTTTCTGTTTATCCCCGGCAGTTCCAGAACTTGCTTTCCAGACTAAACTGGCCTCAAACTCAGAGATCCACCTGCCTCTGCCTCCTGGGATTAAAGGTGTGCACCACCACGCTTGACTTGCAAAAGAATTCATTAATATTTTATTCTATGTAGGGAAAGGCCCGTGTTCATTTATTTGCCCTGCTAGAACAAAATATATTACACAAGGTAATTTGTAAAGAACAGAAATTTGTTTTTCACTGTTCTGGAAGCTGAGAGGTCGAAGATGAAGGGGCTAGCTGGTGTGGTATCTCCGGGGAGACGTCCCTCTATTTCTGGGATGGTACCTTGTTGCCGCGTCGTTTGAACATTGTTTTCTGGCAGAAGGTGGGCAAAGCTGGTTTCCTCCAGCCCTATGGCTTAAGCCTTCTCTCTCAATGCTTTCACACAGAGTCCCAGGTCTGGATCTGTGACTTTGGGGAGGACACGTGTGTTCAAATCATAAAGAGGCCCTAGCGAAGAGCAGGGCCCCTAGAACAAGGAACACGCCACCTTTGGAGCAAATGTTTGTGGCCACTCAGTCAGTGTAAGGAGAACAACTCTCTGCGTTTCTTCTCAGTAAAGAGGCAGCTGGCCCAGATCTTGAGTCTAAATGGTTCTCTGACTTGTACGGGACAAGCCGCTATGGTGGAAATGATAGTGTGTACATCTGAGCCTGGCGCTCACGTTCCCTGCAGCTTCAGTTCTCTTCTCAATGGAGCCCTGAGACTTCACGTCACGTAGACTGTCCTGACTGACCTTGTGGATGTTAAGGAGAGGCATTGGCCTTGGAGTCTTTGCTGTCACCCTAGCAACAGTCACTTTCCTGAAGTGGAAGCAGATATCTGCCCAGACAGTGAGTAGGACCGGCTATGCTCTGCAAGACTGCCCTGGTGAGCCGCACATGTCCAGGCTCCTGGATGCTTTCATTTCACTAATTAATAGCATTTCCCTGCAAATTTGTGGGCCAGCTATTACTAAACTTTTATTTGGATTGAAAGGACATTGTTAATCGGTTTCCTATCGTGTGGTTACAAAATACTTGAGACAATGAACTCAACGAGAAAAGGTTTTTCTTGTCTCAGAGCTTTAGAGGGCCTGGCCCACAGTCATTCTCTCTCATTGTCGTGGACCTGTGGTACGGCAACGCAGCAGGCAGAAGAGCACAATGTCCTGAATACCACCCATGAGGCCCCGTCTCTCAGTTAGTTTCATCGCATGCCAGGACTATACACTGAGGATTAAACTGGACCTTTCACGTCTAAAAATCTAAACTAATCAAGAGAAAGGGGGAAGGGAGGGGGGAGGTAGGAAGGGAGAGCGAGAGCTATTTCTATGGAAGGACTTAAAAGTCACAGTCCTTTTTTTTTATTGAAGGCATTTCATTCGAAGGAAAACACTCTTGTTATTTTTCTCATTTGCTGTAAATGAGAAAAACAATTCCACTCTATTCCTGCAGGTTCTGTCCAGCAGCTCGTAGAACCATCTGGAAGAAGCTCCAAAAATATCTGTGACAGCTGATTTGATGGTACGCCTGGCCCGGGCCATGGAGCCCCCAGATTATTTGGTTAAACGTTATTGTGGGAGTTTCTGTAAGGGGATGTTTGAAAAGTTTAGCATTTAAAGCCACAGACTAAACAAGGTAGACCAGGCTCCCTGATGTGGGTGGGCCTTATCCAATCAGGTCTGAACAGAACATTCTCCCCCAGGTCAGAGGGAACTTATTCTTGGAGCTGAGATTTTTAGGGGTTTTTCTCTTGCGACCAGGCTCGAAGGGACCTTCAAGTCTTGCTGGGCCTGAGTCTGACGGCCTCCATACTGGAACTCCAGCTGTTTGACAGGCCTTCTTGGGTTGTTTGGGCCTTCCAATTTGAGTTGTAATTGGAGCCATCGATGTCCTGGGGTCTCTAGTCAACTGCATAAGTCAGGACTCATCAACCTCTTCAGCTACACCATGAGCCACTGGGTAGCATGCTTACCTTTCAACTCCCCAGTTCAAACTGATTGACTCTGAACCGCTAGGGCATCTCCCCTGTCCCAATCATTGGTCTGGACTGGGAACCAGTGCTACCCTTCCAAACTGTAACAATCTGGATCTGCAGATGAACAAACTGAGCCCCAGAGGTGGGAAGCGAGTCAGTGCTGCCCGTAGACCGAGGGCTGAGACTTCAGACCTCCCCAGACAAGCCCTTTCCCCTACTCATTCAGACAAGAGGCCGTGAGGGGCCCTGGGCCTCCCAGAGTTTGCAGAGCAGTGAATAAAACAGCTTTGCAGTCAAGGTCAGGTCGAGTGAACAGGAGGAAGGGATGCGTCGGGTCTCACTAGAAGAAAGCAATGTTGACGTAGCACAGGAACCAACTGATTCCCAAGGTGACTCTTCCCTAGGGGGCTGTGGCTCAGGTGCCCTAGATGCTTTTCCCTCCTGTGAGACAAGAAACAGTCTTCATTCAGGCCCTTACCATGGCTCAAGTCTAGCGGTGACCAAAGTCTCCTTGACTCTGTCCCCATGAGCCTCTGTGGGCGGCCTCTGCCCCTGGCCCGCAGAGAGACTCTGAGTAAGGTTTCCCTCAGGATGAGTTTCTGAGTGCTGGGGTCCTAGGAGTACGCCACTAGTACCTGAAAACACCCAGCCACAGTGAGGCAGGAGCCATTTCGGTAGGTGAGCGCTGTTATTAGCACGTTGATGACGGTAGCAACATGACTTACTGCGCCAGGCACCATGCTGCCCTTTGTAAACATCGGCTCATTTGAGTCTCAGGATAGCCCTATGGGATGAAATCCATCAACCTTCCTTCTCTCCTCCCCGCTTCTTTTCTTTCTTTGTTTTAGCGTCTTTTCCTCCCTTCTCCTCTGCAAAGATGGACTGAAACTGGGTGTGACACATTGTGCCGGTCGGTCGTCATTCAGGAGGTAGAGAAGGCAGGAAGGTTGTGAGTTCAAGGTTAGCCTAGGCTACAGAGGGAGATCTCAGAGACTGGGAGGCTAGTGTGGCTCGATAACAGAGTGCTAGCCTAGAGTAGCCTAGCGTTCAGGGTCCCATCTACAGCAAAAGAACAGATGAGGCCATGCCAGGAAATGGGGTGGCTGTGGGCGCTGATCCTGATGGAATTGGTGCATATGTGATTTCTTACTATAGCCAGTGATATAGAAAGGTAATCGTTGGCTTTGAGAGCTGGGGTAACCAGCTGGCCAAGCTGACTCAGCTTGGGGAAATATCTTTTCAGCTCAAAACTGGGATATTCTGGAAGAAGAGGGGTAGGGGCAAGAACCCTATGCAGAAGGCCTATGAGGCAAGGGAGTAGAATTAGCAATGTGGAAGTTGCTTGGTTCCCTTATACTTTTAAGAAGGCTTTTATGTTTTGGCCAGTACTCTGGGAAGTAGCATTTGGCTGTGCCATTGAGTTGTCTGTCCCCTTCTTTTCTCTTGTGTCTCTCGGCTGGGCACCCCTGGGCTTTCTATATATGAGTGTGCTCAAGTTCCCACAGTCCTGCCAAGGGACAAGATACACTCTTGTGTCCCCAGTATCTTACACATGAAAGGCATTCAGAATATTAAATACCCCAAATGCTGGAAAGAGGACCTTGCAACTCTTGTACGGTGACGTCCTCTATCACCTTAGAAGTCCCCGTCCCCCCTCCCCTGGCTGTGCCCTTGCAAGTGAGCTTCCAAGCTTCCGCAGCTCCGATCTGATCTCCCAGCTCTCAGTTACTCAGGCCGGCTCCTGCCCTGAGAGTGACAATCAGTCCAGTGTTCCCCGAGAGAAGCTGGCAAAGAACTGGAGTGCCAGGCTCCAGCCCCCAGCTTCCAGAAGTGCGAATGCTCAGACACCAGCCTGGCTGGGGTCAGGAGGGCATAGACACGGGAATTGAAATGCTCAGAGCTCAGGCTCTGCAGTCATAAGTGATCACAGTTTAAAACCCTGAATTTTGCAGCAAAAGCTTAAGGAACAATAATTAACAGGCTAGGGAACAGACACCAACAAAATTACTATTCTCTTCTGAACGGGATACCTGGGGTGACAGGCACCATTTTGCAGTAACACAAGAAAGCCCAATAGAATCATGGTCTGATTGGCTTTGTCATCATTGTGCTGCTGACCCCCCAAACCCCTAAATCCTGACAGGCAAACCAGAAAACCCAAGCACCCTGTGCAAGCTTAAAATGATTTTCCCCTCCTCCTCTTCTATCTGTCTGTCTGTTTATTTATGAGGCAGGGTCTCACTATTTCATTCTTCTCTTTAAAAAGCATTTCTTTCTTTATGGGGAGTGGGACACATGCCTATCATGGCACAAGTGTGGGGGGTCAGAGGAAAACCTGGCTTTCTCTTTGCGCCACGTGGGTCCTGGGAATCAAACTCGGGTGGCTGTGCCTGAGCGGCAAGTTTTTATTGGACGAGCCATCTTGCCAGCCCCTTGATTTTTTTTTTTAAATGTAAGACCATAAACCCTAATTAATTGTAACCTGATGATTGTCGTTGCAAACTAAGCTATGCAGTGGCAAGTTGCCAGTGTCTGGTGCAGTTGGGGGAGGGTCTGGCATGGGGAGGAGCGAAGGAGGCAAATCACCTCAGTGGAGAAATCTGTGACCCAGGTCCCACGGTGTTCCGTTGCCTCTTCTGGACCTTGACACGGGGCAGCAAGCACCACCAGAGAACAGCACCCTTCTGGTTGAGACTTCTGTGGCAAGCCTCACCTGGGGATGCCGGGACTGACTTCTGAGTTTACCCTCCTGGACCAATGCAGCCCCTGACCAGGTCTTCTGTGGAGGGAGATGACTCCCTAATGATAGTTAGAAAACCCTGCAGCCAAAGGAATTGCATTGTTCTTTGACAACCCTGGCAGGAAGATGTCCATGTGGGGATGACTGCCCCCTCCAAGAGTCCTGGCCCAGTGTTGGCAATGGCTGGAGGCAGTGGAAGCCCTAACAGGGCCCGGAGTGGGAAAGGTCAGTGCCCGTTGCAGAAAGAGAGATCTTAAGGTCAGGCAGGCTTCTCATCTGCTTTGTCTTCCTCCTTCCTGGAAGATTCTAGCTTACTGTGGGGAGAGAGGATTACTGTGGAATAATCCTTTTGTACATTGTGAAGATGTGTTGCTCTCGTTGGTTTAGTGAAGAGCTGACTGGCCAATAGCTAGGCAGGAAGAGGTTAGGAGGGAGAGCCAGACTGAGAGAACACTGGGGTGAAGAGAGGTGGAGTCGCCAGCAAATCGCAGAGGAAGCAGGAGATGAACAGGCTGTGTTGGAAAAAATTTGGTAGGTTGTAGATCTTCTTATCTACATTCTACAAATATGGGTTAACTTAAAATGTAAGAGCTAGTTAGTAAAAAGCCTAAACTATTGGCTGAGCATTTATAATTAATAATAAGTCTCTGTGTGGTTATTTTGGGAGCCAGCTGGCGGGACAGAGCTAACTGGTGGGACAGAAAAGTTCACCTACAGAGAACCCACCTGTGCACGTGCGCGTGCACAACACATATACACACGCGCGCACGCACACACACTCACTTGAATACCTGCACAACAGTTCCTATAATCTCTAAACATTCTCTTCATCTTCACTCTGCCAATAATATTAATTTTTAAAATGTGTACTTCATTCATGTATGTATGTGTATATGTATGTATGTATGTATTACAGTCAAACCCAGGGCTCTATACAGGCTAAGCAAGTGCTTTATTATTGAACTATATTCCAGGCATTTCAAGTCCTAGAATCCAGGCTCATTAATTTTTTTGCAGTATAGGGGACTGAATTCATATATGCTAGGCAAGCACTCCACCACTGAGATGTATTTAGCCTTTTTTAACCTCTTAAAATGTTTTAAACATTTATTTTATTCTATGGGTGTTTTGCCTCCATGGACGTCTGTGCGCTATGTGACCTGAAACTGAAGTGACCGGTGGTTGTGAGCCTCCGTGTGGGTACTAGGACTCTGACGCAGGGTCTCTGGACAAGCAGTCAGTACTCTCAACTGCTTAGCCATCTCTCCAGTCCCAGCACTTGTTAAATTTCTTCTTCTTTTTTTTTTTTCTGAGACAGGGTTTCTCTGTGGCTTTGGAGCCTGTCCTGGAACTAGCTCTGTAGACCAGGCTGGTCTCGAACTCACAGAGATCCTCCTGCCTCTGCCTCCCGAGTGCTGGGATTAAAGGCGTGCGCCACCATCGCCCGGCCACTTGTTAAATTTCTGAACTGGGATATTTCACTAAGTTGCCTGGACTGCCCTTGGATATACTCTCTGTGGCCCAGGAGGGCCTTAAACTTGGGATCCTCCTGTTTCAGCCTCCTGAGTAGCTGGAATCACAAGTCTGGGGTGCCAAAGACAGCCTTCCAAGTGCTTAAGAATAGCATTTCCTCAACTTAAGAGGAGAAAGGAGAGCTCAGAGCGGGTGGGCGGCTTGCCTGCTGCTGCAGAGCGCTGATTTATCCTTGAGCCAGTCTGTCTGCAGGCCTCCTCTTCTTGCTTTCTGCTCGAGCCCCTCCTGGCAGCCTCTCCCCACTGCCCCAGACCTGGAGTCTGAGAGTCAGATCGGCAGGGTTCCTCAGGGGTCATCCTCCCGTGACCTTGGACAAATCAATGTCCAGTTGTTAATTGATACTCGGCTTGACCCCTCCCACCCAGGGCATCTGGCTATCGGAGGAGCGAACTGTGGGCGGCTGCGGTATTTTAAGGGGTTCACACCAGCCCAGCCTGGGGTTGGCTATCCTAAAGTAGCATGTGACCTGAGGAGCCTGGTTCTGGCACCTGGGCAAGTGTGGGACTCCCTGCATGGCTCCGAGTCACCACCCTCCATAAAGTGCAGAAAGAAGCCAGGATTTTGCAATCTGTGATTGCAGCAGGAAAAGACTGAATGGCTCTATTCTCCCTTCTTCCCCGCCCAGGTGCCAGCGCGGCCAGCCGGAGGTTGGCTGGAGGGGAAAGCGAGATATTTCCTTTCCCACCACCCAGACAGTGCCAGTGGCAAGGACACTGGGATCTTGGAGCTGTCCCAAACGCCCCGGAAAGCACTCTTTTCAGAGCCACGAGAAGGGGGGAAAGCAGGAAGCCAAAGCCAGCCCCCCCTAGGGAATGAAAGGGGAGAGTCTGAGGCCCAGGAAAGTCACATACCTTCTCTGAGTGAGAGCAGGAGCTTTGCCTTGCCAGCTTCAGAGGGGGTGTGGATTCAAGAAGAAAGGACAAAATACACACTGTATTGTTATGCTTCCTTCTTTTCTTTTTCTTTAGAGAGTCTTGTAGCCAAGGATAACCTTGAACTTCTGATTCTCTTCCTTCAGCCTCCAGAGTCCTGGGATCACAAGCTTGCACCACCACACCTATTTTATGTGGTGTTAGCAAGTTAAGCAAGCATTCTACCCACTGGGCTTCTTTCTCCATTCCACATTTTGTTGGTGGTGGTGGTGGTAGTGACTTGGTTTTTTTTTTGTTTTTGTTTTTTCTTTCCAGACAGGGTCATCTTAGCTATGGCTGACCTTAAACTCAAGGCAATCCTCCTGCCTTAGCCTCTCAAGTGCTAGTTCTCAGGTGTGTGCCACCCATCCATCCTTACATTTTAAATGAATTTTTCAGTAACTTGTAAGCCGTGGTCACTGTTATCACTTTATTCGGCCCCTCTGGGTGGCTCAGTGCACCTCAGAAAAGCTGTCCAGAAAAACCAGCTCTGCTCCCCCCCCAACCTCAAACCCATTCCTCTGACCTTGAACTTCAGCTACTGGATGAGACCACACCCCATGAGTCCACAGGGCAGTGATGTGAATTCTGTGTGAAAGGGGCTAGGAGGGCCTAGCCAGGGCCTCCTGCAGAGGAAGTGGCCATCAATGGTGGCCTTTATGGTGGCTGGCCTTGGATGGGACTGAGAGGGAGTCAGAGCTTGGGAACAGAAGGAGTGATTGTGTGAGGAAGGGGGTGCTCCCTGAAGACAACAGCAAGAGTCCTCATCCGACAGACCCTGGCTGGCCCTACTTCTACTTAATTTTTTTTTTTTGTAGTGTCCTGGGAGCAAGTGGAGGGGACCCTTTCAAGGGCACAACGGCTGCCAGACTTTCCCATGCCCTCCCTCGACTTGCTTGGAACACTTTTAACCATCGTCCACTCTGTGAACTATTCTCTCATAAACACCATTGGTGAGGTGGCCTCAACTAGATAAGGGCCTGTTTATTGTTATTGCTGAAGATAATGGGGGGGGAGGTTCCCGCAGCAATGCCGTGCTAGAGATGACAACTGGGTGCCCCTTATTCTGTGACCTCGTGACAGCAGCCACCGTGGGAGAATTTACACTGTGGAAAGAGGCCAACGCCAAAGCCCAGGACAAACCACTGAGGCATTTGTCAGCACTATCACTGTCTCCAAAGAACTGAAAACGATGATTTATTTGGTCGGGGCACCCCACTAAGAGGGCCAGACTGGTTTCCAATGCCGGAGACCAGGTTGGGGGACAGCACCCTCCATCCTAGCCAGGTAATCTAGAGCAAAAAACTGGGGAGTGAGGGGATTCAGGGAGCAGGAGGCAACTCATATAGTGGCCTCCTATTTGTCTGGAGAAAGACAGAAAGGACGTCTGGAAAGGGCAGAAAAACCAGGGTGACAGGTGGTGCTGTCCGTGTGCCAGCACCTGATATGGTCCTTCCTCCATAGACCTGGCCTCCAGTTTTCTCCAGTGCCACCATGGTGCCGTTGGACCGGAGGAATCTGTCGCTGCTGCTGGTGCGCGAAGGTCGACATTATGAACATCACAGACAGGCAGAGGAAGGATCAGACATTTATTCCCTCACAGTTCTGCATCTGGAAGCCACAGTCCAGACGTGGGCAGAGTAGCGTCTCCCAAGGCTGCCTCCTTGACTGACTCATGGCCGGCGGCTGGCTACCTCAGAAAACAGTCTGTCAGTCATTCAGATCAGAGCATGTCCAGGATGCGTATCCCTGGCGCTCCATCACCCTGGGCTCGTGGCGGGACACAGGGCCAAGTCTGTAGTCTGAGGAGCCCACAAGTGACACGTGACAGTGTTCCCATTGGGGAGTAATGTGGGTACAGTGAAGACTGTTCCGTGGTCTCCTTTATCCACAAGGGCTACATGTTATACTTCCGAGGGGTGTTTGAAACTGGGGAACCCTATACACATCATACTTTACCCCATGCAAGCAGATCTGTGATAACATTTCCTTTATAAGTTTAGTGAACCTAGAGACTGACATTAGTCATAATAAAATGGAACAATTCCGGTGGGCACAGTGCCCCAGCAAGGAGGGAGGAGGAAGAGGAGGAGGAGGAGGAGGAGGAGGAGGAAGAGGAGGAGGAGGAGGAGGTTCAAGGTCGTCCTCAGCTATGTGAGACCAGTCTTGGCTACAAGAAACCCAGTCTTAAAACATCAATATGGGGCCGGGGGCGTAGCTCAGTTGATAAAAGCACATGCCTTTGAAGCTCACGGGCCTGAGTCCAACACCCAGACCCCATGTACAAAACCCAGACTCGGTGGTGTGGCTTTGTAATCCCTGCTGGGCTACGGAGACAGGCAAGTCTGTGGGGCTCTCCACTGGCCAGCTAGCATACCCTGATGGACAAGATCCAGGCCCATGAGAGATTCTGTCTCCGAAAACAAAGTGGGGCCTTGGCGATGGCTCAGTGGATAAAGTTGCTTGCCACCAAGTCATGTGACCTGGAGTTGGATCACTAGGACCTGGCTGGTAGGAGAGAGACAACTCCTGAAAGTGATCCTCTGACCTCCACATGTTAGTATGCAGTGGCATGTTTGCACGCACACGCACAGATGAAAATGGGGTCAGTGGGATGGCTCAGAGGGTAAAGGCGCTTGCTGCCCAGCCTGGAGACCAGAGTTGGGTCTCGCAAAAGTTGTCCTCTGACCTCCACTCGTGTGCCACGGCAGGTGCACACTCGGACACACACATGAAATTAATGAATTAAATGTGATAAATTTGTTTTAAAGCAAACTACTCCTGAGGAACAACACCTGAGTGAAGTTGACCTCTGACCCCCCCCCCGCCACACATGCATGTACACCCACACACACATGTACACCTGCATGCGCACACACGAACAAACAAACAGAAAAATAGAACAATTACAAGACTGTGTAGTGAAAGTTACGAATTGTTTCATTTCTAGAATGTGCCATCGTTAGGATTTTGATGCTATTGGCATGGATGCTACAGATGAGCTGCAGCAGCCAGCTGTGCATTCTTAGCTGAGTCTCATCTGCCAGCAGGCCACACCCTGGATGTTTCTGAGACCTGACCTTGACCCCTGCTCCTGAAGTTCAGGGTCCAAAGTGGAAGGAACCCTCTAAATTCCACCCACCAGGAATGGCTCCCTCCGGACACAGGTTCAAGATGCATTGTCAACCCCTCCGCTCGGCTGAGAGCACAACGGGATCAGAACTGCATCCTTGAGATGACATCCCCCCAGGGGGCGGGGTGGGGGACAGCTCTGGGTCACCCTCGCCAACAGACCCTCCTGAATATCTGCTGCCTTTGCAGATTCCACCAGCACAGGTCACTTCCTGCTGAAGTGGCTTCCTGGGGCCGGCGGCTCCTCTGGATGCAGTTAATGTTTTCATTGATCTGCTGGTGAGAACATCCTGCTGTGTGCTGTGCAGGATGGGAGGCTGCCTCTAACAACCGGATTCTCACCGGGCGGGCGACGGGATATCAAATTCCAGGAACAACTTCAGGCCAGGCACCTCAGACACACTCCACGACCTGAGGACAGCTTCGGGTTGCAGAGTTGGTCTGTGAGGCCTTCCAGTACAGCCAGCTGCCTTCTTGCTCCTTGGAGCTCCTTGTCCCTGTGCCCTGTGCCCAACACAATGCCTGGCACAAAGTAGGAGCTCGGTAAACATAGGCCAGGTGGCAAATGACTCTGGCGTAGGCAAGGGTCCCTTCTGAAATCCTGGTCTCAAACGTTTTTAGCATATTGAATTATGTTGTGCAGAAGCTAGACCCTCAGATGAGGCCCCCTAGTCACACTCCCCTAGAAACATTACTCTGTCACCTCTTGAAGGGATGGAGTCAGGTGACAACAAGCTTGGGAAGGGGAGGGGGCAGTGACGCCCTTTGCAGTATACCAAACCTGGATTTAAACTCAGGCTCCTGGTCATTTTCGCTGTGTGACTTTGGATGAAATACTTGGCTTCTCTGAGCCCCCTTCTCCTCAGTTAGAAAATGGAATTTGTGACACGGACTGCTTCGAGGACGAACGAGATTATGTCTGCAAATACAGTGAGTGACCCCGCGACAGCTGTCAACAAAGGCAAAGAGCCCTCCATCCAGGAAGTGGAGAGGGAAGGACCGCCGTGCCTCCATCAGTGACTGAGGCCCACCCCACCCTTCTGTTCACTAGCTGCCTGTCCTCCTCAGGGCTATTGCTGTCAGAAAAGCCACCAACCCAGAGAGGCTTTTAAATGGATATCCTAGAGACCAAACAGTCCTGCTTCCTTCCCACACCTGGCTTCCTTGAAGAAGGGAGGGCGCCACTCTTGGCTGGCTGCCACCAAGGCCAAGTGCTGGTGGAGTCAGAGAAAGTGACTTGTCTCAGGAGGCAAGATGGATGACTTCAAAATAGCTCGCAGACCTCAGATCACATCACTGTGAGATATGCTCTCTCTATCTCCCTGCTCTGTCTGTCTCTCTCCCCCTCTCTCCCTTCCTTTTTCCTCATAAGAAAAAGAAGGAAAAAAAAAAAAAACAGCCCATGGGTGTATTTTTATATCTGCTTCTGACAAATGCTTCATGTGTCAAGATGACTCACTGGTGTGAGGGAGAAGCTTCCAAGGTCTGAAGTGGGGCCTCCCCAAATCCTGGAGATGCTTGAGGGGCTAGGAGGGCCCACTGTAAGTGTGTTTCAGTTCTGCTTGCCTGGGTGCTGGCAGGACGGGAGAAGGTGGCTGTGGGTAGCAAGCCCCTCCCTCACATGTGGCTAGCCAGTCCTTCACACGTTGCTGTACACACCAGGGAAGAAGCCTGGCTGCACTCTGCTGACTGAGCTCTGATGGGCGGAAGGCACCGTTCAGAGCAAAGGGAGCCTGTTCGGGTCAGCAGAGATCAGCTTTCTTCACCGCTATGACAGCCAGAAGAAGCGGCTTGAGAGGGGAGCGGCTTATCTGGGCTCACAGTTGCCAGGGTAAGGCAGGCCCAGCCGGGCAGGGAAGGCGTGGTGTTGGGAGGCATCTGTGATGGCAAGAGCTTGCAGCTGCTGCTTGTTCACATCTTGATGAATCAGGGACTAGAACCAAGGCCCATCCCCAGTGACGCACTTCCGCTGGCCAAGCCGCAGCCCAAACAGTACCACAAACTAAGTGTTCAAACATACGAGCCCATGAGGACATGTCACATTCAAACCGTAACAACATAGGCGAATGTCCTAGAACCTGTTCAAATTTCCGATTCCTCCAGAAAGTTCTAGACTGTTGTTCCGGGTGTCTATTGCTAGGTAACAAACCACCCCCACACTTGGGAGATTTGGGAAGACAACCTGCAGGACCTATAGTTAGGTAAGGATGGTCTCTTCCAAGGTGGGACCTTCACTTCTGAGGCAGCTTCCTCTCTCTCGTTCCTGGTGCCTTGAACAGTGGCAGTACAGGCCCAGCTAGGGCTGTCACCTGGAGAGCTTCCTGTAACCTTTAGGCCACGCTATTCTCAGGGCCTGTGGGGTGCTTACCTGTCTGCTTGGGGCTGTAAGCCCCACTGTCTCAGTGAACAAGGGAAAAGCTGCGTGGCTCCTGGTGACTGAGCCAAGTGAGTTTGAAAGCACGCTTTCCTTGGACTGCTTGGGCCAACACAGACAGCCAGCCAGACTCAAGGGCATCTCTGTCTCTCAAAAGGAAAGTGGCAATGAACCGAGTAGTGTGTGTGTGTGTGTGTGCGCGCGCAGCGGTAGCCCTCCCCAGTTCTAGAAGTCCCTAGTCTCCACCCAGGCGACCTCCAATCCAGCCCCTCTAATGGAGCACGCAAAGATTTGAGGAAGCGGTATTACTGCCCATGCTGCCGGCAGCCCTGGGAAGCCTCTCCAGCAGATTCCCCCTCCTTTCCAGGCTTGATCATCCTCTCCCCTCTATGCGCTGGGTTCTACTGCTTGCATTTCCGTGAATGCTGCTCACACCTCTGCGTTCATGAGGTGCAGAGACTGTACAAACTGTAGAGCAAGTCAAGAGGAAAACTATTTCAAAGGAGCAGGCAGTTATACTCATCAGGTTTAGTGGGAGGGAGGGTTTTGGTAAAGCCCTGGGAACCCTCCAGTTGGGAGGGGTCTTTATACCTGATAACCCAAACATCCTTCTCCACAGGACAATGCAGGGGATGCCTGTGCAAAACCTCCACCTGACTTGCTAGGCTAAATTTCAGGTATTTGGGGCCCTAGAATTCTGTCTCTCAGAGGCCTAGAACCTGTTTCTAGAAAGTAGAAGTCTGGGTTTTGACTGTTATATATTGAGGGGAGTGGCAGCCCAGACTGGCCCAGTACCTGTGACGTAGATGAGAATAAATGTCTTTGTTTGTTTGGGTTGTTTGTTTTGTTTTTGAGATGGGGTTTCTCTCTGAGTAACAGTCCTGACTATCCTGGAACTCCCTTTGTAGACAAGGCTGGCCTGGAACTCCCTGGAATCCTTTGCCTCCCAAGAGCTGGTATTAAAGGTGTGGGCCAACACCGCCCAAGTGAAGATAAGTGTGTTAATTAGGGTTTCTATTGCTCTGAAGAAACACCGTGACCACACAACTCTTACAAAGGAAAACATTTAATCGGGGCTGGCTTACAGTTCAGAGGTTTAGCCCATTACGGTCTGGCAGGATGTGGCGGTGTGCAGGCAGACATGGTGCTGGAGAAAGTGCTGAGAGTTTTACACCTTGATCTGCAGGCAGCAGAGGGAGACTTGTGTCCCACACTGGTAGTAGTTTGAGGGTGTGAGACCACAAAGCCCACACCCACAATGCCACACTTCCTCCAACAAGGCCACACCTCCTAATAGTGCCACTCCCTATGGGTCAAGCATTCAAACACTTGAGTCTCCAGGGGCCTTTCCTATCCAAACCATTTGACAATAGCCTGATCCTCCTGCTGCTATCTCCCAGGTAGTGAGATTACAGGTGTGTGTGTGTGTGTGTGTGTGTGTGCTACCACACCTGACTGCTGACTGAAAAGAAGTGTGTGTGTGTGCTGGGACTTGAACCCAGAGCCTTGTGCAAGTCAGGCAGGCAGGCAGGCAGGCACTCTACCACTAATCTATACAACCCCAATCAGGTGATTTTTGGTTTTTTCTTTCTGAGATAATGGCTGGCTATTATAGACCAGGCTGGATTTGTGCTTCTGTCTCGACCTTCAGACTGTTAGGATTATAAGATGGCCCACCAAACTCAGCTTCGTGGACATGCCAGCTTCAATATCCATGGCCTGACTCTGAGACCCACATTTGATGACGGCTGGAGCACAGGCAGGAAGAGGAGGAGACACAGTCACAGACCAGAAGCCCCACTTTGTCCTCTTGTCCACTGCCCCCCGCCCCCACGGTAGCAAGGAGAAGGCCAGCGAAGATCTCTGCTCATATAATAAAAGAAGTGTTTGGACAGAATTCTTCATTAGTTTTACACACTGGTGCATGCTCATAGTCCCAGCTACTCAGGAACCTGAGGCCAGAAGATCACTTGAACCCAGAAGTTCAAGGCCAATCCAGGCAACCTAGTAAGGTGACCATTCAAAACAAACAAGTTTTCTCTCCATTTGGAGAGAGGGATGGTACCAAAAGTAGAAAAAAGCATAGCTGGGACCTGCCAGCCGAGGTCGAATTCTAGCACAGCCAATATCCAGACACCATACAGGTTGCCTAGCTTCTCTTAGCCTGTTCCTGAGTCTATTCAGAGGGTGGTAGCATTTTCTAAGGTTGCTTTGAACATCAAACAATAGGAAAGGGTCTGGTACACGGTAGCAACATAATGCATGCCTATTTCTGTCCCAGCTTTTGAAATATTGTCTTCCCCAAACAGATTAAAAAGTTTACTCCTCATCCTTTGGAACTTGGGTTTAGGGGATGTAATACGCCAATCCACATCTTCTGTGTGGCTGGGAAGACTTGTGTGCAGAAAGCAAGGTGTGGTCGGACTTTCTTTTGGGACCACGAGCCTGCAAATAATGACACAGAAGACTTATTATTAATTATAAAAGCTTGGCTTTTAGCTTAGGCTTGTTCCCAACTAGCTCTTATAACTTAAATTCACCTGTTTCTATTAATCTATGTTCTGTCACATTGCTTTTTACCTCTCTCCCACTTATTGCATCCAACTTGCTTCTGTCTCCCACTGGCGTCTCTTGCTAACCTAGATTCTAACCCTCTGAGTTCCTCTCTCTGCCCAGAAATCCCGCCCATCCTCTCCTGCCTAGCTATTGCATTCAGCTTTGTATTAAACCAATCAGAAGGTGCCTTAGGCACCTGTACTTCTTTACAGTGTGCAAAAAGATTATCCCACAACAGCAGGGAGGTAGAAACGCCATGTCCTGCTTGATGCAGGGGCTCTCAGCACCCTGCAGCATTGGGGCCCTGCACCTCCCGTCACACTTGCCAGAATGAATTAAGCCAGAGCGCATTAGTAGCTCAACCCCATCCACAAAAATCAATAGGGCTTCCCTGTGTTGTGCAATGTGTAAGTTCCTGAAAAGTCAGAGGTAAATCAACCTCCCCTCCAACTCAACGGGTACTGAGCACCAGGTGTCAACTCAGCACATTGCTGGGGCCATGCAGGGCATGTGCTCACACCCACACCCCAAATCAGTGATGAGCCTGGGTTCTAACTCACATTGCCAATGTACCAGAGACACTGGCCAGTAGCACCATGTGGTAGGCATTGTTATAGAGCCAACATCACCATTTAGCCGGGAAGAATTACTTCCTGCTTGCATCCTATTGACTAATACGTTTTATTCATTGTCTTGGGTTTTTATAGAAAAGCCTTTGAATTCTGGCCTATGGCAAGCCTTCCTAATCCTGGTCACCTCACATTCATGTAAAAGTCAACTACCCCAAAGCACTTTCTATGCTTCAATCTGTTTCTTGGCAGGGAAAGAAAAGCAAGTCTTTCTTATACCCTTTCACAGGTGAGGCGAGCAAGGTACAGAAAGGCAGTTGGCTTGTAGGCTCGGTGCCCGAGAAGCAGGAAGTTCAATCCAGACTTGGCGCAAAGAAAGACCCAGGACCAAAACCAAGACAACCTCTGTCCCTTGCTCTTGTCCTTCCTGATGGCAGGCTCGCCAGTGGTCCGTGTGTCCATCCCTGCACACATAGCTTCAAAGCTTAAATTCCTGCTTTCTTGGGCCACCTATAGCCTACCGTCTTCAAGGGCCCTGGGTTGGACTCTGAAATGTGTCGTGAAGTTTCCAGCCCTGTCTCTGCCCAAATGTGGGGTTTTTAAACAGTCTCTTACCGCCTGCAGTCCTTGTGGGTGACCCTCATTGCAGGGGAACTTGGTGAACCCCTCTTGTGAGACAGACCTTGACCTGGGACTAGAGTGAGTAAGGTCTGGACCTCTCTTTCCTGGGAGTACAGCCCAGTGGAAAGGGTCACAGAAGATGCAACTTGGTTGCACTTGGATGCCATTCACCCCTCCCTGCGGGTGCTGGGGAAACACAGGTGCACTGCAGGCCGAGTGAGAGCCCATTCACGTGGCAGAGGGAGAAGCAAGATTCAGGTGGGAGGGAACATTATGGGGAGCTGGGCAGAGGTGTGAACTGGCAGGTGTGTTGGGGCCCTGCCAGGACCTGGCGTGGGCAGGACAAGAGACCAGGAGATCAGAAAGGCAGTCTTGAGAATGAAGCAGGACCTGAATGAAGGTCTGCTTTCCCAGTGTGGGGGTGTGCATCTTCTCTGTGAGTCCTTCAGTGTGAGGCCAGGACCTGCCTGATGTGATCAGGTTCAAGTCTCAAGAGTTCCTTTATAGTTGTGCCAAAGAAAACAGAACTAGATTAAGGGAGCAGAGGGCAGCTTTACCTTCTGTATGCCTGTAACCCCAGCATCTAGTAGGTACTCTGACACATAGTAGGTATTTGCCATGGGCTGACAGGATGGTTTCAGAAGCTCACTGCAGGAATCCAGTATACAGCCTTGCACCAAACTGGGGACAGGCAGAGGAGGGACTACACAAGGAAGCAGAACTCAGGTCAACAAGTTTAGTAGAAAGAATTTAATATGGGGGAACGGATTCCAAAGGTATTGGAAAAGCAGGAATAAAAAAAGAACAAAGCACACTGCCTAGGTGACTCAGAATTTAACATCCGGAAGTTGCTGTCACCCTAGGACTGGAGGACAAGGTGGTGTCACCTAATCCCAGGAGCCAGAATCCTTGCAGTGAGCTGGGCCCCTGCAGAGGGCTGCACTCCCCAGGAGGTATTTGTTTGGAAAGGAGAAGCAGAACACAGGAAGTGGAAGGCAGAGAAGGAGGTGGATGGGGCAGGAATAGCTGGGCTCACCACAATCTAAGAAGGCTTCGGTTGCCTCCAGTTCCGAGCTTGGAAAATAGAAATGTAGAGGTGGTTCAGGCCCTGGCAAGAAGACCCGGGCATTATTATCCTTTCTCCTGTAGGGTCACTGGATGTGACCTCCAGAGAAGGTCACAGCGTGACCTTCTTAGCCAAGGCAGTTTCCAAAAGAGCTTTTGATATGCCCTTACAGCAACCAGGGAGGAAAATCCAGTCTCAAAGAGAAGGGTGGATGAGGGGGGATCATCACCAGACAGACTGCTATAGCTGGACACCCCAAGCCAGGGAAGTATGTCTCCAGGTAACTCTCCTCTGCCTCCCACCTCAGCATGGTCTTCCAGAGGCTCCCACTGGGCAAGAGGAGCGACTCCCAGGGAATCGAGCAGGGTAGGAGGGCACACATGTTTAGCTGAGGTGTCATGGGACAGTGGTGGTCAGTGGAGCTGTAAATGTACAACATTCGGTTAAAATACCCAGAACCGTACTGGGTTTACCATCCAGTAACAGACGCCCAGCTGGCAGCTCAGGAGAGAATCTGGGCAGGTAGAAAACCTCAGGTGGTCTAGAGAAACTTCTTAAACAGACCTGCTTCCAACAACCTGTGAAGAAGAGCCAGCTCCCTGCCTTCCTGGGAGCTGCCCTGCCCTTCTGCGCTTCCCTGCCCCTTGTGGCCGAAGTTAGTTCATAGCTCTCCTCTGCGCCTCTGGACTAATCCCCAGTCCAGCGCGTTGCAGACGGAGGCCTCCCCAGTGGTTCCCCCCCCCCCCCCCCCCCCCCCCCCCCCCCCCCCCCCCCCCCCCCCCCCCCCCCCCCCCCCCCCCCGCAAACTGTAGTCTCTTCCGAGACTCCGCTGAGCACACAATAAGCACGAGGGCTTCACTTAGCCTTGGCAGGAGGCTCAGGAAACGTATAGAGTTTGAAGGAGACACAGCAAGGAGGTTGAGTTCTTAGGATTTCGTTTCTTCATCAAATGGGGCAAAATGTAACCCTTTTAAGCGAGCCTTAAAGTGCGGCAACCTGTGCAAAGTGCTAAGCACAGGACCCCGGACCCCTACCCCCAGGCCGCAACTGATGCCAATCAACATTACGGTTTCAATCTAAATCTTCTAATCCCCAGCGTCTAGCCCTTGGAGATGCTTAATTAGCGTCTATCGAATGGCTGGAGAATTAATAATGAAAAGGATTTATTCTTGGGCTTGACCTGGTTTTAGAAAATTAATTGTTCAGCATAAGTACAAGAAAGGACTTTGATAATAGGTATCTATGTTGAGTGAGGATCCAGGGACTCCAAACTGACCTGGTTTGCGAAAGAGGGGGGAAAAACCCAACACACACACACACACACACACACACACACACACACACACACACACACAAAACGTAACAACACAAAGTGTGATTGCAAGCTGTTTCCAGAACTAGTTTCAAGAGCACCCAACTCATGCTGCAAGAACGCACACACACGACCTTGTCCGGGTGCAGGTAGTATCTATCCCTGGCTGTGGATAGAATGTCCCCAATACCCTGGACCGCACCAGCATCCTAGACCCTGGGGCGTGTACGGAGGTGGGAGGGGACAGGAATCTGGCGGCTGCCACGTGGGCCCCTTCCGCCAGTTCCCCACATCCTTTGTTTCCCACCGGCCGGAGCTCAGAAAGCTCTTTCTGCGAGTCACCGCGAAGGGGCGGCCCAGGAGCCTGGAGAAGCTATTTCCGTGCAATCCGGGCGGGCGGCAGGCGCGGGAGGGGCGTGGAGGTGGAGGCAGAGCAGAAGGCCCAGTGTTTGCTTTTATTTCATCCAACAGAAGGTTCTATTTGTGGAAGCGAACAGACGCTGGGGATTAGAGCTGGGAGGAGGCAGGAAAAGAAAAAAAAAAGCCACATTCACTACCACGCACAGGTCTTCCCCGGAACTACCGCGTGGGGGGGTGAATGACTGATAATGGAATTCATCACCTTTCCTCTCGCCCCTTCCTCCGGCTGTAGCCGCGACTCGGCGGCGCCCACAGCTCCACCGGGAGCTCCCCAAGTGTAAAGCCGCGGGGAGGTCCCACCGGAGTAAAGGCGTGACCGCTGGGTAGTAGCCAGCTGCCGGTGCGGAGTCCCGAGGTGCGCGCGCCGGCCGGGAGCTCGCGATCCATTGTGTTGTGTGAATGATGCGCGCGCGCCAATCAGCAGTCTTTTCGCCCCCGCCCCTCCCGCCCACTTCCCCGGGACCCTGACGTCACGGGAGCGTTTCCTCCGCCCCCTCCTTCGGCTACCAGCGCGGAGCCCGCGGGCTTGCGGTTGGGTGCGCGCCGCCTGCTGCCCAGCCTAGCCCGTGGGGCGTGTGCGCGCGCCCAAGACGGCCCAGGACGTTCCCACCTGCGCCCAGGCGCGCGCTGTCGGGAGCATCCCCAGGCCTCCGGCCACCCCCACTGTCCCGGCTTCCAACTCCATTACCCCTCCCCCAAGTCTCCTCCCTCCTCTCCGGTGACTGTGAGCCGGGCGACGGGGCCGGAGTCGTCGCAGCCACCTCATTGCACAACCCGGCTTCCCAACTGTTTACACAGCCCGGCCTGTGAGTGTGTGTGTGTGTGTGTGTGTGTGTGTGTGTGTGTGTGTGTGAGTATACAGCGTGAGTCACCGGGAGGCGGAGGAGGTGGAGGAAAAGGAGAAGGAGTGCACTGGCCAGGATCAGTGCAGCGCACACACTCATATTCAGTCACTCTCTCTGAGCGCGTCTCGCTCGCTCACACGCCCGGAGCCCAGAAGCGCGCAGGATCCCGAGCGGCGCGGAAAAGTTGTGCCGGCTTTTACTCAAGACTAATTGCTTTGGGAAGTGCGTTTGCTCTGGGAAGCCGCCGTGCCTGCGGAATCCTGTCCTCAAGGCTCAGCACCCGGGAACTCGGGCCGCCTCCACGTCCCGGACTATCCACAGTCTCGGCAACAATAGCGGCCCCCGCCGCCAGCGAGGCGCCCAGACCTGGTGCTTGCGGGGGTCTGGAGACCCCACGCAGCTTCCCACTCTCGGACGCGTGGCCAGCGTGGTCCTCGTGTGCAACGCCAGTTTACAGGAACGGCTCTCGTTTTGCTCCTCTTGGGGGCCGACCCAAGCTCCATCTGCAAACTCCATCCCGAGGGCTGGAAGAAGTCGCAGCGCGGATCCGGGGATTTACAAAGCCGGGGCCGCTCCGGCCAGGGCCGCGATGCGGGTCGGTCCCGTGCGCTTTGCACTCAGCGGCGCCTCGCAGCCCCGGGGTCCGGCTCTACTATTCCCCGCTGCCCGGGCTACCCCGGCCAAACGGCTGCTGGACGCGGACGACGCGGCGGCCGTGGCGGCCAAGTGTCCGCGCCTTTCTGAGTGCTCGAGCCCCCCAGACTACCTCAGTCCCCCGGGCTCGCCCTGCAGTCCGCAGCCTCCGCCCTCCGCGCAGGGGACCGGCGGCAGCTGTGCGAGCGCACCAGGGCCCAGCCGCATCGCCGACTACCTGCTGCTGCCCCTAGCTGAGCGCGAGCATGTGTCCCGGGCGCTGTGCGTCCACACCGGCCGCGAGTTGCGCTGCAAGGTAAGCATCCTGGGGCGGGGGTTGCGGGCCTGGGTGGTCTACAGAAGTGCTTGGGTTCCTGCCCACCCGGATCACGCTCCGGCCAGCGCTTGGGTTTGGCAGAGCAGACACGGGCGTTGAGTCTGAGAAGGAGGGATTTTGGTCAGCTTCGTCTTTTTGGAGGTTGAGGGGTTTCCTGTGGAGTGTTAGGGTGAGGGTTCGGCGGTCTAGAGGAAGTGCAGGGTTCAGTTCTTTTATCTCTGTTCTTTTCTTTGGCGCTCAGAGTTGCTAGCGCGTGGCGTTCCATTTAAGTCTGGAATTGCAGTGGATTCCTGGGCCATGCCATTGCCCTGCTCTCATCCCCCCCCCCCACCTCCTCCCCCTGTCCTGGAAGGACGCCCTGCAGTGGGTGCCTCCTTGGGGCTTGGAGCAATTGACAAGCTCTTTGCCGGAGGTTCACGGACACAGGCTGTGCTTAGACGGTGTGGGGCTTTTACCCAGGGAATTGTGGCTTGAACTCCCGCTGGGGCCAGAATACAGCCCATCCCAGGGAGCGGTGGGTGGGGGCCTTAAGCTTGGGAGGGGCTTCTGGCCCGCGGAGGAGCGCCGAAAAGCTCTCAAGGACTCTCTTTAGTTTGGGGCCGGCAATTTTCATTGCAACATTAGGAGGAATACAACACGAGACGGGACGATCCGGCTCTCCTGGAGAGCGAGCGGGTACACGAGGACGGCTTGCGCATCCTGCGCTTTGTGAGCCGGACACTCACACCTCCGGCCCACCCAGAGCCCCACCGACTCCTTTCATTTCCCGGGAGTTAAAGCAGCTCCTGGGTTTTCAGTAACTCACCTGAACTCCCCCCTCCCCGCTTGCTGCTGCCACCTACTGTCCACCCGCATGAAATCTCAGATGGATGGTTAAGCCCAGAGAAAGAAACTCTTCTTGGTGGATGAGAGCAGTTTCAAGAGAGGGTGGATGGGGCAGGAGGAGAGGACAGCAAAGGGATCCCCCCCACCCCAGTTGGTACCAGAGCAGCCACCTCAGAGGTGGGGTAGGTCTGGGTCATTGTGCAACCCCTTCCAGTTCCTCCGAGCAGATGATAGCTGGATCCAGATGGTGACAGCCCGTGTGTCACCATTTCCAGTTGCGTCTAGGATATGAGTAACCGGACTGAACAAAAGGTCCTTAAAGAGACCAGCCTGCAGCTTCTTAGAGGATTTGCTACCCGTTCTGGGGGTGGGGCAAGTAGGGGGGGGCGTGTAAACAAACATGAGGAACGGCCTTTCAGAGGTGCCCATCCCCTCCTGTGAGAAGGTAACTCCAGGCTGCTTCCACCTGAGTCACAGCCATAAGCAGGTTGCTTAAGGCTGCCGTGTCAGTCTCTCCCAGTCATCAGTTCCTTCTGACTAATGACAGCTCTGCATGTTTGCTGCCCCTGCTTCCCCTTGGAGGCTGCAAAGTCACCACATTCCTTGACTGTGCTGTGCTGAGCCTTCTGGGTTTGCCGGGGACACATGTGCAGTTTAACCGCTGCTTTTCACCCTTAGGGGTGCTGGGGTCCATTCCCTTGACTGCTGACAGCCTTATCTGGTAGGAAGGAGCCATATCAGGGAGCTGGCCTTGACTCCCAGGAACTGACAGTCCCCCAAAAGACATCAGGCTTTGGAAGATCCCGAGGTGTGACTGGTTTTAAGATTATTATAGCCGGGCGATGGTGGCGCACGCCTTTAATGCCCAGGCAGAGGCAGTCGGATCTCTGTGAGTTCGAGACCAGCCTGATCTACAGAGCTAGTTCCAGGACAGGCTCCAAAGCCACAGAGAAACATCTCGAAAAACCAAAAAAAAAAAAAAAAAAAAAAAAAGATTATAGCAGAGGAGCTGCATAGGAGGCAGAGAGAATGGACTATCCAAAGGTTGAGAGCTTCAATCCAGCTTCATATAGGACTTGGGGGGGCAGCTCCTGACTTTCCGGCCCTCCCTAAACAGACTGCGTTCTCTCTGCAGGTGTTTCCAATTAAACACTACCAGGACAAAATCAGGCCCTACATCCAGCTGCCAACCCACCAAAACATCACTGGCATCGTGGAGGTGGTCCTCGGGGAGAGCAAGGCCTATGTCTTCTTTGAGAAGGACTTTGGGGACATGCACTCCTATGTGCGGAGCCGGAAAAGGCTTCGGGAAGAGGAGGCTGCTCGACTCTTCAAGCAGATTGTTTCTGCTGTTGCCCACTGCCACCAGTCGGCCATCGTTCTGGGGGACCTGAAGCTTAGGAAATTTGTCTTCTCCACAGAGGAGAGGTGAGCAGCTGCCACAGCACCTCCTGTGGCCTTTTGGAACCAAACCAAACCAAACCAAAACAAAAAAACAACAAAAACCAAAGATACAGGTCATACAGTTAGGTGTGAGCCAGCCAAACTCAAGGGCTTGGGTCTTCCTGGTTTAGCATTTAAGTTCTGCTTCTGGAAATTCGTGGTCAGTCTTGGTTTATCATCTGCTCTGTTTGGTGGATGGAGTGTAGTGAAGCCTAGAGACACCCCGGTGCTTTTGTGGATACTGCAGTTGTTGACCAAATGCCCTTCCTACTTCTGTCCCAGGCGCAGGCTTATTTCCCTTTGTCAGAAAGGTCAGTCTTCTGGGGGGGAAAGAAAATACTCCTAAAGGTGGTCAAGTCCTTGCTTCCAGCAAGTGGCTCTTGTGTGCCTAGAAGGCATTGCAGAGCTAGTTAGGCTCTTGTGTTTGCAGGATTCCAGCCGTCCCTACCACACTGCGTTCCTGCTCTATTTCAGCCTGCCCCCCACCCCCATACCCCGTAATAGTTTGTTCTCATTCTCTGGTGAGTTTTTAGTAATCGCATCAGCTCCATCTTCAGAAAATAACCACATTGAATAATAAATGGAAGTTGGCTAGCATGCCCTGCTAAATATAGTTCTTGGCTTACCTCATCAAGGACAAGATGTGCCTGATAAGGGACTGGGGAGACATTGAGATTTGAAGTGGAGGTTTCACCAAGAGAATTTCGGGACCTATGTGAGACAGACTGTATGCTCCATTCTGTAGACATACTACATCTGTGGTAGGAAGATGGGAACTGTAGAATTGTCCTGTGGTGGTGAGTTACTTTGTTGAATATAGTTAGTTACACAGGACTTAACCCTACCTGTTCACTTTTACCTTTAGCTCCAGGGCCCCCTAAAAAGCCCAAGCTGAAGTCCTCCAAGCATGCATTTGTATCTGACCTCGCACTAACTATTGAAACATCCTGATTGGCAAAGAGAAGCAAACTGTTTGCTGTGAAGAAGTGTCCAGTTCCTGGAACGTGCTTCTTTGATAATAGTGATGTCTCTTTTTTTTTGAAACATGTGCTGCACACCTCCTCACTGGCTTTTGAAATCTGCATTGCACAGGCCAGTGTCATGGGCATAGGGTTTGGTAACCCGAGGGTTAAGCAACGGCAGGCTGACGCTATTCATGTAACCAGCACAGGTGCAGGGTTTTAGTACTACAGGAGCCAATCAGGGGCAGACAGTGTGGGTTGAGTCATATTTTCCGTTTACAGAACCAATGGGTATTTTACATAACAGGGAGGTCATGCTGAGGACACACCGAAGTTAGCACATGTATGCTACACTCCAGGGAACAGGAAGGCTGGAAAAGAAAAAAAAGAAAGAAAGAAAGAAAGAAAGAAAGAAAGAAAGAAAGAAAGAAAGAAACCACCAGACCTTTGAGAGGAAAAGGAATTGACCAAACGCCTGTGTGTAACTTCACAACAAGTGAATTACTGAAAGAGGCCTCTTTCTCCGAGAAGCAGGCACCGGATATTAGAGGTGTCCCACGTGTGGCTGTGGGGGAACCCAGGAGATGTGGGTGGCTGGTTCTATATGCGGAGGCACCTGCAGCTTCCTAAGCGGTCCTTTGGCCAGAGGTCTTCTAGACTACAGTTTCTTCCCGGTTTAGTCTTGGTTTCTGTGTTTTCCTTCACATCCTCCAATGTCTTCTTCAACAGAGACTCTCGTATTGGATAAAGTGTACATTGATCTGCAGCGCTGGGTTGTTTCAGGGGCCCCGTACTCCTCAGATCCGTCAGCCTCTTGTGTTTCTCCCCATAATTTCTGTCTTGGCTAAGTGTTCTTTACAGGGAAACAGCCCCCAAAACGCAGCCAAGCATTTCCTTGCCTTTTCCCCACTATAGTTATTGCAGATAGGACTCAGGTGAGCAAAATTTTCTTAGTGTGGGCAGTAGTGTCACCAGCCTGGGCAGTCAGTGTCGCGGTGAGAAACTAGTGACCTATAGGATACATAGGCCCTACCTAAGGAAGGAGGCTACAGACACTTGTTCTTCCCTGACAGCTTTTGTAGAACATGCCGGTCTTCCCCTGAAACCAGCTCTCCGTTCTGCAATGTGAACTTTGTCAGTTGCGTAACCCTATTAGGATATCTCTCACAAGCTCTAGCATCATGAATATTATTTGGCGACTTTGCATCATACCCCTCCGCCCCGGGCGCTCTCAATACTTTGCAAATATTTATTGCAGTTTGTATTGGTTTGTGAAATCGCTAGTCTTGGATGCTTGCAGGCCAACGCTTACTAGATGAAGGGGTAAATGACATTCCTGCGGCCTTGGCTGTTAGTGCCTCTGGGCACTGTTATTGGGAAGGCCTTGTTTTCCCGGGGCAGCTGATCTGAAAATAATCACTCCATTTCCGTCTCCCACAGAACCCAGCTTAGACTGGAAAGTCTGGAAGATACACACATAATCAAGGGGGAAGACGATGCGCTCTCAGACAAACATGGCTGCCCAGCCTATGTGAGCCCCGAGATCCTCAACACTACTGGGACCTACTCTGGAAAGGCGGCCGATGTTTGGAGCCTTGGGGTGATGCTCTATACACTTTTGGTTGGACGATACCCCTTTCATGACTCAGACCCGAGTGCCCTTTTCTCCAAAATCCGCCGTGGACAGTTCTGCATTCCCGAGCATGTTTCCCCGAAAGCCAGGTGCCTCATCCGCAGCCTCCTGAGACGAGAACCTTCTGAGAGACTCACAGCTCCCGAGATCTTACTCCATCCCTGGTTCGAGTATGTCTTGGAACCAGGGTATATTGACTCAGAAATAGGAACTTCAGACCAGATCGTTCCCGAGTACCAGGAGGACAGTGACATTAGTTCCTTCTTCTGCTAACCCCCTCCCCCCAAAAAAACCTCAGAAACCTCATAATTCTCACACATGGCATTTCCATTTCTAATGACGGGCAGGCCCTCTTACATGGTGCCAGCCAGATTTGGGGACGGAGCACAATTGTCCCCATGGGGCTCAGTGTGGTGCTGCCTCTCTGGGCCGAGTGACTTCATTTGAGCAGAACTCACTCAGATTAGTTGCTCTGCAGAGGTGTCCTCTTCTCGATGAACCGTCACGCCTGTCCCAGCCTCGGATACGAGAGAGTCCGATGTTTGGAAGCTGATGGAAGAGTATGGCCATCCCACGTGGTCAGGGGTGATGAACTTGAGCATTTGAATGGGAAAGGAAGCACATCACACAGTGGCATTTTAACAAGGTGGCTGATCGGTCCGGGCGACAAACCTGCCACCTTTGAACTTGTCTTTGAAGGTTCTACTTGCTGCTGCAGTTTCTCTGACCAGAAGCTTTTCTGTTTTCTTTTTACCCTCGCCCTTGCTGTACACTCTCCTCTGACTGCTCCAATGTTGGAACAGACTGAGAAGCTCCGGAGCCTGCCTGAATCCAGACTCCCCCCCCCCCCCCCCCCCCCCCCCAGCGTTTGCTAAGACCGCCTATGCAATAATATTGCGCCCCTCCCCCCCACACCTTGGAACCTGTCCTGGGCAGCCATGAAAGCACTCACCAGCTAAGTGTGGAAAAATATTGGGAGGTTCAAACCCCTGGCTGTTTCAGAACCCTCGGAGCTCAGTCAGACAGCAATGTTTTTTTTTAAAAAATTAATTTGATCCCTTGGTATCTGTTAGCTCTTGAGACGCTCGTTGAACACAGCATTCAGCTTTATGCCTCACCCCAAGACCATCTCGGGGTGGAACGTTTTGTGTCTGAGGACAGGGGTGAGGAGATTCCCACCCTGTTCTCTGGAGCATGTGTGAACCATCTTTGGGCTTCAAAGAAAGAGAATTTGAGACAGTCTTTGGAAGCTTGTCAGACTAATATTCAGAACGAAACTGGACACCGCTGTCCCATGAGTATGCTGGGTCTCTGGCATCCAGGGTCTTCAGTTTCCCATGGGCTCTTTGGACCTCGTGTGTTGTGTGGCTTGTGACTCCATCCTGATGCTGTCTCTGGCGTGACACAGTGAACCTCGAAGACGCAGCCGGAAAGGACTTTAACGTTCTTCCGATGCAAATTCTGGCTTCTAACTGCCTACCGGAAATCCCCTGCTTCGGCTTCCACAGGTGGGAACCCAACCTCGGCCTGAATGCTTCTGGAGATGAACACTTAACTCCCTGCAAGAAACCAAACTTCTCCGGGGAAGCTGCCGGAAGTCGCAGCATTAAAAAACAAAGCAAAAAAAAAAAAAAAATACAGATGAAATAGCAGTCACTGTCTGGGACAGTGCTGACGCCAGGCGGTTAAACGGGTAACAGAATTACTGTATTTCGAGAAATGGCCCAGAAGCAGGCAGGCGTCTTCAAGGGCTATGCCTAGGCAGACTACTAACATTGTGAGAATGCCGTGTATACCTCACGTACCGTGTACTTTATATTTGTATATACATTTTACCTTTTATACATATGTCCAGTTGTTGTCGTTCAGCTCCAAGGCTCGTCTTGTCGTTTGTGTCTGTCTGAGGAACCTGTGTGTCCAGAGCCACGTGAAATGTGAATGCCTGCCTGTTCAATATGACCTTGACAGGATGGTGGGACTTGGGAGGAGCAGGGACAGGCCTCGGTTGGGGTGGCCCAGCTCTTGTATCTGTGATCCCTGGCTGAGGACTCGGGCCTGGCCCGGGCATTCGCCTGGACAGCTGGAAACACTAGGTGTCCTGTGAGCATGTGGAAAGGTGATAGTGGCACACTGTTGCTGACTTGTAGAGAACTTTTAATAAATCTGGTTTCGTAAAGAACTGTGGTGAGTCTCCTTTGTAGGCACTCTGACTCCTGGAGCTGTTCCGGGGCAACAAAGACAGGGCGGTTGACTTCAGGGGCTTAGTGTCTCACAGAAGACAGGAGAGTGGTTTGGGTTTTTGTTTGTTTGTTTGTTTGTTTGTTTGTTTTGACAGTAGTCCTCTTTGACAGGTAATTTGCTGTGCTGACTGAGCTGGCCTTGAACTCAGATTAAAGGCACGTGCCAATATGCCTGCCTGGAATCTGCCTTTTGTGTGTGTCGTTGAGCGTGTGTGCTTTAGTGGGCAGGACTCAGGTGCGGAATGCGGTTTGTGGGTGCTGTGAGCTGGGTTGGAAGCTTTGGAGGGACCATAACATGGATTTTGGGGTTGAAGGACTGGCTGGCTTTTGACACGCATGGACGATTGACATCTGTCTTGTCATCCCAATACTTTGGGAAGCTGAGACAGGCAAGCCAAGAGTTCAAGACCAGCCTGGACTATATAGCAAGGGTGTCACAAAAAAAAAAAAAAAAAAAAAAAAAAAAAAAAAAAAAAAACGAAAAGAATTCTCTGGCTTTTGGTGTTTTAGGTTAGGGAAATGGAAAATTAGAGAAAAGCTCCAGATACCCTCACAACAGGGTCCCCAACAGAATCCCATCACCTTCCGTTCATATTGATAAAGGGTCATGTAGGTTCCAGAAGACACTTGCCCCTCCAACTTTAGACCCAATTATAATAAGAATAATGATGGCATTTCTGCCCACTCTGTAAGTATAAATATGAAAACAAGGAAAAACTTAGAAAACATGGGCCGGGGTCACGGAATTAGAAAAAGATGGCTGAGCTAGGTTCTTAGCGTCAGTCACTGCGTCTTTGAAATCTCCTTTAAACAAAGCAAATCAGACTGATTAAAACTGAGCGAGCAAGGAGGCGGGAGGGGCTCACACGTCTCCTCCCCAAGCTGAGGCCCTACTGATGGCTGGGGCCCCATGCCCGTGGACAGCACAAACTGCAATCTGGGCTATAAGAAAGTTGGGAGAGCATCGGGAAGGCACTGATGGTAGATCTAGGAAGAGGGGAAGGAGTAGGAGGCGAATATGATCAAATACACGCAAGACAACTATGAAAGTCCCCAAAGTTAATAAAGACGTTTTAGAAAGTAAGCAAAGCCTCAGGGCTGGGGAAATGACTCTTGGAAAATGCCTGCCTGCTACCAAGCCTGACAACCTTAATCTGATTCCCAGCCCAGCATCCACCTGGTGAGAGAAGGGAACTGACCTTACTGTAAATTGTCCTGTAAGTGCTGTGCGAGCCACCATACCCCATGTACAGTGAATCCTCAGAGAAAGTCAGATTTAGCACCTAAGACAAGACATGGGTGCCCTCAGGCTCTGTCCATCCCTGCCTGACGCTGGTTCCCAAGGCACCCACTACTGATTATACCCTTTCTTCTTCTTTTTTTTTTAGTTATTCACATGTTTGAGACAGGGCGCTACTATTGTAACCCAGGCTGCTTTCAAACCCAGCCCTGCCGCAGCTTCCCAAATGCCGGGATTACAGTGTGGGCTACCATGCCTGGTTCACGAGATAACATTTTTTTTTAAATAAAAACCTCTTCTTTTGAGAATTTTATATATGAATACTATATTTACATCATTTCTACCCCTTGTTATGCCCCAATTCCTCTCGTGTCCCTCTCCTCAAATTCATGACCTTTCCGTTTAATTACTGTTAATGTACACACGTGTGTACATATATGTGGGTGTATAAATACACAACCACAGCCTGAGGAGTCCCTTCGGTGTTGCTCCTTTGTGTGTGTGTTTAGGGTGACCGCTTGACCTTGGATAGTCCTAGAGAGACTGGTTTTCTGAAGAGATAAAATTTTAACTAAACGGAACCACGAAGTCTAACTGCCAGCTCTGGGCCCACAGGAGAAACCTGGCGCAAGTGCCAGGTGGCTTTTTTTTTTTTCTCTGTCCTTTGCTGACATTCAGCTGGAGGTAGCTTAGAAAAGCAGACCCGTGGTATCAGAGTCATTATAGTGCGGGCCATGTGACTCAGGAACCACAAAGAACAGAGAGAGCACACCAAGTCAGAAGCCGTGTGGGAAAAGAGCAAATGGCTGG
This sequence comes from Alexandromys fortis, assembly GCF_014885135.2. Taxonomy (NCBI): domain Eukaryota; kingdom Metazoa; phylum Chordata; class Mammalia; order Rodentia; family Cricetidae; genus Alexandromys; species Alexandromys fortis. Next base: position 14,716,759 of record NW_026067930.1, on the reverse strand, counting down.
TGGGCTGGCCAACTGTGGTGGTGCATTCCTCTAATCCCAGCACTTGGGAGGCTGAGGCAAGAGGATCAGGAGTTCAAGGCCAGCCTCTGCTACACACGCAGAGTCTGAGGCCAGTCTGAGCTACGTGAGACCCTTGACTCAACCTCCCAGAGTAAAAAAAATTCACCAAACCCAAAACGAAACTGGTAGAAGGGTTGGTCCTGGCCTCTGCGAACAGGACCTTCAACCCCGAGTTCCCGGAGAACCACAGAACCCGTGCTGCAATGTCTTCCTGCTCCAGTGAACCCAGGCCGGCTTGGTGCAACAGCTTGGGCACACACAGAGTGAATACTTTGGACTTCCCTCGCTTTAATCTGAGGATTTCAAAACACTGCAAGCAATTAAGGTTACAACACCCCTTTGTACTGTTGTTACATGTATTGGATGGGGAGAAATGTGGGTCAGGATTGGCCAGGCTGATGTGCGATACCACGGACACACACATTTAATCTCCTGAGAACCGACCAGGGCAGGGGTGCTGGCTCCCAGCTGGCTGAGAGAAGGGTGCCATGAGTGGGGGTCACTCACGTTTAGTTTCTCTTGTGTCCCTTACACGTTGGACATTTGAGTGGATCGGAACACTATACTCTAATACTATCTAGAGGCTGACCCTGAGCTCAGTCCTCCTGCCTCAGCCCTGTGAAGGCTGGGGCTCACACGTGTGTGCCGTTACACCCGGAATTTCTAGAAGTTTTCTTCTTTCACCTCACTTTGGTTCACCGCATCCTTCTAGAAGGTCCCCTCCTTTCGTGACCTAGGCAAGTCAAATATTTCCCCGTCTTATGCTTGAGAAAATGAAGGCTCAAGTGTCTCCCAGTAGCTGCTCAAGATGAGCCAGCTCCTAGCGAGGATATGCACTTGGCCCTGTAGACTCCATGCCTAGTGTTCTCAGCCTGCATACTGCCGTACTGGCTCCTGGTAACAAGTGCCAAAGAAAGGTGTTTTGGGAAACAAGTAACTCAAATGCAGAGTCCTCAGACCCATCTATATCTTCAAAAATGATCTGTTATATTAGTCAACAAACACAGAAACATTAACAAAAAATGAGGGCTCCACCATTAACCCAACAAGCATGTCCTATACCTAGCCAAAGCTAGACACTGTGGTGAACCTTAGGAGAATGTGGCTGAGACTCAGTGCTAGTGACTGCTGAAGCCATGCTCTTTTCTGTCACTTAGCACAGTGCCAACTGAAGGGAAAGGTCAAATGTCATGGATGAGAAGTGAAGGGTGAATGGATAAGGGGGCGGTCGTGGGAGAAGTGGGTAGACCAAGAGATAAATGGATGGATGGAGACCCTCCAGCAGCTCGGAGCCTAGTGGACCTCCGAGTCACAGAACCACAAAAGTAGAGATCTTGGAAGCACGGCCTCATCCCACGTCCGAACAGTTTGCCGTTCCTGTTGTCTTTTAAGCAGAAGTGACGTTGTTTGATTTCTTTGGTCCCTTCTGCTGTTGTTTTGTGATTCTGCGGAAGCAGGTCCTGCACCATCCTTGCCGGAGCAGCTGTGGGAACAGCCCTGTGACTCCTCGCAGAGCCGGACCCAGGCAGTGTGCTGGTTTTCTTGCCTAATTTCCTCCCAGATGAGGAAAGGTGTTGTAGCAATGGAGGTGATGGAATTGGCTTTTCAACACGGCTTTGGCTGGGAAAGGGAGGACGAATTCATAGTTAATCATCCACTCCTCCCAGAAAGTAAACAAACAAGCAAGCAAAAGGGGGAAGATCCCAGCACCAATCCCTGGGAACGAGTGCTAGAGCCTTCAGCTCATTCCTTAATGGTCTCAGTTGCAGTGACTTCATAGTTCCTGGAAGCGGGAGGGGGGAGGGGAGGGGGGTGGCGGGGGAGAAAGCTCTGTGCCTAGCAAGCATGAGCCCTCGGGTTGGATGCCCCAGTACTGCACCAGCAGAGCTTGGTGATACATGTCTATCAACCCAACACTCAGAAGTTCAAGAGCATCTGTGGTATATAAGGAGTTCAAGGACAGCTTGGGACTCATGAGACCCTGCTTCCAAAATAAGAAAAATGGTAGAGGAGGGGGGTCGCGAGGAAATGGCTTCATGGTAAAAACACCATCTTCCAAGGTCCTGTGACTCAAGTTTGAGCTCCAGAACCAGCACCAGATCCCAGATACTGTCATCTCCCATGGCAAGATGGGAGGCAGGGCTGGAGAACCTCTGAGAGGCTTCTGCGCAGACTAGCCTGGAGGACAGTGGTAGAAACAGGAGAACAATTAATTCTTCCCGTAAAACAAGGTGGGGTATGGATGTGGAGTACTGCCCCGAAATCCTAGCACTTGGGAGGTGGAACTTAACCCAAGCACCTGGGAAGCAGAAGCAGGCAACTCTCTGTCAGTGTGAGGCCCGGCTGGATGAGGGAACAAGTGATAGGCCAGTAAGGGCTACCCTGTGAAAACCTGTCTCAAACAACAATAACAACAGCACGCCAAAGAACACTAAACCAACCAAACAAAAACAAGGTAGGGAAAGGGAAGAACCAATTTACACATGCCTGTACGTAAACAAACACATATGGATACAAAGAGTGGGGAAGATGGCTCGCTGGGTTAGAGCACTCAGTATACAAGCATACTTGCCTGCGTTTGAATCCACAGCCCCTATGTTCAAAAAAGGAGTCAAGTATGGTGTGCATTCCTGTAACCCCAGTAATGTGGGATAGAGACAAGAGGATCGTGGAGCTCAATGGCCAGCCTGGCCAAAACCACGAGCTTCAGGTTTAGCAACAGACCTGTCTCAATACAAGAAGGTGAAGAGTGATGGAGGAGGATGTTGAACATACATAGGTCTGCGCGCCTGCAGGCTCACACGCACGAATATCCTCCATACACATCAAAAATAGAAGTAAGATAAAGAAGAGGGGGTAGGGGTGGGAGAGGAGGAGCAAGAGCAGAGGAAGAGGAGGAGGCAACAGAAGCATCAGAATTAAGAATCACCCCTATTTGCTTGTCTATTTGCCAGATGTTTATGGAAGGTCCCAGTTCATCTCCTTGGAGACCCTGTTGCAAGGCATGAGACACAGGCTAAAGAGTGAGTGGCTGGAGTCTCACAGCCACATAGGTGAGATGTCAGGCTCACCGGGATGGAGAGCTCTGTCCTTTTCTGCCCTGGCCTTTCCTGGTTGGTTCTGACTTGCTAGACTAGCAAGACCACATACCCCTCCCCCACCCTTTTTGTTTGAGCAGTCATTTTTTGCTGGTGGTCTTTGTTGGCTTCTCTGTGCCACAGTGTACAATACACTGGGCTAGTACTAGTGGGTGTGGGTCCATGACAAGCCCTTGGCATTCTAAAAATCCAGCTAAGTACTTCACGTGAATTTGCTAGTGGTTGCTCCCAGTACACTCACTCTCTCTCTCTCTCTCTCTCTCTCTCTCTCTCTCTCTCTCTCTCTCTCTCTCTCTCTCTGTGTGTGTGTGTGTGTGGTTAAGGCCACCTGCCTTGCATTATTCTAGAGTCACACAGCACTGTATCTATTTGATGAGAGTACACCCGGGTCCCTCAGTGAGATGCGCTGCTTCCGTTGTCAAAGCTGGGAGACAACTTTGTAAACAAGACAGTATGGTATCTGGAACTGAGAAAAAGCACACACTAGTAATAATGAACGGCAAATAGTCTGAGCCAGGCCTGGTGGCATAGGCTGGTAATCCCAACGCCTTGGGAGGTCAGGACAGGAGTTCAAAGCCCGGAAGGACTACTACAAATTCAAGGCCAACCTGGAGAGCTGAGCGAGGCAGAGGTAGAGGGATCTCTGTGAGTTCTAGGCCAGGCTGGTCTACATAATGAGTTCTGGTCTACATAATGACTTCAGAGCTACAGAAATGAGACCCTATCTCAAAGAAACAGGCAAACAAACAATAAAGAAGAGGTTTGGCTCACACTCGCCCTGTTTTCAGCCAGCAGAAGCCAAGGCTTGAGGCCTAGAAGTCATAGCCGAGCACCAACTGCTTTGGAGCGACACCGAGGCTCTCCCAAAGGCTGGTGGGTCATCAGCGGGCTGACCTTCTAGAATGGGACTAAAGACAATCGAGGTGGCACCTCCTTTCACTCTGTCAGAAGCCTTTGGTCTGACCTTTGTATCGGTGACTGTGGTAATGACTCCCCGTGTCCTCCTCTAGTCACCACACTCCTGCCCTGGCCCAGCCCTGGCTATGGTGGCTTTGGTGTCCAGCCCCAGTGCACACTCACTCTCTCATTCCTGCCTGGTTAGCTGGCAGAGGCTGGTGTGACCCGAGAGCAGACTTGGCTTTGGCTCATAGAGGAAGGGGTCTGAGGATTTGCTCTCAAAGGCATTTCTCATCGTGACTCCAGTTCGAGGGCTTGCTGTGTCCCTGGGAGGTGAGGCATCGCAGAGCCCACTCCAGGTTTTAGGATTGAAGAAAGGAGACATCCAACTGGTGAAGCCAGTCAAAGCTCAACTCGTGTATGTCCTTCTGTTCTCCCCATCTTCCTCCCTCCCTCTCCTCCCCTCTCCCTTTCTCTCTTTTCTCCCCTCTCCTCTTTGTTTTCTTCTCCCCGCCCCCCCCCCCCCCCCCCCCCCCCCCCCCCCCCCCCCCCCCCCCCCCCCCCCTCTCCCCCCCCCCCCCCCCCCCCCCCCCCCCCCGTATCCCTCCCTTCCTTCCCACCCCCTTCTTTCTTTCACAGATCTGACAAAGACGCTGTAGCTGTAAGAATCCACTAAGTAGCCCGGCAATGGTGGCGCACGCCTTTAATCCCAGCACTCGGGAGGCAGAGGCAGGCGGATCTCTGTGAGTTCGAGACCAGCCTGGTCTATGGGAGCTAGTTTTAGGACAGGCTCCAAAACCACAGAGAAACCCTGTCTCAAAAAACCAAAAAAAAAAAAAAAAAAAATTCACTAAGTAGTTCTGGCTGGCCTTGAAATCTCAATGCCCTCCTGGCTAGGCCTCCTGAGTGTTGAGATTACAAGTGTGTACAGTCGCGTCGTCGTGTCCTGCCTGGCTGCAATTTCCTTTCTCAATCGCTGAAGGTAGAATTGCTTTCTGAGCCGTCAGTGACTGATGTAATTTCCACTTCTGCAATGGGGAAGTGCATTTTGGGTGACACTTCCCAGACAGTCCCCAAACACTTAGTCTGTCCTCAACACCCTGCTGGATTGTCTGTTACTGACGGAATCCACACGACTGTGAGAACGCTGTCCAGCATGGCTGGAGGCAATTTGTTTCATTTTGTTCCTTGAGACAGGGTCTTGACATGTTCCTGGCTGGCCTTGAACTCACAGAGATCCACCGTCTCTGCCTCCCAAGAACTGGGAATAAAGGTGTATTTTTAAAGCACGGTTCATTTAATTCTGTGCGGTATGGATCCTGGTCAACCTCACTTTACGGGTAAATGTTAGACCAGAGAGCTCAAGGAATTTATTCAACACCACAGAGCAAATAACAAGGACCAGAATATGAAGGGTCTCATGAGAATGGATTCTCTCTTTGAGTACATGTCCATTTTCATGTTTATCTTTTTTAGATTTACATATTTAAATTTATACGTGCCATTCTTTTGCCTGCGTGTGTGTATGTTTACCACATGTCATGCGTGCCTGGTGCCTGTGGAGGCCAGAAGAGGGAAGTTCCTGGAACTGGAGTTACGGGTGGTTGTGGGCTACCATGTGGATTCTGGGAGTTGAACAACAAGGGCTCTAAACCCCTGATCAGCCATATTTTCATATTTTATCAGCTTTCAAAGTCCTGCCAGGTCAGTCTACCTATATGGAGTGTCGAGGTCTCTGAAGAGGTGTGTTGGGGGCGGGGCACCTGACGTCCCTGAAGTTGGAAATAAAGAAATTACTTGTTTTTTTGGGGGGTTAGAGAGACAGAGAGAATGTGGGTTTTAAATCCCAGATCTGTCCCTAGCTGCCTCACGACCTAGAAAAGTCATGCAAAGTGGCTGGTCCCCAAGAGTGACAACCTCCCTTGCAGGGCTGTACCTGGAAGGATTCTGCAGTCCAGGTCTCTCAACAGCAGGCAGGCTCAAAATTCAGAGTCCCAGGGAGATGGGAAAAGCCAAGGTTGGAAGACAAGCAGACCTGGACTTGAACCCCAGATACACACTTATGGGCTCTGCAGCCTTCAACAATTTCAACGCTCCCTGCAGCTGTCGTGGCCTCACCCCTACAATGGCGTGTGGTGATGAGGACTGTGGCTGCCCTCCTCCCTCCCAGGCTCGAAGGGTGTCAGAGCTGGAGCGCTGGCTGTCTTCATCAGCTTGGAAGGATGGCTGTGGCAGGAAGCAGAGCCCACTGGTCACCGCGACCCACAGCTGTGCAGGCTGCCTGTTGACATTAGCTGTGCCTCTGGCTCTTCCGAATTCACGCAGCCACCAGCACCTCTCTTGTGTCAGGACATGCCCCTCCACTGGCAGAAGGAGACTTGAAGTCCCCAACTCCCAGTTGGTGCCTGATTCAAAAGCAAAGACATTGAGCAAACCAGGAGAGTGGGGGTTCAGACTTATCACAACCCCAGGCTCTACGGAGGCAGAGAAGCCTGGGGTTACAGAGGCCCACAGTTTGGAGTATGCCGCTATTACTTTCTGCCACCTGCCTCAGCCTTCTTATCTGTGAGATGGGCAATAAGAATTCATGATATATTTTCCAAATGGTAAAAAAAAAAGTGTTTGGCCCATGTTGCCAATAAAATAACAGGCCAAAGCCAAGCATCCCTTCTAATACAACTGTACATTGATGTACATGCCCATGGCCTGTAGTTCCCATTGCTTCACAGGCTGAGGCATGGGGATTTCTTGAACCCTACGTGTTCCTGTCTGTCTTTCCTTCTTTCCTTCTCTCTCTCTTTCTTTCGTTTCTTCTTCTTCTTCTTCTTCTTCTTCTTCTTCTTCTTCTTCTTCTTCTTCTTCTTCTTCTTCTTCTTCTTCTTCTCCTTCTCCTCNTCCTCCTCCTCCTCCTCCTCCTCCTCCTCCTCCTCCTTCCTTCCTTCCTTTCTTTCTTTCTTTCTTTCTTTCTTTCTTTCTTTCTTTCTTTCTTTCTTTCTTTCTTTCTTTCTTTCTTTCTTTCTTGACAGGGTCTCTAGCCCAGATTGGCCTTAAAATTCCCAATATATCTGGGTGGTGGTGGTGCACCCTTTTAATCCCAGCACTTGGGAGGCAAAGGCAGGTGGATTTCTTTGAGTTCGAGGCCAGCCTGGTCTATAAGAGCTAGTTCCAGGACAGATAGGGCTGTTACATAGAGAAACCCTGTCTTGAAAAACAAACAAACAACCAAAAAACAATATAGCAGAATGACCCTTCCTCCTGCTTCCCAATGTTGGCACAAGAGGCTCATGTAGTGGCAGGGGCAAGCTAGGGCTCTGTGTGTGCTGGGTAAATACTCTCCCATCAGAGCTAGCCTTGGATTTTTGGTTTGTTGTGTTCCTGACAGGTAGCCCCAGCTGGCCTTGAACTTGGGGTCATTTTGCTGCAGGAGTCCCTTGAATGCTGGAATAACAAGGGTATGTTAGCCATTATGCCTTACTTAAGCCCCAGAATTTGAGACCGGTTTGAGCAACATGGCTAGGACCTCTCCCTGCCTTTTAAAGTAAAGAAATAAAAATAAAAGGAAAGGTGGTGGTGGCACAAGCCTTTAATCCCAGCACTAGGAGGCAGAGTCAAGTGGATCTCTGAGTTTGAGGTCAGCCTGGTCTACAGAGCGAGTTCCAGGACAGACGAGTCTACACAGAGAAACCCTTTCTCTGAAAACAACAACAACAACAAGGTAAAAAGGAAAGGAAGAAGGGAAGGAAGGAAAAAGTGATGAGTATGGCTTCTCAGGGGTGGGGTGGGGTGCTTGTCGGGAGGCAGAGCCTGTTCATCAGGGTTGGGTGGCAGTTGATCCTCTCTCTGCATTTCCAGCCAGCTCCTGGGTGAGGCTGGCGCTGCCGCTGGCCTGGGAACCTCCAGCAGCCTGGGAAAAGGCCCACTTTGGAACAGAGGCTTCGTCTCAGCAGAGAGGAGCTAAATCCTGAAACCCGGACCACTTGGAACACACCAGCTAGGGTACCACGTAAAGAGGAATTATTGCAATGACAGCCACTGGAGCAGGATTGGTGGCCTCCTCCAGACTATCATCACCTCCTTTCTACAGGGAGACGGGATGGAAGACTTGGCTGATACCCAGGTGTGCTGGCGCATGCTTGTAATCCCAGTACTCACGAGGCTGGAGGCAGGAGGATTTCTGGGTATCTGAGACTCTAGTGAGGTCAAGGCCACTCTGAGAACAACAGAAAAAAAAAAAAGACTTGGATGCTAAGTGACTTGTTACACAGGCAGGGGTGTGGCTTTCCAAGGCTAGCATCTTCCTGTGTCCCAAAACGCAATGGCAGGAGTCTGAGGAGGAGGCAAACCACCTCCCTTGTCTGAACCTGACTTTCCCATTTGCTCAGTGGGAGGCCTGGGTGCACATGACCAACCTCCAGGCTCCTTCCCCAGCCTTCTGCTGGAACACTCTGAGCAGTCTGTGCTGGCTCAGCATGCCCTTGGCTTCATCCCCACTCTGCTTCCTGAAGTGGTGCTGACGGCCTGGACGCAGGCATATCCGTTTCGTCCTATCAAGCTGGGGACTAGCAGAGTTACTGGACAGGCCATCTGCCCAGCAGTGGGCGGAGCCCTGGAGGGGTGACCAGAGTAAAATCCAGCGCTTGGGCCAGTTAGAACATTCCTCCGCACTCCAGAGGGGAGCCTTTCAACCGCTCTGCAGGTAGAGAGAGTCGTTGTGTCAGCTCCAAGTCCTGTGCAATCTAGTCTCACCTGGAGTCCCCTGTGGGCGCCTTAACCCTACTGGGCCTGAGAGTTGGAAGGATCCAACTGGCATCCACAGGTGATACCCTGGGGCACACAAGCAGAGGCAGCTTTTCTGAAGAGCAAATGTCTGGAGCTGGAATCTCTAGGCAGGAATTCCAGGTCTGAAGCTCCCTAGTGAAGCCTGACAGGAAATTTAAAATCTCCCTATGCCTCTGTTTCCTTATCTATGAAAGGCCTTTAAAAAAACCACGTGACATAAGGCACACCCCAAATCAGAACCACTACAATGACTTATTTGTTTGTTTGTTTGTTTGTTTGTTTGTTTGTTTGTTTTTTTCCTCTAGACAGGGTTTCTCAGTATAGCCCTGGCTGTCCTGGAACTCGCTCTGTAGATCAGGCTGGCCTCTCTCTGGCCTCAGACTCTCCTGTTCTGGGATGACAGATGTGCACTGCTGTGCCTGACACAGATTAGAGTTACCTGGAGTGTGGGAACCTGAATTGGCAAATTGTTTCTGGCAGGTTGGCTTGTGGGCGCATCTGTGGGGCATTTTCTTGACTGATGACCCACGTGGGAGGGCCCACCGTGGGCATCACCATCCCAGGCAGGTGTGTTGTGTAAGGAAGCAAGCTGAGCAGCCCCCGGGAACACAAGCCACTAAGCAGTTTTCCTCCACGGTTTCTGCTTCTGCTCCTCCTTGAGTCCTCGTTCCCAACTTTCTTCCCCAATGCACTGTGACGGGGATGTGTGAACCAAATAAAACCCTTCCTCCTCAGGCCGCTTTTAGGCATGGTGTCGTCACAGCGACAGAAACCTAACTAGAACAGCAGCCATATCTGGCCTGAGAGGGTTATTTCCCAAATTCCAAGGAACATAGGGTGCCTGAAGCTGCTGAGGGATGGGACGGGTGGGAGAAACACTTGTAAACGGCCAGCAAGCATCCTTATGCCGCTTCTCCTACCTGTAGACTCTTTGATCTTAGGGACCTGGTTCGTTTTGTGTGTGGTGCTGGGGTCTCACACATGCTGATTTCACACACTGAGCAACATCCCCAGGGCTCACGATTTTCTGTTCAGTTGTTCTTTCGGAGCTGAGCCTGGTACTCAGGGTTTTACGCATGCCGAGGACATGCGGCCGCCGCTGCAGCTATACCACTAGCCAGCCTTTCTGACTTCCGCTCCAGTGAGCTATGACTACTGCCAGCCTTTCTGATTTCCACACCATTGAAGGGGATGGGGGGGGGAGGAATGAAGCGAATAGCTTTGCACTTCTCATCTTCCCGCCTCCACCTCCGCAGTGCTGGAACTACAGGCATGTGTTTCCATGCCTCCTTTTTTTTTTTTTTTTTTTTTTGGTTTTTCGAGACAGGGTTTCTCTGTAGCTTTGGTGCCTGTCCCGGAACTAGCTCTTTTAGACCAGGCTGGCCTCGAACTCACAGAGATCCGCCTGCCTCTGCCTCCTGAGTGCTGGGATTAAAGTCGTGCGCCACCACCGCCCGGCTCTCCATGCCTCCTTTATGCCATGCCAGAGCTCAAACCCGGGTCCTCATGTGTGCTGGACAAGCACTCTACCGACTGAGTATATTCCCAGCTCCTGTGTTATGTTACTTAAAAAGCCATCTTTAGTGAGGTCTCTTTTTTTGACAAAGTGAACTTTTTCCCGGTGGGCAGGTGGATGCAACTTGGCAAAGAGATCTAGCTAGCAAGCCCCACGCATCCCCGTTTTCTTCCTCCTCCCCTTCTTGGAGACTTCTCACTGTGGACCTCAGACTGCTCTCAAATTCAGGATCCCCACTGCAGCTTCCCTTATGTGGTGTGTGTGTGTGTGTGTGTGTGGTGGTGGTGGCAACTTTACCCACTTTCCTATTCTTTCCTCACAAGGAGACTCTGGTCCTATGGGCTGTCTACTGTTCTTCCTTTCAGCATTAGACAGACATCTAGGCGTTCCCAAATGGGGATTGCTGTGAAGCTTCCTGCCAACGTTTGTGTTCATGCGTTTGAGCGTCTTCGCGTCTCCTGGGCAAGTGCCTACGGACAGGGCTGCTGCTTTTTTGCTTTGCTTTGACGAGAAACAATGGTGTTGTCAGCCAAGCACCCCCAGCAGTGGAGTGGGAGCGCTTGGGACAGCTGCGTCCTTGACAACGCTGAGCGGCCTCGGATTATCATGCTTGTTTTCATCCAGGGACCTAGACGTACTGGAAAAACATCACCTGCTGCACACGTGTGCGGATTCTCCCCCTTGGTATCGTTCCGTGAGCAACACAGCTGCAGTTCACCTAGCGTTTACACAGTTACACAGCATCAGGTATCATAAGCAATCTAGACACGCTCAAAGTAGCCGCAAACAGTGCACAGGTGTGTTCAAAGGCTGCGCTGTTTTGTGACAAAATCATTTGCAGTGTGGAGAGCTGTGGGGTGCACCGGGAGAGGGGGCTCGGTCTCTGAGAGACTCCGGTTGGTTTGTATTTAGAGATCCAGGAGATCTGCGGCATTGGCTCACCACAGTCCCATTTCCCTTTCCCCAGGGACAAATGAGGTTGAGCACCGTCCTTTTCCACGTCCACCCACCACCTGAATCTCTTCTCTGAGGTAAAGCATTTTGCCTATTTTTTTCATTCTGCCTATTTTTACATTGGGATATTTGTTGTCTGAGTTTTCTGTCCTGCCCGGTTCCCGCAATCGTTAAGTCCCAAAGAAATCACACAGAGGTCTACACTAGTTATAAACGGATTGGTTTAGTATCTCAGACTTTTTTATTAACTCTTTTTTTTTTTTAAAGATTTATTTATTATGTACTCAGTGTTCTGCCTCCATGTATGCCTGCAGGCCAGAAGAGGGCACCAGATTTCATTACAGATTGTTGTGAGCCACCATGTGATTGCCGGGAATTGAACTCAGGACCTCTGGAAGAGCAGTCAGTGCTCTTAACTTCTGAGCCATCTCTCCAGCCCTTATTAAGTCTTACAACTTATATTAGCCCATTATTCTTGGCTATGTTAGCCACATGGCTCAGTACCTTTTTCAGTTGCTTCTTCTGTGGCGGGGTCACAACTGCAGAAGAATGGGCTTTCCTCTTCCAAGAATTCTCCTGTTCTCATTGACCTGCCTCTACTTCCTGTCTGGTTGTCCTGTCTATACTTCCTGCCTGGCTACTGACCAATCAGCGTTTATTTAAAATATAATTGACAGAATACAGACAATTGTCCCACACCATTTGTTCTATTATTGAATTGTGGAGCTCTTTTTATATTTCAGATGCAAGCTTTTTCCCCCTTTCTTCAGACAGTATCTATTTTACATTGGCTCCTTGCTGTGGTGATTTGAAAGAAAATGGACCCCAAAGGAAGTAGCACTATTAGGAGGTGTGACCTTGTTGGAGGAAGTATGTCATTGTGAGGGCGGGCTTTGAGGTCTTGTTTGCTCAAGCTTCCTTCAGTGTGACTGTCAGTTGACTTCCTGTTACGTGCCAGGTGTAGTACTTTCAGCTCTGGCGCCACATTTACTCACATAGCGCCATGCTCCCTGCCGTGAGGATAATGGACTGAACCTCTGAAACTGTAAGCCAGCTGTCTAATTGAATGTTTTCCTATCAGGAGTTGCCATGGTCATGGCGTCTCTTCACAGCAATGAAAACCCATATGATGACACTCCTATTTGGTGGCTTATTTTGTCAGATTTTTTTTTTTTGAGACAGGGTTTCTCTGTAGCTTTGGAGCCTGTCCTGGCACTAGCTCTTATAGACCAAGCTGGCCTCAGACTCACAGAGATCCGCCTGCCTCTGCCTCCCGAGTGCTGGGATTAAAGGCGTGTGTCACCACCGCCCGGCATTTTGTCAGATTTTAAAAAAAAGTGTGTTCTCTCTTCATTTCTCTCACTCTTTGAGACAGATTTAACTGTACTAGTTCAGGTCTGCTCAGAAATTTCTCTTCTCTTGCCTCAGTCTTCTCGGTGCTTGAACTGGGATGATAGGCATGGGCCATCATACCTAGCTTTTAAAGACATTTAAAGAATGTCTTTTGAAAAGGTGAAGTTTTGTATTTTTACTTATTTATTTTATTTTATTTTTGTCAATAGAGGGCCTTTCTTTGCAGCTCCGGCTGTTCTGGAACTTGTTTGGTAGAGCAGGCTGGCCTAGAACTTATAGAGATGCACCTATCTCTGCCTCCCCAGTGCTAGGATTAAAGGCATGTGCCACTGCTGCCTACCCCAAAGCTTTATTTTATTTTATTTTATTTTATTTTATTTTATTTTTTGTTTTTTCGAGACAGGGTTTCTCTGTGGCTTTGGAGCCTGTCCTGGAACTAGCTCTTGTAGACCAGGCTGGTCTCGAACTTACAGAGATCCTCCTGCCTCTGTCTCCCGAGTGCTGGGATTAAAGGCGTGCGCCACCATTGCCCGGCAACCCCAAAGCTTTATCTTTTCATATAATAGCCAAAATGTTTAGTTTCCTTTCATTTTATGTTTTAAGATTTCTTTGGTCTAACCTAAAGTCACAAAATATTTTATGTTTATTTTCTTCTAAAAATTTTTATAGTTCCGTTATTTTTACGATTTTTTTCTTTTTTAATTTTGTGTGTATGTATATATGTATGTGTATGCATGGGGGGAGAGGGAAAGGGAAGGATAGATCACAGCCCACGTTGGCTTGTAATTCTCTATGTCTCTATGCAGCTGGGCAAGGCTAGCCTAGTTCCTTATATGCTCTGGGATTGAAGACAGGCATTCAAAAGATTCCGGAGTTTAGGGTTTTGCGTTTCAGTTGGTCTTGTGTGCATTCCGAGCTATTTTTATACATGACATGGAGCAAGCTCAGGGATTATTTCCAAGATCCATCATCTAACTACAGCAGCAAGATTCTTTTCCCAGAGAGCACACTGGTTAGTTTTGTGACACACTGACACAAGCTGTAGTCATTTTGGAAGCGGGAACCTCAACTGAGAAAATGCCCCCACCATACTGGCTTGCTGTAGATGGAAACTACTCTTTCGTTCAAGGCCGTCCAGACCCAAATAACCACACAGAAACCATATTAATTACAACACTGCTTGACCAATAGCTTAGGCATATTTCTGGCTAAGTCTTATATCTTGAATTAACTCACTTTTATTATTCTGTATCGCCACGAGGCTGTGGCCTACTGGCAAGGGTTCTGCACATCTTTCTCCTTTGGCAGCTGCATGGCATCTCCCTGACTCAGCCTACTCTCTTCCTGTACCTCTGTTTAGATTTCCCGCCTGGCTTTACTCTGCTAAGTCATTGGCTGGAACAACTTCTTTGATAAATAAAACATATACACAGTATACAGAGGGGAATCGCACATCAGCTTGTGGTGTATTTTCTTGATTGATAATTGACGTGAGTGGGGCTGGAGAGACGGCTCAGCCATTAAGGGCTGGGCTCACAACCAAAAATAGAAGATAACGGACAGGAGTGATGAACTATTACCCAGAAGAACAAGCCAAACAATCCCCAAGTTGCTTTTTGATCACATTTTTTTTCCTTTGGTTGAAAGTAAATTTTCCCCCCTCACACAATGCATTCTGATTATGGTTTCCCCTTCTTCTACTCCTCCATGTTTCTCCCTACCTCCTTTCCCATCCATATCCACTCCCTTTATAGTAAAGGCAGTTTACAGCAAGCCCATAGCCAACACCCACTTCAATGGAGAGAAACTCAAAGCAGTTCCACTAAAATCAGGAACAAGACAAGTCTGTCCATTTTCTCCATACCTATTCAATATAATACTTGAAGTCTTAGCTGGAATAAGACAACTGAAGGAGATCAAGGGGATACAAATTGCAAAGGGAAGAGTTCAAATTGTCTTTTTTTTTTTTTTTTTGTAGGTGATACAAAAGCATACCTATAGTGACCCTGAAAATTTCACTGGGAAGCTCCTACAGCTGACAAACACTGTCAGCAAAGTAACAGAATACAAAATTAACGCAGACAAATCATTAGCTCTCCAATACACAAATGGCCGTGATATTTTATCTCAGCAGAAGAAATTCCTAAGACAGACCAAGGCGGGAAGATTTTGCCCATTGTTCTCGGGGAAGATGTGTATAACATGCAAAAAGGGCCACCAGTCTTGGGGCTTCAATCTGCCTATCTGGGTGCTCTCTTGCTAGCTGCAAGGTTAGGCTGGTGGGTAATGAAGTCACCAGGCCAGCGGCAAGTGGGCTGGGCTCCTGGGGTGTTCGCAGAGGTCTGTTCTGGGCTTGCGCAAAGAGCAGATTGGGAAAGAGTTTGGTAATGAGAGCCATTTGCACGGAGCCCAGGCAGGCGACAGGCCAGGTATGCAGCCAGTGGGGATCGCCTCACCCACGCTGCTGCCTTGGGCTCCCTTCAGCTATGCAGCTGTAGCCCAGATTGTGCATGCTGCAGGCCTCCATAGTCTCCTGGGAGGCAAAGTGAAGAAGAAGCCAGGAATCCTGAGGAGCTGCAAAATTCATCTGATTTAAAGAAGCAGGTGATTGCAGTGACTGTGTCAAGAGCCGCTGTGTTAATGGAAAATAATCAGTCCCAACTCTCTTCCCATCCACAGACTCCTCCCCACAAGGAGGGCCACTTTGCTGTTGACTCCAACAGCTCTCACTGAGGGATGGAGCTGCGCCTTCCATGCTTGAGCGCTGTTAAGGCTCGAATTTTTATCACTAATTCTTTTTCATACTCCAGTGTGGCTACTGCCCTCTACACGCCGAGCCCCAGCTGTGGGAACCTCCGCTCATGACTTCCTTCGTGCTACGGCCCCAGTCTCCAAACACCTCTGGGTTTATTCTAATGGCAGTTCTCTCCATATAGTAGTGGGGTTCAGAGAGGCTGAGCAACTTACCCAGGGTCGCACAGCTAGTAAATATCAGAGCCAGGATGTGAACTCAAGACTGCCAGACTCCAGAGCCTGTGAGTAACAAGCAACCCAGTGGTCATACTATGCACACAGGGCTTGGCCAGGAGCCACAGAGAAGCAGCAGGTAATGAGACATGGTGTCTAATGTGACCCTGGGTAATGAAGGCAGAGTAGAGGGACCTGTGAAGCCTCTATGATGGCAGACCATCAGCACCTATTGAGTGGGTCCCCAGGGAGCTTGGGTGACATTTGTGAGGGTGTGAAGGGCAAAGGCCAGCACCTTGCAGACACAGGGGCCGGAGAAGTGGATCACGCAGATGGGAAGATCCGCCACAGAAGTGTCCATGTGGGATCGATACTAACAGGAAACCCAGGGATAGCTGTGTGCCCAGCCCTGACTTACTTCACTAACAATGACCTATCTAAGCCATCCCATAGCCCCAGGCAATAGATACTGTTATTATCTTTAATTTACCGAGACTCAACAGAGGCTCAGAGAGGGCAGGTAACTTGCCCAAGGTTACACAGTTAGTAAATAATGGGGCCAGGAGTATTCCCAGACTCCCAAGGGGCACATGGAGTCAGGCTGGATGTTATACGTTGGGGGATGGGACAGCCTGTGTCAAGAGCTATTGTGTATTCAGTACTTTCTCTGGGCAAGATGCTGAAAATCTCCCAAAGATTCTAGCTGGGATGGCAGGCCTGTGTCACCAGACCCGGCTCAAGCTAATTGCTCTGTATTTCTCCTTGAGGAAGACTCATCGGGTATCTTCCTTATGATTAGATGAGGGTTATGGATTGTGAGGAACGAAGACTGAGTGGCAAAGAGACACGCTTATTTTTCAGATATCTATTCAGTTTGTTTGTTTAGGCGAACTTGTCTTGCAGTTGACAGTATGTTCTTGCAAATTCATCTCCCCGATAAGGGGCAAGAGGACTCGATCTCCAAACACAAAACAAAAATCACAGGCATTTTCTGTCCCCCTCTTGGTTCTTCCCACTTCCAGAGTAAAACCTCTGCGGTTTCTAAACATTGATAGTTCTAGAAGGGAATGGGATAGATCCAGACAAAGCCATACATCACTGTATACAAAGCCCACCCCAGACCACCCCTTTCTGTGGGCACGTCTTCATCTCCAGAGAATCTTAGAGTCAGAAGGGAAGAGCTGACTACTACCAAGGGTCTGTCTGCCGGGCCTGGGAGCCCTGGGCCTTTCTTTCCCTCCTTCCTTATGAAATTGTTCAGTCCCTGATGCATTCTGGGAGAGTTGGGAATCTTCTCTGCATGGTGCTGGGTTTGGAAAGAAAAGACTCATGTCACAGACCTAGAGAGAAAGGTATGTGGCTGGGTTTTTTGCAGTCCTGTGGAGGTTTGGATTACACGTCACGCAAACACAGCTGGGCAGGAGATGCCAATAAAATAAACAGGGCAGTTCCTCCTGTGAGGAGACAGTAACGGCAGCCTCTAACAAGAGCCATCTACCGAGCACCATTAAATGTTGGGATGCCAGGGGTGATGCTTTCCTCCCAGCTTTTCTGCCCGTGGGGTAGTGGGTGCTTTGCTCTGCACCCAACTGGCAGAGGACAGAGGTTGGGGCGTAGCTACCAAGCCTAATCCTTAAATCCCTGACTTGTTTCCACATAGCTCATGGCGAGCCGATCTCTAGGAGTGCGCAGGCAATGAGGATCAGATCTCCAGCCAGAAGGTTCAGGCTCCATGGAAGATTAATGAAAGGAGCCTCTCTGAGAGTTTCCTAGAAAAAGGCGGCTTTTGTAAGAGCTCCTTGTTGCACTTTTCTCCACCTACCTTTGGTAACGGTACAAGATGCTGATACCGTAAGGTCTACTGCTCGTTACCAAGTGTTAACGTGTGTCAGGCTGCTTAACCCACTCTACAAGGATCGCCATACTAAGTGTGCAAGTTTTAAGCACAGAGCATGGTTTATTCTTTGCCTATCAATGCAGCCATGTAACTCCCACTTAGATTAAGATGCGGAACGTTTCTCCCAGGCTCCTTCATATCTAGTCTGAGTCATTATCTTCCCCAACCTTATGTAGTCACTCTTCTGATTTCTATCACCCAGATGTGTCTGCTCACTTTAAAGTCAGTAACTAGAACCCAGCAGAGAGTGCAGTCAGTAAAGTGACTGCTATATAAACTAAGAACTGAGTTTCAATCCCCAGAACCCTTGTGGAACATTAGGTATGACAGTGCATGCTTGTAATTCCAGTGGTGGGGAGAACAAAACAGAAAGATCCCTGGGGATTGCTGGCTGGATAGTTTAGCTGGTAAGCACCAGGTCTAGTGAGAGACCCTGTCTCAAAAACCAAGGTGGTTAAGCGCACTTGTTGCTTTTGCACAGAGAGCGGACCTGGATTTGGTTCCCAGCACCCACATGGCAGCTAGCAACCATCAGTAACTCCAGTTCCAGAGAATCCAACAGTCTTTTCTGGCCTCTGCAGGGCACCAGACATGCATGTGGTGCATATACCTACATGCAGGCAAAACAAGTTGAAGAATCCAGAGGAGGACATTAAATTTTGGCCACCTTAGCCTCTACATGACCATGAAATCACACATATGTGCATACATGTGAGCATACACACATTCACACACAAAATAAGTAAATAAAATAAGACAAATAAACATACCCATGTGTGGTAGTATGGGTGTTTTTATCTGAGCAGTGGAGAAACAGAGGCTGGAGAATCATCATGAGTTCAAGGCCAGGTCTACATAGGGAATTCCAAACCAGCCAGGACTATATAGTAAGACTCTGTCTCTCTAGATTCATGAACTATAGGTTCCATATCCTTTGTTTATAGCTAGTATCCACCTATGAGTGAGTACATATTCATCTTTTTGGGTCTGAGTTACCTCACTCAGGATAGTGTTTTCTAATTCCATCCATTTGCATGCAAAATTCAAGATGCCATTTTTTTAACTATTGAGTAGTACTTTACTGTATAAATGTGCCACATTTTCTTTATCTATTCTTCAGTTGAGGGGCATCAAGGTTGTTTCCAGGTTCTGGCTATTACAAATAACGCTGTTATAAACATAGTTGAATAAATGCCTTTGTGTAGTATGATTGAGCATTTTTTGGGTATATGCCCAAGAGTGGTATTGCTGGATCCTGAGGTAGGTTAATTCCCAATTTTCTGAGAAACTGCCATACTGATTTCCAAAGTGGTTGTACAAGCTTGCATTCCTACCAGCAACGGATCAGTGTTCCCCTTACTTTACATCCTCTCCAGCATAAACTATCGTTGGTGTTTTTATTCTTAGCATTTCTGTCAGGTGTAAGATGGTATCTCAGGGTTGTTTTGATTTGCATTTCCATGATGGCTAAGGATGTTAACATTTCCTTAAGTATCTTTTGGGCATTTGAGATTCTTCTGTTGAGACTTCTGGTTAGTTCTGTACCCCATTTTTAATTGGGTTATTTTGATGTCTAATTTCTTGAGTTCTTTATATATTTTGGAGATCAGTCCTCTGTTTGATGTGGGGTTGGTGAAGATTTTTTCCCATTCAGTAGGCTTACTTTTTGTTTTATTGACTGTGTCTTTGCTTTACAGAAGCCTAACCCTTAGAAAAACAAATATAGATCCTCCTGGAAAATGGAAATTTATAAGATCACCTGACAAAATTGGGAACATGGGGTGGGGGATGGAGGGAGGGTGGAAGGAGAAGGGAAGGGGAGAAGGGGAGAAGTGAGGAGAACTTGAGGGAATGGGATAGCTGATAGGAAGGACAGAGATGAGAGCAAGGAAAGAGATATCTTGATTGAGGGAGCCATTATAGAGTTAGCAAGAAACCTGATTCTAGAGAAATTTCCAGGAATCCACAAGGACGACCCCAGCTAAGACCCTAAACAATAGAGGTGAGGGGGCCAGATCTTGACTTGCCCTGTAGTCAGACTGATGAATATCTTAAATATCACCATAGAACCTTCATCTAGCAACTGATGGAAACAGAGGCAGACACCTTCATCAGAGCACTGGACTGAGTTCTCAAAATCCAGTTGAACAGTGGGAGGAATGAGAATATGAGCAAAGAGGTCAAGACCATGTTGGGTACACCCACTGAAACAGTCTACGTGAGCTAATGGGGGCTCACCAACTCCAGCCAGACTGGGAAGGAATAAGCATAAGACCAACCTAGTCCCTCTCAATGTGGTTGACAGTTACATGGCTGGGAGAGAGTGAGGGGTCAATGGCAGTGGCACCAGGATTTATCTATACTGCATGTACTGGCTTTTTGCAAACCTATTCTCTTTGGATGATACCTTGCTCAGCCTATATACAGTAGGGAGGGCCTTGGACCTTCCCCAAAGCAATCTGCCTTACCCTCTCTGAGGATTGGATGGGGGGAGGGTATGTGGAGGGAATGGGAGGAGGGGAGGGAGTGGGAACTTAGATTGGTATGTATAATGGAAAAAGATAGTTTGTTTTCTTTAAAAAAAGAAAAAAATAATAAAATAAAAATGAGCATAACTTTGTTGAAAAGCAAAAAAAATGACTCCATCTCAAATACACTCATACAAAATTTAATAAATTTCACTATTTTTATATTTGGGTAAAATTCAAATAACAAAAAAATCACCTGACCCCTGCATTAAGAAAGGGTCTCATGTAGCCTAAGCTGGCCTCAAAACTACTATGTAGCTGAGGAGGGGTCTTGAACCCCTGGTCCTCTTGCTTCTACCTCCCAAGTGTTGAGAGGACAGGTGTGTGACACCATCCCGGTTTATCTAGTGCTGGTGATCGAGCCCAGAACTTCATGCATGCGAGGAAAGCTCTCTGTGGACTGTGCCCCATCCCCACCCCAAACCAACCATTCTAAAATGAACAACCCAGCAGTGTTCAGCATTCCACAGATCTGGACTTCAACAACCACCTCCATCTTCAACATGCTCTCATGAGTCAAGAGGAAGCCCCAAACCCACAACGCAGTTAGCTTGTGTTTGAACACTGAGTGAGTTGCTCAGGTGTGGCCTTCAGGGTCCAGCTTATTTCATGCCGTGTGTATGGCTTGGGCCCATATCAGTCCCCTTCTATAGATGAGGAAACTACGGTGCACAGTTAAGTAATCCACCCTTGATTGTTCAACCAGTGATATGGCCCTGGAACCTTGTTCTAGAACTGTGAACCATGTAGCAGGAGAGGAAACAGCTCTAGAGGGTGGGGTGACAGGTGGAGGAGGATTGTAGGGCTGCCCCACAGCTCCCCCCGAACCCCCAGACTGAAAGCCCAAGCTGCCAGCCAGTTTGACTGCTTGTCTGCTTGCCCCATGATCAGCAACTCTTGCATCTTATATACATAATAAATAAATAAATATTAAAAAAAAAAAAAAGAATGAGCTCCCAGCGTCTCCCCAGCAGAAAGTTATTCAGTACCACCTAGGAAGTCATTCTTACAGCTTTCCCGCTGTGGCTAAATGAGAGGTTGGGTCATCAGGCATTCGGCTCGTCAGAGTGTAGCACTGTGACTCTTAGCCCTAGTGAGCACTGGGGGCTGGGGGACAGGTGTGCATAGTCCCTGCATGCTGCAGCAACTTTGAACCCTTAGAAAAAAAGTGAATGTGTCATCCTTATATTCTCAGCGCTGCTATTCCCTGACACAGCGCTTTCCACTTGAGTCTCGTTATAGCCCCACGCTTTCCTTCCCCGAGGATGCAGAGGACTGTTCCAGAATGCTCTGCTAGCCCACGGGTGACTTATCAGGGCGGTTTCCTGGATGACGGCCTCATCTTCTCTCAGCCAGTGCTGTGAAACACACTTCTGTCAGCAGTAAACCCCGAATGTGGGAAAAGGGCTGACGCAGAGGCCCCGGCTCATGAGTAGTGCATTCCGGAGTGTGGGTAGTCCACCAAGACTAGGAAGCCTCGTTAGCTGGGGGAAGAGGTCATCCTGTGGGCAGGGGCAGCCCTCAGCTGATGAAGGAGCCACGGACCGTCTCTGAAATCCCAACCTGTCCTGCCTGGGGTTACTGATACTTCTGCCAGCCATGGGATACCACCCTCCCTCTCCTACCAATGGCGAGTAGAGACAGGCTGGATGTCCCTGGGACATTCCGGAACAGGACACAGCTGAGGTTTGACCCATGCCGCATGGGTCTCTGCACACTGGTGAACCGTGAACTGCCTGCCCTGGAGTGACCATTCCATCCTCAGGCTCTCTAGAAACAGCCCGAGGCTCTCAGCTCCAGCCTCCTTCCTGCTTACTGGGACCTTGACCTCTTGGGTGTCTCTGCTCGGGCTGCAGGGTGTCCAGGAAATGAGTTAAGCTGACATTTCCCACTTCAAGGCCGAGCCCACCCCGTTTTATCCAGCCTTCCCAGATCAACTCGGGCTATTTGTTTCTTTTTCTCCCTCATCTTTGTAGCATTTCCTGGTTTTCCCAAGTAGCATGAGTCAGTTCCTTCTCTTGAGTTCCCATAATGCCCAAAAGTTACCTTATCTCTGTGAGTGGGCTTTATTTCATGAACACTGAGGGTTTTTTTTTTCTCTTATGGTTGTAGAAGATGTTATGAATGCATCTTTTTCTTTTGCTTTGCTTCCTGGGAAGCTCAGAGCCCAGTGTGTACTTCCCCTTGATCAAGTGCCTTGAATTAACTTTGACCATTTTCCTCCTTAGTCAAGCCTTTCTTTCTCTAGTTCCAATTTTTATGGCATTTGTATTTATTTAACTGCTGGACTCATCTTAAATTAAGTTAATTATTTTCATTATCAATTTTGTTTTAATTGAAGGTTTATTTACATTTTAGTGTGTATGTGCCACGGGGTGCACACAGAAGTCGGAGGACAATCGGTGGTGGGAACTGAATGAAAACAAGAAATAAAAAAAATGAAAGGACACAGCCACTCCTAGGTATGGCGGAGGAGAAGGTTTATCATAGATAAAAGAGAGAGCATAGTAGAGAAAAAGACATCTGGGAGAGTCCTGAGCGAACATCCCCAGACTGAGCGATACCAGGTGAGAAGCGGGAGGGAGAAAGAAGAGAGGAGCATTTGACCAAGAGGGGCAGGCTGGGCCAAGAGACTGGCTAAGAGGGTAAAAGGGTAGACCAAAAGGGAAAAAGGACCAGCGCAGGAAAAACGATTGGATTTATAGGGAAGGGCAGCCCAGCCCCTGAGCTGGAGAAGTTTAGGGTAGTGAACAGAGTATGTCAGCCAGGAGGGCCCCATTAACAGGAAGAGACTAAGGGATGCTGGGAGAACCTGGCAGCCAGCACTCGTGTGACAGGGATTTTGCCTATGTTGTGGGTTGATGTTTAATAAAGCAGAGCGTTTGGTTTGAGAGGCGAGGTTCACATTCACGCTCAGCTGGCTGGAATGGATCATGGAGTTCCCTGGCTGACTTGGGACGAGGGAAAGAAAGGCCCTCCGAAGAGGAAGAGGAGGGGCCAAAGGGTTGTGCTTATTACTAACTAACTCTTACAACCTAAACCATATTTCTTATCTATGGTCTACCACCTGGTGGTACCTTTCTTCAGCATGGCAAGCTCACCTTGCTTCTCTCTGCATCCTGACAACTAGGTCCACTTTGCTATGTTACACAGTCCCCTCAGCCGTGAGTGACTATATGAGTCCTGCGAACAGAACTCAGGTCTTTTGGCAGCAAGCACCTTTAGTCACTGAACCATCTCACTGGCCCTGCACTGTCATTTCTCATGAAGTAGAGTTTACATCAATAAAATGCATTCGAATATGTAGTTTTGTGGTGGCTAATCTTGGTTTTCGACTTAACTGCATCTGGAATCAATTAAAATGCAAGGTGCCAGGTGCGCCTGTGCAGGGTTTTCTTGATCAGATTATTTTAAGTGGGATGATGGATCTTAAATGTGGGCAGCACCTTCTGGTTGCTGCACAGATAAACAAACATGGAAGAAGAATGCTTTGCTTTATTTATTTATTATTATTCCATCACCCATTCACCCCATCTTATTGATGCTTCTACTCATGGACCCAACTAAACTCCTGGAGTCTGACTTCTCTTTAGACGCATCTTCTCCTTCTGGTGACTCTTCCTGTTCTAGGATGTCACCAATCTTGATTTCCCTTGCTCTACTGGCTTTAGTTTTTTAAATCCTAGTTATTCCTTCATATTCAACCCATTCATCCTCCCTTCTCCACCCCACCCCCTGCCCCACTGCCTTGAGATGACTTCATCACTATGACTTGTCTGGATCAAGTGTCCTCCCAAATGGAAAACACCAGGTATAGGCTGGGGCTATCACTCCTGGTACATCCTTCCTGATGCTCTTCACGGCCCCCAACCCACTCCCTGAGACCCTTCTTTTCCTCTCCTCAGTCCTCCTTTCATCTTCAGGGGCCAGCTCCTAAGGCGACGCACCCCCACACTGGTGTGGCTGCTGCTCTGACCTCAGCCGGTCTCTCTTCTTGATGCACGAGCTACCTGACCAAGGTCTTTTACTCCTGCTTCTGCGCTAGCACTCTGAAGTGCGGAGGCCGAGCATACCGTCTGTGTCTGTGAGGGGCTTGGGTTTCCTTTCCTGGGGCCAGATTAAAATGCTTGATGGAAGCTGCTGTAGGGGGAAGTGTTTGTTTCAGCTCGCAGTTGGGAGGTGTTCTGATTTCTGGTTCTCTTTGGAGCTGGCGCATCCTTCCGTGGAGGCAGGCGTGCGAGGCAGCTGGTCACCTTGCACCTGCAGTCAGGAAGCAGAGAGAGGTGAATTCTACTGCTCAGTTCATGGTCTCCTTTTTTTACTTAGTTCAGGAGACCCGCCCACAGAATGGTGCTGCTACATTTAGGGTGGGCTTTCCCATTTCCCTCTTTCTTCCTTCCTTTCTTCCTTCCTTCCTTCCTTTCTTTCTTTCTTTCTTTCTTTCTTTCTTTCTTTCTTTCTTTCTTTCTTTCTCTGAGACAGGGTTTCTCTGTAGCTTTGGAGCCTGTCCTGGAACTAGCTCTGTAGACCAGGCTGGCCTTGAACTCACAGAGATCCTCCTGCCTCTGCCTCCTGAGTGCTGGGATTAAAGGCATGTGCCACCACCACCTGGCTGGGGTTTTCCCATTTTGATGAACCATTCTAGAACATTTCTCAGAGCCGTGCCTAGAGGCTTAGCTCTTTCGTTCCTAGATCTTGGGAAGCTGATGGTCAATTCTTGTCCTCAGAAGGCTGACCACGAACACCAGAAACAGGAAGGGTTCAGCAAGGGCCAGCATTGATGGAGGATTTACTCCACTGGCCACATTTAAGCCTTTGCTCTCTCATTTGTTTCTGCCAGGGAACGAGGCCTGGGGAGGAGGAATAGCCTTTGGTCACACTGTTAGTAAGTATTGTAGTTGGCCTTTAAGTACAGCTTTTTTTTTCTTTTTCTTTTTTTGGCACCCAAGTACACTCTTTTTCGTGTTATTGTGTCTCTTTTTCTTTAAAAACCAGATTTAGATTGGCAGGCTTTAAATTCAGTTAGTCTAGCCCATGTTACCTTTGGTGCCCTTTTCTGGCCAATGCCCCAATGGAAGGCCAGGAAGGCCGCAGCATAGGCCACTGGGCTCAGCACACATGAAAACTGTCTCAAATTAGCCTGAGTCAGCAGTTGCTGGCTTGGGCGCGAGCAGCCATATAATGTCACGCAATGTCAGCCCTGAAATACATCTTGGGTGGGTTCCAGGGAGATCCAGGGCCAACAGGACACCGGGGAAAGCTATGGAAAGTCTGTGAACTACTGTTGCCCCTTCCTGGTAAGGTGGGGGCAAGCTCTGGTCTGGAACAGCCTGCCGAGCTGAAACTGCAGGGAAAGATGGGAGGAAGAAGTTAATTCCTGGCTGGGCCTGTTTACAGGAAGCCGTGTGCTTTGGTTATTAAAGGGGCCCCCACGTGGGAGGGAACGGATTGGCTTCCCAGAGCGTAGGTAAGCCGTGGAGATGGTTTTCTCTCGGCCAAGCACAGGAGAGGGCTTAGAAATTGGCTTCCAGTTTAAGATGTGGTGGCCTCAGACCCATGGGTTTTGTGTGCGACATTCTCCTGTTCCCTCCTGTTAACTTCCTGTCTTTGCTTCAGAAAGCCACAGAACTGGAGTTGGAGAGGGAGCTAGATTGGTAGAGCACCTTAGCGTGCAGGAAGTCCCAAGTTCCATTCCCAACTCAGCACACATCAGACCTGGTGCCACGGGCTTGTAAACCTAGCACTCCAGCAGTGAGATAGGAAAATCTGAAACTCAAGGTCACCCTGGATTCCTATGGAAAGTTCCAGGTGGGCTTGAACTACCTGAATTTGTCCTTAAACAGCTTGGTTCCCTTAATTTACCAGTTTGAACCGGTCCTTCTGGTTTTGTTGTTTGTCTTTTTCTGAAGACATTTTCCATTTTGTCTTGCACTCACAAGACTTCTGATTTCTAATTGTTCTTTTTGTGGGTGTTGTCACGAGTAGAAGTTTTTAGAAGAGACAGCCTACCAAAAGATGGCGTGGCGGTGGGACGTGCCTCTCCCAGGCACCGCAAGAGCTCTAGGCTACCTCTGGGGTCAGGGTGTCCTGCTCTACATGTGGGTTCTCCAGGTTTTGCATATGTCTTTCTGACTTTCAGAGCTTTTGCTTCTAACTGGGTGCTGGTAGATAAAGGTGCTCTTTACTGCAGCGGGGCCTGAGTGTTGATCTCCTTTCCAAGCTCACTCAAACTCCCAAAGGGATAGAATGAGGAGGCAGGACCTTTGTGGGAGGATAAATGATCCTGGTATGGAGCATTTGTGGATGGGATGAGCCCCTTATAAAGAGGCTCCAGAGGGTTTTCCACCGTGGGAAGACCCAGCGGAAGGCACCACCTATACGTCAGATAGCAGCCCTCACCAGACAGACTCTGCAAGCGTCTTGATCTTGCACTTCCAGACTTCAGGACAGTATGCAATATGTAGGTTATGAGCCTTTGGTTGGTGTGTTATTTTTGTGACAGAAGAGAGTGCTGACTTCTCTCCCATGTCAGCCCACAAACATTACCTCCTCCAGATCCCCCTTCTGACTCCTCTGCTCCTTCTTGGGGACTCAGTCTTCCTTGTCGCAGCTGATCAGCTGCAGGATCCTGCATGAGTGCAGCTAGATGCATGGTCCTGCATGCACGGAGCAGCCTGACATCACTTTCTGAGTCTGTGAAAGGGCTTTGAGATTTATTGAGTTGGGAAGAACCCATCTCCGTGGAGCTCTGTCTTGCTCAGACAGGGCAGCTCCTTTCCCAGTAATCCATTGTGTAGCTCCTGTCTCCTGGCAGAATCTGGAAACCACAGAAAGTGCCACTGAGCTCGGTACCTTTTATCTCCCATCCCCGTGGTGAGACATGACTGTGGTCCACATACATGTCAAGACTGAGATGTAGCAACTTGCCTGGGCACTTTAGTTTTCTTCCTTTCATGAAGGAAAAGGAAGGTGAGTGGGCTAATTATATGAATAACTTAATTGGTGGAGAATTTGACCAGCTACTGCGGACTAAGGATGTGTAGGGATCTGTGGCAGGCCACCCAGGTGGCCTGGAGCAGAGCTAAGATGTTGGCCCTCTGTATACCAAGGTTGCCTTTCATAAGACAAGCTGTGTGAGTAAGAAAAGATTTTTTTTTCCTTATTTGGGGAAGGGAGAGAAAAAGAAGGCACTTTGTATCCTTTGCCTTTGTTCTCTCTAATTCCTGTTCCCCCAAGAGATCCCTCACAGAACAAAGTCACTGACCAGCAGGAGAGACGCCAGAGTTAACCTAACTCCTGAGCTCTCCTGAGCCCTCTGTGGCGCCTGCTTATCTACACAGCAATCTTTCCAGGCGGGAATGATTTTAATCTGCTTTTTATGGATACAGATACCAAGGTGAACTGATTGTCTGGGGCCAACCACCCAGGAAGTAGGTCTCAGAAGCCTGTGTGTCACCCTTGGGCTACGCTGGACCAGACCTTTCGGGTCCAAGTCGTAGTAATCTCTTAGTGCATCTCCTGGGCAGCTCCTGGAGCAGGCCTTAAGGCTAATGGGGACACAGTGCACAGGAGGGAATCAGAATTTACTGTGATTTGTCACTTTTTTTGTGGCATGTTGACTAGGTGCCAGTTCTCTTAGCAACTATATTTAGTACACTTATTTAAGTTTCCTGGTTATATTTATTACATTCCTTTCATTTTCCTGGTGAACCTGTGCTTTGAGTACTAGGTTTCTTTCCATTTTACAGATTAGAAAACTTAGGTTTGTAGTGCACAGAGCTCTTCAGTGGCAGAGTCTGGATTTGAACCCAGAGCCCTTCTCAGGCTGTGTGGTGAGATGGAATACACCAGAGGTGGATAATGGTTTGGGTACTCATTGCTTTCAGAGAGAAAATGCCAGGGGGAGTTGAGCAGAGTGGGAGAGGCACCAGGAGAGGGGCTACCCAGCCAACCGTTGCTGACTGAATTCATGTGGTAATCCACGGCCTTAGACTGATATCATCTCTGGGAATGGGCCCGGAGCACCCGTGAGAAACAACACAATTGTTGAGCAATGCAGCCTAGTGTCTTAGGAAATGGAAAATTCTGAAAAGGAATGTTCTGGGGGTTTGGAGAGGCAGACTCATAGAGATGAGCGTTCCATTTGTTCACAGTCTCTCCGTTCAGAGCCCTGACTGGGGTCTGTTCCTGTCTCCCCTCCAGTCTCTGTCAAGTTCCTCACGGTCTTCTCCTCCCCCACGCAGATTGCACCAAGCGTGGGCTCTTTTTACTAGCATCCAGTTTTAGGTTTTGGAGATGGGGAAGTTTGACTTTGTAGCCCAGACTGGCCCTGAAGTGGGGACAGACTTCCGTTCTTAGACTCTGTAAGGCCAGGACCACAGGTATGCTCCCCACGCCCAGCCCTTGGCATCAGTACTGAAAAGGCCAGCAGGATGTGAATGATGTTAGGTTCAGGTGTAGACTATTTTAGGCAGAAGCTTCTAGATAATTCAGAAAGTGACTTAATCCTGCATATTGCCAGGCCCCAAGGCTCAGAGAGGTCATGCAGATCTCCTGGGCCACACAGAGCATTCTGTCTAGAGCATTCTTGTAGAAGGGAGTGAGTCATGGCAGGTGTCCCATCAGCTGGCAGAGTCACTCTCCCCGTCCCCACGCCCTTTGTCTTCTCTCTCCCACAACTGGTAGGAAGTTGGATGTCACAGACAGACCCTTCTTAAAACATATCTGTAACCCCTCCCCCCCCCAAAAAAAAGGTCTCAAGAGATATTTGTTAACAAAATGGGTAAAAGAGGTTTGGGGGCCTGAAGCAAGGTCTCCTGTCCCCAGAGTTGCTATGCCAAACGGTGCACTTGTGGCCATATGTGCAGGACTTCTGGAAAAACTTGTCCGGAAGACAGAACCCAGCTCCAGGGAGCAGGGTGCTGGACAGATTGGGACCCCTTTATTTTTTCCTACTTGGGCGGGAAGGAGGTGGCTAATCATTTGGGTGCTCATTGCAACAGGTGCCCAGGCTGAGGTTGAGACAGCCGGCCTCAGGTGGCCTGGATGCGAATGTGGCAATTACGGAGGTTGCAACATCAGGAGATAAAGATATGATAGGGGCCTGGGAGTCCCGTCTCGGAGGCGCTGCAGGACCCAGCCCTTCGTGTGCTTATTGTTGTCCTGTGGTCTGGCCAAACTGAGCAGCCCAAAGCCAGTTTAGGATGTGGTCCCCACCTCCTTAGCTGCCCCAGAGGATGATGGCGGAATAGCTGTCTGGAATAATCTTGTGTAGGGGGCACCTCCCAGACCAGGAGGAACGGGCTATGCCCTGGAAGAAAAAAGAAAAGAGAATTGGCAACCACGAGTTCTTGCTACATATTTGATCCCAGAGAAGGCCAGTGTGGTCTCACCAGGGAGTTTGGCTTGATCTTGCTTGTGTCTAGTTCTGCAGGGGAAAGAGATTTAGGCTCTATTTTCTGTTCCCTAAGGCTGGAATCAGTTACACTTCTAAATTTCTATTAAGATTAATGTATTCTGTCTATTATCTATCTGTCTGTCTGTCTATCTATCTATCTATCTATCTATCTATCTATCTAATCTATCAATCAATCATCTACTTATCTAGCTGTTAATGTACCATCTTATTTGGGCTTAAAAACAAACCCAAAGGTGATTGTAATTCACAAAGCTGTCAGCTCACTTAACGGCAGATCAGTAGCAATAAATTAGCAGAATCAACCTGCCCTACTTCCCTAGGTCTCTGTCCTAATCACAGGGTCTCTGAGCCCAAAGTTTTCCATTCAAAGCAGACTTGCACTTTTCATGAACCTTGCTTAACACAAGTCTTAGTAGCTTAGTTAGTAAAACCCCAGGCCCATTCTTCTAAACAGCAAGGAGGGTATTTCTTGTTGACCCATGCACACATGCAAACACAGTCTTTCATGTGGAAGCCTGAGGATGCCCCTTGGAACCTCCTTCCCCCATCAATGTTCTACCTTGTTCACTGAGGCAGCATTTCTCAGTCAAACTCAGAGTTCAACAACACGGGCTACTCTTGTCAGGCAGCTTGCCCGGGGAATCCCATGTCTCTGACGGGGCTGGAATTACAGGTGTGTGTTGTGGGGTATTTGTTTGTACTGTGTGAAGATGTGTTGTTGTGATTGGTTCAATAAAAGAGCTGAGTGGCCAGTAGCTGGGCAGGAGAGAACAGGCGGGACTTCCAGGGAAAGAGAGGTGGCAGACATGATGCATGACAGATGCCAGCGAGACATGGGGGGAGTCTTGCTGGCATCTGCAGAATAAAGGAGAGGTAAAAAGATTTTAATACAAATCTTTAATTTCAAGAACCACATTTTTAGTCTACATCCTTAGGTTTCCTTTTTTGCTTGTTTTTATTTCTCCACAAGTTTGGATAAAATGCTGTCTTCTATCAAGCTGCAATTTCTTTGGTGCTGTTCTGAGGGGCCGGCGATTTGAGTGAGAACTGTGTGAACCAAGGCAAACTTGGCTTTTTCTCCCTTTGAGCTGTAGAGCCCCCTGGGGGTGTGGAGATAGTCTGAGACCCAGTGCTGGTCCTTTATTACACATGGCTGGAGAGCGGTTCTGTAGATTCCTCTCCTTCTAAGGCTCTTGAGACGAAATGTGAAGCTTCAGGCATTGGGTCCACAGTGGATGCTCAGCAATGCTCTGTTCCTTCCTGCATCTTTCCCTTGCCTGCCTCACCCTCATCACCGTGGCAACCCATCTTTTCCCATACCGATTTAGTAACACCATTTATTCTTTTTTTTTTTTTGAGAGTCTGATACATTTGGTAGGGACCAATATTGATTGCAAGGGGCACTATGACCTTATTTACACATTCATTCATTCATTCATTCTTTCTTTCCTCTATGCTGAGGCTCCAACTCAGAGTCTTGAGCATGCCAGGCAAGAGCTCTAAGCGTCAAACAACTACACATCAGTAGAACCAACCTGCCCTACTTTCCTACCTTGTTTGCAGCGATGTTTAAACCTGAAAGCAGAAATCCCACATCTTAGCACTGAGGGCAGGTATGGTGATTTGAGTAAGAAGCCCCCCCCCCCCAAAGGCTTATATATTTGAATGCTTAGCCATCAAGGAGTAGAACTGTTTGAAAGGTTTAGAAAGATTAGGAGGTATGGTCTCGTTGGCGGAGGTGTGTCATGGGGGTGGGCTCTGAGATTTCAGAAGTCAACGCCAGGCCCAGGTTCCCTCTTTCTCTGACTGGGGATCAGGATGTACTTCTCAGCCAGTGCTCCAGGGCCTGGTGAGCTGCCGTGCCCTCACCATGATGAGAGTAACAACAGACTAACCCTCTGGAACTGTGAACAAATCCCCAATTAGATGTTTTCTTTTCTAAGAGTTGCTGTGGTCATGCTGTCTCTTCACATCAAATATATTTTTATTCGAATGTATTATCTATCATCTATCTATCATTGCTACCTCATAACTGTAATTTTGCAATTGTTATGAATAATAACAATTATTATTAACAATAAATATCTGGTATACAGCACATCTGATATGTGTCCCCTGTGAAAGGATTCGACCCCCCAAGGAGGTTGTGACCCCCAGCTTGAGAACCAGTGCTCTAGAGCTAATTCAGGGGACCCAGTAGCTCCCTGCAATGACTCTAGAGCTGTTTTGCTCAGAGACAGTGATGGACTGTGACCTGGGCTGTAGGATGACATAAACCCTCTCCTCCTCTGAGTTGGATTTTGATCACAGCAACAGAAGAAACTGGAACAGAAGGAGTCAAAGTGAGGTGTGTGTTGTGGAAGCCAGGGCTGGAAACATCTGGAGGGACAGATATCAGCCATAATTATATCATCGTTTAGGGAGTGTAACTGAAACATCTGTACACATTCAGGAGAGGCTCATCATGAGTTGTGTTCTCCGTCTCTGTCTATCTCTCTGTGCGTTTGTGTATGCATGTATGTATGTATGTATGTGTATACATATATGTGGAGACCAGAGGTCAAACCTTAAGTGTTGTTCATCAGAAGCTGTCCATTTTTTTTGTTGTTGTTTTGTTTTGTTTTGAGATAGGGTTTCTCACTGGCCCGGAACTCAGCTGGCCAGTGAGCCCTAGGGATCTTCCTCTCTCTCCCTCCCCAGTGCTGGGGTTACAGGCACCTTAGCACCCCCTTCCCTCAGGCTTGTGTCCAGTCCTCAGACTTGTGACAGTCACTGTGCTGTGTGCTTTTCAGTGGGCTCAGTGCTTATCAGCCCTGGTCAAGTATTCAAGACACACACACACACACACACACACACACACACACACACACGTATATGAAGGCTTCACTCTGGGTTGAGGTCTGGATACTGAGACGCTTCATGTACTCCTCAGGTGATGCTTACACTGACTCTTTCAAATTATCACTGGTCCTACGCAGTGGTTCTAGTGGACACCCCCTTTGTCAGTCCACTGGCCCTATGCAGTGGTTCTAGTGGACACCCCCTTTTCCAAGAGCCATAGCACAGAGAAGTAAACCTTCCTGTGGGGACCTCAGCTCTGGCAGTCTGGCTCCAAGGTGGTCATGAAGAGTGTTCTCAAGAGAATGCCGTGGGCTGTGAAAGATTCAGGACCCACCCTGAGGCCACCGTCAGGGTTTGAATGTGGGGGTCCCCGTGTCGTGCTTACGTACTGGAAATTTGGCTCAAAGTGCAGCGGTGCTGAATGGTGGCGCCTGTGGGAGATGATTGGGTCATAAGGCTTTGCTTTGGTGAATGAACTCATTCACTGATGGATTAATGGCTTAACAGATTCATTCATTTGTGGATTAATGGATTATGGGATGGAAATGTTATAAAATTTACTAGTGGGTTGGGAAGACGGCCCAGTCTCTGAAGTGCCTGCTCTGTAAGCAAGGGGACCCGAGTTCAGATCTTCAGCAGTCACGTAAGAGCCAGGTGCAGTATGTGTCTGTAACCCTAGCACTGGGAGGCTCCGGGGCTGCCACCCAGCCAGTCGCTCTGAAATGGTGAGCTTCAGGCTCAGTCCTGTCTCCAAAGATAAGATGGGGCATGATAGAGGCAGAGATATCAGACGTTGACCTCTGGCCTGCATAGTGTACCCACTCACATGAAAAACGTATACATACCTCTCTCTTTGGCAAAAATAAAATGCTTAAAATCCATCTCTGAGAGCCAGTTTGTTCTGTCTTACTAGAAGATGCCCTGGGCCATGTTCTGATACAGCAAGGAGGCCCTCCCTTGCTGTATCAGATGTCAGCACCAAATTCTTGAAAGGCAACTTCCAGAAGTCCTGTTCTGCACGAGTTATGCAGGCTGCCTTGTACAGCGACAGCATCAGAAGCTGGACTATGACACTCACCTTAGGTTTTAGGGAAACAGGACTAGGACATCAGGCGGCTGGTCCTTGTCTGGTGTACTACAGCTTCAGTAACACCGGATTTGGTTAATTGTGTGATGTTGTTGGCTCTGAGAGACGTTAGCGTGAGGAATCATGGCTTCTCTGAAGAGCTTGCACAAGTCCTCCTTCTCCACTCAGACCTTCTTAAGCAGGCAGGTGGTTGCTTGGTCCAGGGCAAAGGGGGTCACGTAGGAGGCATGTGTGAAGCTAGGCCCTTCATGGACCACCATGCCTCCTGCTGCCTCTGTTGCTGAGCTCAGGTGGCGCTGGTGTTGGCCATGGTGCTTTTGCATCTGCCCAACTGTGTGCTCTGTTCACTGCCTGGCCAGGGGGTTTACCAACAACATCCATTACTTTTGTAATAAAGTTAGTTATTAAAGGAAATCCCATCAGTGATGTGTTATATGAAATATTTACATTGTAAAACTCATTATGACAGACACACAGAAAACAAATTACTACCCAGACATCTTAGAAATAGCCTCTCTTCCATGGCCAGACAGAGGGGTTGATCCACATATTCGTGGGTTTTCTTTTTTTTCTTTTTTTGGTTTTTCGAGACAGGGTTTCTCTGTAGCTTTGGTGCCCGTCCCAGAATTAGCTCGTGTAGACCAGGCTGGCCTCGAACTTTCAGAGATCCGCCTGCCTCTGCCTCCCGAGTGCTGGGATTAAAGGCGTGCGCCACCACCGCCCGGCTATTTGTGGGTTTTCTATGACTGTGAGGAGCTGCTTGAAAGAATCACCTTAAAAGGAAGGAAGGTTTATTCTCAGAGACCCAGTTTCAGAGTCTCCCTTTATAACTGCCTCGCATGGGCACAAGCATCCTGGTGGGACAGTGTGACGTACCACAGCTGCTTATGTTTCTTATGGCAGAGAAAGAAAGAGCGAGGGAGGGGGAAAGAGCAGTGTTCCCCTCAAGGGCATACTTCCAGTGATCTGTCTTCCACTAAACGCTGTGTTAGTTCCCAGTAGCGCCACAGCTGGGGACCAAGCCTTCAGTACCTGGACCTCTTGGCACACTGGAAACCATCATTTCATCGTGGTGGTGCGCTCCTGGAATCCCAGCTCTCAGGAGGCTAGGGCTGGAGAGTAAGATCTGAGGTCAGCCTGGGCTACATGTCTCAGATAAAACAAAGCGAAGAAATAACCTAGGCCCTCTGCATGTGTGTGACAGTTGTGTAGCTTGGTCTCCTTGTGGGACTCCTAACAGTGGGAGCAGGGGCTGTCTCTGACTCTTTTGCTGACTTTTGGGACCCCGTTCCTCATACTGGGTCACCTTGCCCAGACTTATTACATGGGGAGGTGCTTAGTCTCACTGAAGCTTGATATACCATGTGTTGTTGATACTCATGGAAGGCCTGCCCTTTTCTGAATAGAAATTGGGGAGGAGTAGATGGGTGGAGGGAGGCAGAGGGGAGGTGGGGGGAAGGCTAGGAGGAGAGGGGGAGGGAAAACTGTGATCGGGATATATATATATATATATATATATGCACACATATATATGTATACACATACACACACACATATATGTATATAAAAGAATCCACACCATGACAGTGTTCCTTTTCTCCCACATAGGCCTTGCCTATATTATCCTCTTGTTTGCTTTTTAGCTGCATCTCTGTCATAGTGTCCAGAAGGTAGGGCCTTGGACATATGGAGTGGGAGGGCATCTTTCCTGAGGGGGGCCTGATTTTTTTAAACTACTTTTATTGGTTCAGTTTCCTCCTAGAATGGTTTTCTAGTAATTTCCATTGCTGCATCCACTCACCCACCCACCCATCCATCCATCCATGATCTATTCATTCAGAAGTTTTTAAACCTCTTTTTGTTAGAGAAAACAGGGCTGTCTTTAATAGGCAATCCATCCAGGCATTTATTAAGCATCTTCAAAGGACCTTGCATCAGCTGGAAGTGGGCTGAAATAAACATCTAAGTTATGGTTCCCCTAGAGTCAGAACTCAGACGAGGTACGTGGCTGTTGTAAGAGCAGGTTGCCGAAGCAGAGCTGGCAAGTGTCCAGATGTGGGGAAGGGGCTGTGGGGCCAAGGAAGACAATCATTTCCATGTAGCTCTGCAGAGAGACTCCAGCCACCTGGCGTTCACTCACCACGGGAGGCAGGTACTGCACAGATCCCATCTGCTCACATGGTTTCTCTACCTGATGCTGGAGGCAGCTTCTCCAGTCTTTTCTAGGCTCACACAATGCCTCCAGTACCCCGTGCATCCTATAGGCACCTATCAAACATTGGGCAGAGAGAATAAACCTTTGTGCTTTAATTCCCTCAACTGTACAGTGTGGAAGATGAAGCCAGTTTCAAACATGGTCTGAACTTTAACCTACAGCTTCTCCTGCCACCTGCCTCTGTCCACTTAGAAGCCGCAGACAGCGAGTCACATTCTAGCTTATTGGCCAGCAAGTGTCTTTTTCTAGCTAGGCTGGGGACTGCTCTGGAAGCCGAGATCGGGTGGCTGGGGCTCAGGCTGGGGCCAGAACTCATGTGATGTCTAGACCCCTCCTCCACTGCCCTGGGCTCTTTTTTGAAACACATGGGAAAGGGTGAGGATGATGGGCTCTCCTCGGCTGCAGATGTTTACTGGGTCAGGCTCACTGATTGCAAAATGAGGATTGGGAAAGGGTGGAGGGGGCAGGGCCAGGATCTTGGGGCCATGGTGGGAACCCAGCAGACAGACACTGCCCAGCACCTGCTGTATTTTGGTGACAGGTGCTCCTCAGATCCCATCTCTTCTGGGACAACCATCAGGGACAACCTGGTCTTCAGCCCAGGTTCAAGACACAGCCCTTAGAACAGTGCCCTGTGCCTTGATAGTACTTTCCCTGATGCTTTGTGACCCTTAGAATACAGCCCCACACGCCCCTCCTATGTCAGCAGATCCCATCATCCAACCAGCAGCCTGGAACTGGCTCCTTGACATCGCGGCTCTCGGTCTTTAGCATAGCTACTGGCCAAAACTTAGCTTTTTTCTCTTGGTGCTGAGCAGTCCACCTGGTGACATCAGGAGTCCCCAGTGAGTTAGCTTCAGAAAGTAGAAATGTGTCCTTTTCTTCCAGGAACCAAGAGGCAGGGATGTCAGGACAAACGACAGGGCCAAAGGGCGGAAGCTGGAGGAGGAAGCACATCCTTTTGGAAGGTAAGAGGCCTGCCCTGGCTGGTCTACTGGTCATGTGACCCTCATCTTTGTTTTCCAGAATCCCCACTGAATCTCCCTTGAGAGGTCTTGGAAGGAATCCAGTTGACAGGATGGACAGGCAGAACCATGTTCTGTCATTTTTAAAAATAGACTTTTCAATTGTACTTATTGGTGTGTGTATGCCCTTAAATGCTAAGCTATCTCTCTGGCCCAAGTTTTGCCATTTTTGAGCACAGTGGCCTAAGACACAGGTTATGAAGTCCTTCCCTAAACCTCAGGTTCTCTCCTGCTCATAGTGGACTGCCTTGCCCTGCAGGGCTGGCATGCTTACACACTTTGCTCTCGGTACTCAATGTGGGGAGGGTAGATGTCTGTGATATGAGGGAGCCAGGGGGCTGTAGTCGCGGGCACAGAACTCCTAGTGGCTACTTGCCACGGCACCATCCATAGGTTGTAGCCTTGAAGCTGGGCTCTGGCCCACAGACACTCGGTCATCCTCAGAAGTGATGATATCAGGAGTAGCCATCACTGAGGCTGTGCTGGAGTCTGCTGGGCTCCTCCCCACAACCTTCCCGAAAGGTCCTGAAGTGGTCATCTGTGTAGACTTGTGAGTACCGTGACTACAGAAAACGGTGTCCATTCACGTGGCCTTTGAAGGAGACACCCTCCCCACCCTGCACAGCAGGGGCTTGCTTCTGGACCCTGGATTGAGCACAAACCACATCCAAACACCTGTTTTCAAAGAGAGAGCCTTTATTAAGCAGGGAAGAAGAGATATAGCTTACTTGGGCAGAAAATAGCAGCAAATGACCTTGCAGGTATCGTTTTCAAGAGAAGGGGAGATCTGTGTCAGAATGGGCTAGGATGCGATGCTAAAGGAGATAGGGAGCAGGGGAAGGGGACAAGGAAAAGGGGGCAGGGACAAAGGGCTGCCTCTGGATAGAGAAGAGACAGGTGTGAGCACATAGGCAAATGGGCAGATTATAAAGGCAAAGGGGGAAATCTTGTGTTAGGATGAGGTGTTCAATTTTAACTGGGCAAGTTAATTAGGTGAACCAGAAGGAGGCTTCTGATTGCTGGACTTTGGTAGTCAGCCTCAGGAGTGGGGAAGTGGCTGATAAGGGAATAGATCTTGGTGGCTAGTTTAGGAATATAATCTAGTGGTTTTGAGCAAGGCAGAGGGAATGGGGAAAGGGACAAGGCCTGACAGAGCCACATGCTTTAGTAGACTAGTGTCCCTTCAGCCTGCACATGGGTTATGAAGTCACTGATGTATGAGATGTCTCTTTGCATTATGTTTGGAATGTTCCCAGGTAGGCGGACTTGTTAGCAGAAATCCACTCAGACGTTGGGGAACCACAGTGGTCAGAAACAAGATCCTGGGGGCTGGAGAGATGGCTAATGGCTGAGAGCACTTGTTGCTCTTGTGGAAAATCTGGCTTTGGTCCCTACCATCTACATGGTGGCTCTCAGTCAGCCATAACTACAATTCCAGGGGATCCGATGATATCTTCTGGTCTTAGTGGGCCTTGCACACGTGTGGCATATGTGAGCCCATGTAAGCACACACACACACACACACACACACACACACACACACACACACACACACACAAAACCGCAAGCAAACAAACCAAAAAATAGGGCTCTGGAGCTCTATGGCCTGGGTTTAAAGTCCTGCTTTGCCTCTTCCTGGCACTTTGATACTGAGTTAATTTCCATATTTTGTTCTCTAATCTCTAAAGTTGGATGTAGCCATGCCTTTCTGCTAGAGGTTTGGCTCCGAGTTGACTGACTGGATTTTAGAGAGGGTCTATTTGTGTTCCTACTCTCTGTGTCTGGAATGTCAGGATGCATGGATAGGAAGACAGCATTTTTTCCTCTTCTTTCCTCCCTCCCTCCCTCCCTCCCTCCCTCCCTCCCTCCCTCCCTCCCTCCCTCCCTTCCTTCCTTCCTTCCTTCCTTCCTTCCTTCCTTCCTTCCTTCCTTTTTGAGACAGGGTTTCTCTGTAGCTTTGAAGCCTGTCCTGGAACTTGCTCTGTAGACCAGGCTGGCCTCGAACTCAGAGATCTGCCTGCTCTGCTTCCCGAGTGCTGGGGTTAAAGGTGTGTGCCCCCCTGCCCTCCCCCATGGAAGACAGCAATTTTTATTCTTAGAGATTTACCTACATGCATACAATATATTTTAATAATGTTCTCCATCCCTCCTCTTAACTCCTCCTAGACCCATCTCCCAACCTCTTACCTCCTCCCAATTTTGTATTTTTGTATTTTATAACCTATTGAGTCCAATTTGTGTTTCCCATATACTCAAGGTTGTAAGGCCATCCCCTGGAGCGCAGTTGACTTCCCAGGGGCCACACCTTAGCTCCTTAGCAAGGGGTGGGGACTTGTGAGTATCTTCTTCCTCCAAGCTAGAAAGTTGACTGGCTCCAGCCTGTGCAGGTCATGTGCATCTAATCATAGCTAGACAGCAAGCTTTTAATCTCCACCCTCCTCAGATGTTTAGACAGGAAGAAAGAAGGCAGGGAGGAATTGCATTCTACCCCAGGATATCTGCAAAGTCAGACATAAGATTTGTTTTCTGAACCTACCATTTGGGGGAGTATGGTCTTCAGAGAACAGGTTACAAGAGCCCAGATCTGGTCAACTTGCCTGTGCCTCCACACACCCAGCTTACAGTACCTGTCTGTAAATTCTGCTGGCCAGTGGTTAAGTGAAGAGCTTCAAATGGGTGGGGCCAAGAACTCTGTAACCCAGGGTGCCAAAGTGGAATGAGCACTGGGCCCTATCCAAAGACTGGCTTTGATTCTGGACTCTTCTTTGATCCTAAAGTTCTCTGAGCTTCAATGTGACCTTTGGTAAGATGGAGATGCCATTGACACACTGCTGGAAATACCAAGTGTGACTTTGTATAAACAGGAAATCCCAGGGTTCTCAGGACAGCAAGTCAGGGATTCTCATGGGGTGAAATCTTCAGTGTAGTGTGCACTTGTCCATCCCGAGATCGCTGCTCAGCTTTTTTACATGGGTGCTCACATCTTAAGCTCCTTGTGGGGTGCTCTGGAAGGCCCTACATTCTGGAACCTGGCAAGCAGATGAGTAGCCATTGGTATTGCTGCGTGTGTGGGTGTCCTTTGAATTTTATGTATTGAAAGTTAATTCCTAAAGTTCGATGTGGATGGTAGTTGAGCGTTAGTACCTTTGGGTCATGACTGGATCATGAGGGCAGAGCCAGCCCTGATGAATGTTTCATTGTAAGAGTTGCTATGTTCTAAGAGTGAACTGTCCAGAACACTTGATCTGTCTCACCAGGTTGTACAGTGGTTTTCAACCTTCCTAATGCTGCAACCCTTTAGCAGAGTCCATCATGTTGTGGTGACCCCCAACCATAAAATTATCTTGTTACTAGTTCATTACTATAATTTTGCTATTGTTATGAATCATAACACAAATATCTGATGTGCAGGATATCAGAGATGTGACCCCCAGAGGGGTCATAACCCACAGGTTGAGAACCACTGATGTACTGTCTTCTGTCTTGTTAAGATATTCTGTGCTCTGAACTTCTCAGGGTTGCAAGGAGAACTTATACCCGAAATAACCACACAGAAATTGTATTCATTAAATCACTGCTTGGCCCATTGGCTCTAGCTTCTTATTGGCTAACGCTTACATCTTAATGTAACCCATTTCTATTAATCTGTATATCACCAAGAGGTCATGACCTACCAACAAAGTTCCAGCATGTCTATCTCTGGTGGTGGATCCATGGCATCTCCTTCCACCTCTTCTTCACAGCATTTAATTTAGTTCTCCCCCTCACCTAGCTCTGTTCCCCTATATCTCTACTATAGACCAAAGTAGTTCCTTTATTAACCAATGAAAGCAACACATAGACAGAAGGACCTCCTATACCATGTATATACAGCATATTTTCATTTTCTGTATCCATTTGGCTCTTGATGGGCACGTTTAGACATGGCACCATGATAAACAGGGATTGAGAGCATCCCTACGATATGTTGACTTGAGAGCATTGCTGTTCCTCACCGGTGCTATGGTAGTTCTACTTGCAGTGTTTTGAGGAAGTTAGGTGTCGATTTCCACAGTAGCTGAACAGTTTATAACCCTGTTGGCATTGTATGAGGGTCCTCTTCCCCACGTTCTTCTCAGGTTCTGCTGCATTTTCTAACCTTTCTTCTTGCTAACTTTCCTGGACTGTGGTATTCAGGCACAGTGCAGGAGTGAGGTGAAGGTGCTGGCCTTCAGTTGGGAGCCTGGGCTCTTGCTCAGCTTCTACTGCTCTGTGGCTTGGACTCCTTTGGGTCCCAGACTCACCTGTGACGTGAGAGAGCTACACACTGTGACAAACACAGACTAATCAGGTAATTGCAAGTAATTTTTCAAGGCACAGCAGTCTCTAGGATAAGAATAGCAGTGGCCAGGAACTTTAGACTCGAGCTGTGCCTCTGGGCCAAGCACAGTAACTGACCTTGGAGCAAGTTACTTCTCTTTGCTGAACTCTCTTCTCTTCTCTTCTCTTCTCTTCTCTTCTCTTCTCTTCTCTTCTCTTCTCTTCTCTTCTCTTCTCTTCTCTTCTCTTCTCTTCTCTTCTCTTCTCTTCTCTTCTCTTCTCCTCTCCTCTCCTCTCCTCTCCTCTCCTCTTCTCTCTCTCTCTCTCTCTCTCTCTCTCTCTCTCTCTCTCTCTCTCTCTCTCTTGTGATAGGGTTTCTCTGTGTAGCCTTGTCTGTACTGGAACTCACTCTGTAGAGTAGGCTGAGCTCAAACTCAGAGATCTGTCTGCCTCTGCCTCCCATGTACTGGGATTAAAGGTCTGCTCCACCACCACCCAGTGAGATTTATTTTCATAATCTATGGATTGAGACTCTAGGGAAGAGAAGCAGCTCCAGCACAGGACACACTGGAATTGACCTGGAAGCATGATAAGAGGCCCACCTCACCCTGACTCAACTGGAGGCTCTGGGCAGCACCACTGGGATCATCCACCAGCTGACTAGTGTGGCTAGTGTGTAAGCAGTGCTGGAGGACATATTGTCCCCAGGGATCCAAAAGTTTCTTTTTTTTTTCCTTTTTTTTTTTTTTTTTTTTTTTTTGAGATGGGGTCTCATGTAACCCAGGTTGATCACACATTTGCTATGTAGCTGAAGATGACCTTGAACTCTTGATCTTTCTGCCTTCACCTCCCTGGTGCTGAATTAGAAGCGTGTGCTGCTAAGCCTGTTCAAACGTTTCCTTTTTTGTTTCAGGAAGTCTGCAGGATATGATGGTCACAGACGCACTTAATGCTGGGGCTACCAATCTCTCTACCAACAGTTTCTGTCTATCTACAGAAACTCTTATGTTTTCCTGTCTCTCCAACCCTATCCCCCCACATATGAAAGCAAACATGTCATACCTTCTTTGTGAACTCTGCTTCTGTATGTACTAGCATTATCTGGAATCTTTGAATACTTCCATGACTGAAGTATATACAGTCTTTAGGTGACAGAGAGAACCCACTTAAAAAATATCTGCCCAAGTATTTGAAATATGAGCACCCGAGTTGAAAGCTTCTGGTTTAGGATTAGCTAATGAGCCAGAGAATGCTGCCTGACCCCTACCCCACCAGGCCTGGCACTTTTCTGGGCAGGTTGCTTATGGCCTGGGGTGGTGATAGCCCCCCAGGAGAGTGACCTCTGAACATGCAATTGAGGTGGCT
Organism: Alexandromys fortis; assembly: GCF_014885135.2. Classification (NCBI taxonomy): domain Eukaryota; kingdom Metazoa; phylum Chordata; class Mammalia; order Rodentia; family Cricetidae; genus Alexandromys; species Alexandromys fortis. The sequence continues at coordinate 14,674,460 of NW_026067930.1, read as the reverse complement.
GGTCTAATTGGTAAGGACATAGCCTCTTAAGTTAGGTAACCTGGGCTTGAATTCCAATTCTATGTCTTTATTGGTTGTGTGTCTTTGGACAAACCACGTAACCTCTCATAAGCCTGCTTTCCCCACCTACAAAATGGGCTTGTCATAGCATCGACTTCATGGAGCCATGGAGGGTTAATGAATTCTGCTGCAAAGTCAAAAGAACCCAGTGCAACACACAGGGCATTGGCTATAATTTGGGAGAAGAGCTGTACCTTGCTGAAGTCTAGACCGCAGTTCAAGCTCTGTGTGTTCGGGTGTAGGAGTCTTTCCCTAAAGACAAGTTACATCTGTTCCACCTTGTTCCATATCCCATTTTAGTGATCTCTCCCATAATTCTTGTCTGCTAAGCCTGCAGACCTAAACCCTGGCCGTGAACTTTAATCACTGAGAGAGCTATTGGAAGTGCAGACCACTCCTATTGGAAGTTTCAGGCTGCTTCTCACAGCCTCATTGTGCCCAACAGGCATTGGCTTTACCCAGCAGGCTTTTGGGTGAGCTCAGGGACTTGGAATTTGGAAATACTCCCCAAGTGTTACAGTTTGAATATAAAATATTCTCCATAGGCTCATGTGTTTGAACACTTAGTTCACTGATGATAGTACTGTTTGGGGAGGTTGTGGAACCTTTTGCTGATGATGTCAAGATGGAGGAAGTGAGATGGGGGTTGGACCTTTAGCATTATAGCTCAGCCCCACATCTGGTCCCAAACACTCCTTGCTTACTGGTCCACTGCCATGTGAACAAGGCACCACGTGCTCTTGGCACCATGCAGCTGCATACCCCATGGCTTTCCTGCCGTGATGGACTGTATCCCCTCAGACTGTGAGGCCAGATGAGTCCCTTCTTTTTTTTTTTAATATATTTATTTATTTATTATGTATACAATATTCTGTCTGTGTGTATGTCTGCAGGCCAGAAGAGGGCACCAGACCTCATTACAGATGGTTGTGAGCCACCATGTGGTTGCTGGGAATTGAACTCAGGACCTTTGAAAGAGCAGTCAGTGCTCTTAACCACTGAGCCATCTCTCCAGCCCCAGATGAGTCCCTTCTTGTCAGGTATTTTGTTCATGGCAACAAGAAGAGTAACCTGTACAATCACAGCCTCCCCCCCCAGTATCCCAGGGTACTGAGCTACATCCCCATTGTCCCCCAAACGTCTTAAAAGACCAGCCAAAAGTTGCTTAAAAGTTCAGTATTCCGCCGGGCAGTGGTGGCGCACGCCTTTAATCCCAGCACTCGGGAGGCAGAGGCAGGCAGATCTCTGTGAGTTCCAGGCCAGCCTGGTCTACAAGAGCTAGTTCCAGGACAGGAACCAAAAAAAAAAAAAAAAAAAAAAAAACCAAAAAACAAAAAAACTACGGAGAAACCCTGTCTCGAAAAATTCAAAAAAAGTTCAGTATTCATACTGCAGTGTATACAAAACTGCACGGAAACCCAGAAACCTGTAAGATCACCTCTGTACACAGGTCCACAAGTCAGCAAAAAGTTCTTTGTCATCCTGTGAGCCTAGACTTTTGCTTTGGAAAATACAGCTAATGTATTTTCTAACGGTGGGGGAATTTCCATGGAGTCATTTTGATTCTCAGGCCTCGCAATGGCTTGAAAAACATATTTCTCTCAGTGACTCTCATCAAGAGCCAGAGTCTGCTCCCCTGCTTCTTGGATCTGGGCTCATACTGACCCTTCAGGGCTTTCTCATCTTTACTGTTTGGGCTAGGTTCCTGAGACCTCTGTGCGTGAGAGCCACGTGGAATGGGCAGAAGAGGCTGTAAGGAGGATCAAGGTTCCCAGCAACAGCCAAGCACTTCCCACCAAGCTCACGAAAGAGACCATCTTGGACTTTCTGTTCCAACTGGCCAGCCAGCACACACAAGCTAATGTGTTCTCGAGCTGGGTCAAAACCAGCAGGGGAGAAGCAGCAGGAGCTGCGAGAAATGAGCGGATCTTCGCTGGTTTAAGGCAGTAGGGTGCAGGTTTGATGCTGATACAGGGTGATAGATGCCAAGAATCTATCTGTGCTGGGCTTGAAAGACAACTCCGTAGGCAAAGCACCTACAGTGCAATCACGAAGACCTGAGTTTGATGCCTGGAATCTGTGTTAAAAAACAAAAAGACAGGTGTGGCGGCATGTGCCTGAAATCCTAGTGTCAGGGAAGCCAGGCCAGGAGGGCCGCTGGGGCCCTCTGGCTAGCCTGTCTAACAGAATTGGTAAGCTATATATTTAATGAGAGCCCATGTGTTTGGAAACACACACACACACACACACACACACACCACGAAAAAGAAAAAAAGATCCTTGCTTTCCCTTCCTTTAGATTCAGAGTCTCTATCAGGAAGGAAGGTAGCCAGAAGAACCGTGCAATCTCCCAACCTCCTGGGAGGCAGCTCTGTGCCCCAGGTCCAGTCTAAGAAGCTGGAAAGTCCCAGGGGCCCACATGCGGCTCCTGAAGCCAAGGCAATGTAAACCCCATCTGACCCCCTTTGCCTTTGAAAGCCTCATCAGATTCCCCAGGCTTGGAGACCTGAGGTTCTAACCATCCTCAGCATCTTCTGTCTGCGCTGTGGCAATATTCGTTGTGTGGCCTGGGGCCTTGGGAAAGCTTGGTGCAATCGCGAATGAGTTAAATGTGCTGTCTGATCATAAGTCAGAGAACTTGTTTTCATTTTCAAAACCCTGTGTGTCAGTGGCTCTAATGCAATGTCCAGCAATATCTTGAGCAAGTGACCGGCAGGGGACATAGGATGCTGTTTACTCAAGATAGCTCCATCACGCAAAAGCAGCTTGCCTAACCAGGTTTGTAAGCAGTGGTTACGAGACCACCATTGCAACAGTGATTGCTCTGGGGCATGGACCTAGAAGGGAGCTGGTCCCTTCAGGCCAAGTTTGGGGCCCTTTTCTACTTTCTGGAGCCCTGGGGACCTTTGGGTCTCTGGCAATGAGCAGAGAAAAAAAAAAAAAAAGCGTGGTTGGGAAATCCCATCTGAGGTGCTGTGGTCTGGGTAAGGATAGCTGCCTCAGGGTGACAGGCTTCCTGCTACCTTGGAAGAAACAATCCCAGGTGTCGGCAGAAGTTAGAGAGACTAGGGGCCTGTGGGCGTGTCATGGGGGCGGGGCCTGGACTCTGAGACAGAAAATGGTGACTTGGGCTTTTGTAAAGGTTGGTGTGGGGTCTGTACGGTTGGGAACAGTGGTCGGCTTTAATCCGGCGCTAACATCAAAGTGGGTGGTGGTTGTCTGCGTGCTTTCTGGTAGGTGTTTCTGTGAGTGTTTCCTGGAAGGTTCAAATTATTAGAAAGTCTTCATGCTTTCTGTTGCTCCCCTTGGTCCCGGGTCTGAGTCACTAAGATCTCAGCCATCACTGCTACCCTACCAACACTCCCATACCTGCCACCACCATCACCACCAACCCATCACCGCTACCATTCTCCCAGTTACAACAGTTGCCCTCAACACCACCACCTACAGCCACTGGGGCGCCACCATCAATATGACAGCTGTTATCGCCACCACCACCACCACCATCACTACCATTCATCACACCACCAATCCCTTATCAATACCATATCAGGGCTATATCAGCATCGCTACCAATAAGACCTTCACCGCCCCCACTAGCGTGTCCTGGCTGCCCCTGTCAACGCGACCACCACTGCCACCGTCATGACGACTCCCTCTCCAATCGCCACCAAGCTGCTCACTTCACACCACCTTAATATCTCAAACCACGTTCATGTATCCAGTCAGTTCTTATTAACAATCCCAAGGGCCAGGCATTATTGTACCCATTTTATATCTTGGGAAATTAAGGCTTGGAGAGGAAGGGATGGTTTGCTGGAGGCCTCTAGGTGAGTGTGAATACTCAGAAGTTCAGGAGTGGAAGTTGTATTTTCAAAACTAAAAAAAAAAAGTCAAATTAATTTTGGTAATATGTGAACATATCCAAACTATTCTAATCTCAAAACACAGCTGCTTCCACTCTTCCCTGCCCCCACATCAAACCCCAAGTCTGGACAGGACCTGTGCTCACAGCTCACCTCATCTGGAGAGGTCACATTCCCAGTGCTCTGTCACAATATGTGGCCGGTGACCAGGGTGTTGGACAGCACACAGCTAGATCTTTCAATGACCTGTGTTCTTTTTCCTTGTTGAAACCTCTCTCCTCTTCCATCATATTCATCATATCTTCTGTGTTTCTAAAGGGGAGTTTCGAGCCAAGGCATTCCTGAGGTCTTTCCTAGCTCTGAGGTTGTCTAAGGCCAGGACGAAGCCAATATGCCAGGCTCTCCTGAGACCCATGGCACAGACTCCAGAAGACGCGGAGAGAGCATGCCCCCGAACCTTCAGTGGAAATGTATATTGCCTTTTCCATGGATGTTAGGAACGGATGGCGATAGAGACGTTAAACACACACCCGCAGACCCATAGACCAGAGAAGGACCCTTCACTCCCAGACACTGGGTGCACAGGGGCACCCCGAGGTCACTTCTGACTGTGTCTTTTATGTCCTTGATACTATTGGGGCCATCCTTCCCCTTACAGGCCAGATAAAATTGTCACAGACAGAACACACGTGATTGGAGCACTAGATGGAAGGTTCGAGTGACGACGGGGTGGGTAGGTTAGACAAAACGGGGGAGGTGTGAAAAAGTCTTAAGGAAATCCCACGCTTTGTAAATGAAATGTAGTTAAGAACCGCAATGACGAACAAACGTGCGCAGATGCCCTGGTCCCCTCCTTCACCTCCGGCCCGCATTTCTTTTCTTCCGCGTGTGTATGCTTTATGCATGGACGCTGGGTCACTGTGGGAAAAGCGCTATTCCCCTGGGCCAGTTAAGCAAAGTTCAACTGTCCCTGTTCAAGACATCCCCCAGGGCCCTACCCAGCCACCTCTATGGCTGCCTCTCAAGGCCCTTGGAATTCTGCCTCCTTTTTTCTAGCTTGTGAACTATGCTTTCTTTCCTCGTGGCCAACCCCGAGCTCCCCGCTGTCTTGGTCCTTCAGCTGGCAAACTCTTCATTTCTTTTGCTTGGGGCTGGGCAAAGCCCCTTGAAGATATTCTTCTCCTTCAGTGGAGCTGCGGTTCTCTGGGCAGCATCTCTGGCTTCAGCATGCCCTCGATTCCCACACCCTTGACACCACAGGAGATTCTGAAGGTGTTCTGGGGCTCACGGGGAGGAGCCACCTTCCCCACCCTTCCTGCTGAAGATGTGCCTCCTCATCCCTTCCAGGCTCTCCCATCCCTCAGCAAATCCTGCAGGGCAGGTGCTACTTAATCCCATGGGAAGGGAGTGGCTTTAGTAAGAAGTGTCCTGTGACCAAGGCTCTGAACACCCCCTCGAGCTCCTCCTCGGCTCCTGTGTGAGTGAGTGGACCTGGTTTGACCACTTCAAAGCCATTGGTCATTCTGATTAGGTCACCCCTGGTTGGAGGATGTTCCTTGAGCATTCCTCTGGGCCCCTGGAGGCATTGCTCAACAACATGACAAATAAGCAATGGGGACAAGATTTGGAAATGAAATTCTTCTTCTTTTGGTTAGACAGGGTCTGGTCTATGTGGACTAGGCTGGTCTCGGGCTCACGGAGATCCACCTGCCTCTGCTTCCTGAGTGCTGGGATTAAAGACGTGTGCCGCAGTGTGTAGCTGCAAATGAGGTTATTAGAGAAGGCTGAGGATTTTGTTTCCATCCTCCTCCCGTTTTAAATTTCTTCCCTCCACCCCTTGTTTCCCTCATCATTCTTCACGATATTCACGGTTCTGCTCTGAGACGGGGTGGGAATTCAGACAGGTCAACCTGTCCTGACTCAGGAGAGGGAAGAACACGGGTGCTCTCTGGCTTTCGGGTGACATCTTTTTCTCTTCCCAAATCATCCTATCATGGTGAAGGTGGGCTGTTTGTGGGAGGGCGGGACAGTAGTGTTGCTGGTCAGGAGTGTCATGTCATAAGTGCTAGCGTGGCTTGGCTGTGCTGTGTGCTGGGTGGGGTCAGGAATTAGGAAAAGAACGATGTGCCAAGAAGGTGCCCACTGGAAAGGGGAGGCAAACCTAATGCACGGCAGCTTCAAATAACTAGGGGTTTAGTTTCCCACAAAGCAAGAGGTCTGGAGGGCTAGAAGGTGGGCAGGGAGACCTTAGAACATATTTCTATTCGATCATGATGTGAGGCTCATTAGGTCTGCCACTTCCATAGCCTTCTTGTAGACAGGTGACTGCTGTATGTCCGTGGGTCACTTCATGGGACGCAGGAGAAGGAGCAAGAAGTTGCATCAGCTGGGGCTCTGGCTTTGGGAAACACATTAACTTTCCAGCACACCGCTGTACTGAGCTCCTTAGTCCCAACTGTGTCACACGCTGTGAAAGGTGGAAATAGATGTCTCAGCGTCCCAGCCTTCCTACTGAATTAGGGAGAAGAGGTTGGTGTGGGTGGATGTGGGGTGCGTGGGGTGGCCATCCAGACAAGCAGGCTCCAGGGAGTCGACTAACTCAAGGAATGTGGGGTTCTCATCCAGACACCAGAGACTGTATCCTTGACTTTCCTTCGCTGGTCCTTAATCCCCTGCGGCTGTGTGCACGCCCTGGAAGGATAGATAACAGATGTGGGAACGAGTAGATGCTCAATCCTGGGCCCAGCCCTAGGGTATCCACAAGTGGCGTGCTTGTGATTACCACTGTGGGAGGTGGGTTATTCAGTAAGGGTAAAGTCAAGTTCCTTCATCCTGTCTTGATCAGGACTTGGTCCATTGCAAGCTTTTAGGTCTGGATCTGTTTGTCATTGTGTTTAAGGCAAGGTCTCCCCAAGGCACTTGTGGTGGGGGAGGAGGTCATGTTTGGTCCCTTGGAGGCAGCCAAAAGTGTCTTGGATCTGGAGGAGGCAGTTGAGAGGGTGGACTGCTGGAGGGAAGCTAGATGTCTTTGGTTAAGAAGGCCTGGTCTTCCGGGCTGGCCTCTAGCAACTTTGTATAGGGTCCTGGAAGGTCAATTAGTCATCAATTCCCCCTCCCTTCCTACCTATCTATCTATCTATCTATCTATCTATCTATCTATCTATCTATCTATCTATCTCCTATCCATCTATCCTTCCTATCTATCTATCTATCTATCTATCTATCTATCTATCTATCATCTATCTATCTCCTATCCATCTATTCTATCTGTATCTATATATCTATCATCTTGCTAAGTAGCCTAGGCTGGCCTTGAAGTTGCTTTCCGTAGCCCAGGCAGACCTTAGATGGTTTGATAATTCTGAGTAGCTGGAATTACAGACCTCTACCATCAGGCCAAGTCTTCTTTGCTAAAACTAGGAAGCCAGGGTTCAGAGAGGGGAAGGCAATTCCTGGCCTGGGATGTATGTGGGACCCAGGAGGGCAGGAGAGGACCCGGGGATGGCTGGGATGGGGAATAGGTCAGGGCTTGGCTGGAGCGTGAGCAGCAGCTTCCCAGTAACTCAGTGCAACCTTACTTCCTTTCTGCCGAAGGACACCTGATGACTCACTCCTTCCTAATTCACCCTGTGGAGCCCTGGGGCCTTACTCAGATTGTGTCTCCAGACCTTCTCCAGGGCTGGCCTCTTTGGGGCTGTTGTCCCTGGACTTTTGCACATGTCATTCCAGCTCTTGGACAGCAGCTGTCCGTCTTCCTCTCCGTGGATCCCCGCTGTCACAAATGGGCCACAAATCTCATTTCATCCTAAGCCACTGTGCATACTCGCCCTGTGTGTCAGCGCTAAGGACAAACCCGAGTTCCGCCAGTGGGTCCAGTCTCATGACATTACTGCACGGATACTCAGGGCAATGTTCCCAAAGGCCAATTCCCACCCTGTGAGAAAATGATTTGAGTCAGGACTTGGTAGCTCACACTTGGAAGCCCAGCACTGGGGAGGTGGAAGCCTGAGGATCAGGAGTTCAAGGTTATCCTCACTTGCACAACCAGGTGGAGGCCAGACTAGGCTAAGTGAGATCTTGTCTTAAATAAATAAAAAAATAAACAAACTAAAGTAAAAAGAAGAGGAAGAAGGAGGAGGATAACAAATAAAACCAAAGCAAGAGAATGGTTTGAAATGGGAAAATTCAGTTTATGCCAAGGTCATTGTTAGGCTAATTACAAAGGTCTCATATCTTTACTGTTAGTCATTATTATTTTTAGCAAGTTGAATAAACTATTTTCCCTTTTGTTTTTTGATGGGGGGGGGAGGACTGGAGTGGGGGTAATCCAAATATCAATCACCAAAGCTTGCTTCTTTGGGAAAGCTTCCTGTTTACCCATAACCCCTCTGGTTTCTCAGGGGCCCAACTTTTGTCCACACACATGGCCATGCCTTGCCTGGACTTGTGGCAGCTCGTTGTGAAATCCTTGATAGGAAGAAACACCAAGGTATCCATTAGGCAGGCACCAATGACAAGCCACTGGACATGAGGGATAGAGTCCTCTTCACCCAGCTCCTGGCTCATCTGGTTTGGGGGCCGGCATCTGCAGAGGCTCCCACCCCTTCCCCCATCCAGTCCTTACTACCATCTTGCAAGACAGCTATTATTACCTGCACTTTACAGACTAGATGGTGTCTCGGTGATGTGTTACAGAGCTAGACAGGGACAGAGCTGGGCTTGGCGCCCGGAACCTTGGAGGTCAGAGCCCAAATTCTTTCCATCCCTTGGCATTCCTCAGGCTCAGCACACTTCTCCTTTGGGGAGGGGGGTAGGTTGGCTGTAAACATTGCAACTCTGGGGGGGAAGGTATCCTGGCAGCTGGAAGCCAAGGAAGACCGCACGCAAAGTCACACCGCGCAACAAACCTTACCCGAGAGATTTACTTGGACAGCTACAGGAGGGAGGGCGGCTGCCTCTGCTCTGGAGAGAAGTAACAAAGAATGGAGCAGAAGGCAGGCTTTATAGAGGCTTCCTTGGGTGGAGGTGTGGGGGAAGAGCTTTCCAGGGTGGCCTGGGATTGGTGGGATTTTGTGGCCCAGGCTTGGGGCAAACTCACTCAAGGACTGGTGGGATTTCAAGCTCAGGGATTGGTGGGATTCTGTGGCCTGATCTTGGGCTTGTTTTTTTTTTTTTTTTTTTTTTCTTTCCCCTCTCCGTCGGGTGGAACTTGGCCATCTGAGTATTTACTGTGTATTCTTGCATGTTGGGTGCCTTTTCTGTCTTTGCTCATGAGAGGCCAGGAGACTCCTATCTCCTGCTTGTGTCTATGGTTACCAAACACATGTTTGGACACTGGCAAATGTCTTCCAGGGGACAAAATTATCCCGGGAGCACAGCAGCACAGCTAAGAACCTCGGACTGGTTGGTCACCTCTTCTGTGTCTTTTCTAGGTCCTGCTCTGCATAGGCAGTGGGTGACAGTCCATGGACTCTTGAGTCTCCTTCCTATGTTTGCAAAAATAGGTGCGGGCAAGCCATGGTCCTGTGAGTCAAACTGAAGAAACTTGGGTTCCAGCTCTGTTGCATGGCCTGCTGCCTCTCCTGGCTGAAGCATCCTGCGGCCCTGAATCCACACACCTGAGTCTTGTTTAATCCTCCACTGTCTTGGGAACTCACACCCAGGGCAGGTCCTTTGCAGCTGGGACACCCAGCTGTGCTTTTAGATTAGAACAATGCCTCTCTTCTTCTGTGCCTTCTCCAGCGTGTGGACTGGAGTTTGATCCCCACATGGCATCCCAGCTATTCCAGTAGTAACAGAGTGCTCAACTTGCTTAATCATTCAAAGAAACCCTGTGTTCGAATGTTTTATTGATGGCCCTCTTCTACCTCCCCACTACGGAGAAGTGCCTATGTAATGGGAACCCACTGACAAAGGCCAAGTCTTGTTTTAGACGTAAGCCTTGACTCCCTTCCCGCCACCCCATCTATGTTTGCTTCAGACCGGCTCATTTATTCACTGGGCAAACATATTAAATGTCTATTCTGTGCAAGTGGAGTTTTTGGAACTTGAGTTTGGATTCTTAGAAATGAGGTAATATGATGTAGTGGAGGGATTCTCAAAACCTGGTTTGGGAACCCTGTTAGAGCCCTTCTGTTTTATTCCAGGTTACACACTGCCGCACAGCAAATACAGAAGCAGACAGCTAAATCCAGCTGGTTTCTCTTAAGGCCAACAGCAGAAAATTTGGAAAAGAGAAAATAGCATTAGCCTCTTATTGTTTTAAAAATAGTTATTTTTTTATGAATGGACATTGTTTTTGTATATGTGGGTTGTGTAACAGTCTCCTCCTAAATTGAAGCATTCTATTACAGCGAAACTCCTTAAACAGACAGGCAAATAACTCAGAATATTCTTCAGGAAGTCCCTGAAACGAACCAGATTCACTAGGCCCCTCCCTCCTAGAGAAAATAAGCCGAGCTGCTGAGAGTCACTCTCAGACAAGCTAAGTGATAAGGAAGGCTTTTGAGATGAGACCAACTTTCTGCCTGGAAGAAGCAGAAGCCAGCCTACTCTCTGGAAGAGGTTTAGACTAGTCACCTGGAAGAGACACTCTTCAAGGTGCTGAGCTGCCCACCACATGCTGTGCAATGTGGTCCAGGTTCCCAGCTTTTGTGGACTCTTTCCCATGCCGGGGTGGGCTTTGATGATACAGATGCCTGAATAATTTCTGCTCCTGTTGGTACCCCCTCACCCATACTCCTTTAATAACCTTAATAAAACTGACTGGTCGGTCCACCAAGTCGGACTTTGGTGGTATCTGTTCGTTGGCCTGTGATGGGCTCCCTATCTGAGGTGAGTAGATGTGCAAGTCTCTCCAGGGAAAGTCTTATCACACAACAACGTTCAGTGTGTTTGCTGTGCTTATGAGGGATTTAATAAGGTTAAAATTTCTTAGGTGGACACAGCTACATGAGCCTAAGGAAGCAGAGGCAGGAGGATTGCTGACAATTCAAGGCCGGATTGGACTACACAGAGGGCCAGGACTCTGACTATACACCAAAAGGAAACAGGATTGGGGGGGGGGTGATAACCCAGTTGGTAACTAAGGATTTGTCTTACAAGCGTGAGGGCCTGAGGATGGTGGTGTGTGCTTTGACCTGCAGGGCTGAGGAGGCAGAGAACGGCTGATCCCTGGCTCACTGACCAGTCGGCTTCACCTCATTGGCAGTTTATAGGCCAATGGGAGACTTTTTCTCAAAAGCAAGGAGGAAGCTCGGTGAGGTTGTTTTCTGACCTGCACGTGAACTTGCATGTGCATACACACTGCAACACACACACACACACACACACACACACACACGTATGCACACACACATTATGGAATTTCTTGTTTTTATTTCAGAGAGAGTTAATACTAATAGAGATAACTCAGTGAAAGATCTTTCTGGAGACTTACATAATACTTGAAATAAGCAAACCCAAGGCTTGAAACATGGCCACGTGGTGGGCCAACCCCTTGGGCTCTAGTGTTGTAGGCAAAGGGTGAATCTTGGGTAAATTCCCGACTCATCCACGCCTTTGCCTTTGCACCTGTGTAGTGGGAGCCTTGTGACTCCCCCCTGATAGGTGACTGTGGTATGTCACCTCCCTGGTGGAAACTTTGCTCTGCAGGGAGGTTCTGGACTCTTATAGGAAGCTGGGGGCGTTTCAAGGGGTCCCACAGAGTGACCCCGGCTGTAGGGAATGGGGCTCAGAGTGTGTCGTCAGCCTCCCCCGCAAGGTAAATATGTAAGGATTGGGAAAGTTGGTCAAAGGAAAGGAATTCAGTTTGTGAAATCGCTTCAAAGGGGGACCTGGAGGCGGGGCTTTCCTTTCGTGTTGATTGTAAGCACTTTCGAGTTTTGTGGAGCTTCGTTTACTGACACCTCTTCTTCTCCTCATAATGGACACAAAGGCAACTGACTTGTCCTTTCTTGAGGTCTACTTGGGAGGTGAAGGTCACTTTTTGGGGAGGCACCCAGCCTAGATGTGGCTCTGCAGAAGTCCCCACAGGGGACATAATTTCTCTGTTTGACCAGTGTGGCTGAGGCAAAACCCCTGTCCATTCCATTTTCCCAGCATTCCACAGTTCAGTAACTTGTGTGGGTGTAAGCAGCTACTATCAAAGAACTTCCAGTCTGTAGTGAAGGTGGGAACTTTGTGACCATATTGTTCCTGGTCCCCAGATGTCTTTTTCAGTAATCCTTCCTGGTGCTTTTTACCTGAGAGATGCCTTCCTTGGCTTTGGCCAAAAGCTCTTGACCAGATTTCTACCAAAGTGAAGTAACTTAACAGCTTGCTACCAGCCAGTGATACATCTCACTGAAAGGACTTGGGGACTATGGGACACAAGATGGTGTTCCTAGTCTCTGTCACTTTGCTCTTCCATCTCCTTTGGGCTTCTGGGACCATGCCAAGGATTCAGACAGTGCTGAGCCTGTGGGGGTGGGATGTTCCAGTTTCAGCAGGAGCAGGTTAGACCATTCCTTCCATCCCTCAGCTCCACAACTGGCTTTTGCTTTACCTATCCCAGTTTGGGGACCGAGTTTCATGTAACTGCAGATCACTGGGCGTGACTTGGCTAAATCCCGAGAGATGCCAAGTTGGATATTTACATTTTCTATAGGAGTGTGGGATGACTGAGGTTATACCATGTAGCCCAGGATAGCCTCCAACTCACGATGCCCCTTCCTCAGCCTCCCAGTGCCACACTGTCAGAAATGTACATTGTATCTAGCGACTAGTAAAAGTTATTATATTTTTCACAATCAAAAACTAAAGGGGAACAGAAGAACAAAGTGATGGAGGCTAGGAGCACCACCCTGTGTCCCATAGTCCCCAAGCCCCCCTCTCAGTGGGATGTATCAGCGACCGGATGCCAGGTAAACGCTCTACCATTGCTCAGTTCCTTAGCGTCTCTAGCGAAGTTTTAGTTGTTTCATTTAGGGCTACAGTTGGTGCTTAGGCTGAACATCCCCTTTCCCACACCTCTCCAAATTCCTTGTCTCTTTTCTCTTGCGATAAAACACCATGCCCCCCAACCCGAAAAAAAAAAAAACAGCTTAAAAGAGAAAGGGGTTTAATTTCTGCCTGGAATTTTAGGCTTACAGTCTACCTTTGTGGGGAAGTCAAGGCTAGAACTTTGAACTGGTAGTCATATAACACCTGTAACCAAGAGCAGAGGATGAATACACAGATGCTTGCTTGCTTGTGCTCAGCTCAGTTTCTCTACCTTCATACTGCTCAGGATCACGAGCCTAAGGAATGGCCGCCTCAGTGGTCTGTCTTCCCATAGCAATGAACTTAACTAAGACCTCCCCCCCCCCCATATACGTCCACTGGCCAACCTAATGTGTACAGTGCCTCACTGAGACTCTTTTTAGGTGGTTCTAGATTGTGTCAAGTTAACAGTTATAACAGCCATTCTATCCCTGGGCTCTGGGGACATGCTACATCAGATGAGAAAAGGATATATGTGGTTAAGGTTGCTGAGATAGTTGTTGATTCCAAATCGTTGGGGTGGCCTTGTGTAATCACAGCGCCTTAGAAGAAAGAGGAGAGACAGAGTTAGAGCAGGGCCATGGTGGAGTTAGACTTACGCGATGGTTTCAGTGGAGGGTGGAGAAATGGTTTTAAGTCACGCCATACCGACTCCAAAATCAGAGAGAGAGAGAGAGAGAGAGCCACCAGGAAGAGATAACACACTGTCTACATTGTGATTTTAGTCCAGTGGCCCAGTTTTGGAATTGTGTTCTCCCAAATGGAAATGTGATAAAGTTATCTTGTTTTAAGCTTGCTGTGTTTGTGGAAGTTTATCACAGAAGCAATAGAAAATATGTCCAGCTGGCTGGAACTGGGGCCAAGCCAAGCCCAGAAAGCAGCAGGTGGCCAGTTACCTGGAGTCTGTGAGGTCTGTACGGCTACAGGCTCCTCCCACTTGCATCTCACAGTCTCCCAGTAGACCCGAGATCTCCCTTGTAAGGCCTGTGGTGGTTGGGCAGCTGGCAGCACACAGATGAAGCTCAGGCCCAGTGCAGAGGAGAGATGGCCTCTGGTCCAGGGTGTCTAATGGAAGTCGCGTTTGCATTGATCTCCACGGGAAGTACAAGGTTTCTAGAAGGAAAGATGCAGAGAGTTAGAAGCCAGAATGAACCAGAACCAGGGAAGAGGTTGGGTTTGGAGCACAGATTGGACCAGGATGTCAGTTTGGTCATGAGTTACAGAGAACCCTGGTTCTTGCCAAGAAGACAGTTTGAGATCCAGTGTTTCCAGCTTGGTCAGTATGGGCACTCAGCACACAGACCAGAAATGTAGCTTTTACTCTCTTGTCTGCCCCTTCACCCGCCATGCTGTACCCCCTGAGGAAGTCTACTGCTTAGCGAAGTCACCTGCAGGGGTGACAGAGTGTAGCAGAGGACAAGTGACGGGCCTTTCACGGCCAAGAAACACTGCTCTGAAGGTCTCGTCCCTGTGTGTGTTTCTAGGGCCAGGGCTTGGCTTCCTGCTAGCTGCCGAGGAGAGAGGGCCAGGAGAGCATGTGCTTGGAGGAGCACAGATGCCAGATGGAACTAGGCCCCTTCAGGGGACTGAGACATGTACATCAGCAATAAAAAGCATGTGTCATAGCAGATGTGGAATGGGTGAGGCATGAGGGTGGAGGTGGGATCATACATCAAGACAGTGGAAGTTAATTTTGCGGGGGGGGGGGGGAAGGCTTTGAGAGCCAAGGAAGATTCGGGGGGAAAGAGCATAACCTGAACAGCGTGGCACTTTAGAAAATTCTCCTCGGCATCAGTGGGGGAGGCTCTGGAGACACCAGCTGAAGGGACATGATGGGAATCTTCGAAGATGCTCACGCTGGGCAGCAGATCTGTGTGTGGTGGTGTCTGTGCTGTGGGTCTGGGAAGAGACTGTAATGACCATGGACTCTCCCTGCTGGCCAGTTAGGTCTGTTCTGACCCTGCTAACCTCATTACCTGGACCTAGTCTTCTCTTTCGCCCCACCAGATAGCTAGAGACACAAGGTAGGAGTGGTTTGAGTTTTTCACAATGACAGGTTCCTGAAAGTCACCCCAAGCTTTGGGCTGGGGATAACTGGGTACAGGCTGGGGGTGGGGTAAATACAGAAAGAGGAAGGAACTCTTAGAAAGCAGAGGGCTGGAAGGTAAGGCTGAGGATCCGACAGCTGGACCAGAAGGCGGGGCCATGAAGGGATTACAGGGATCTTCAGCTATCCTGAAGACCCAGGCCAGTGTGACCTTCCCTGGGTGGGGTGTGGTCCACTGTCTTCTGGCAGGTCCAGGACCTCCTTGTTCCTTTCCTGACTGTCTCAGCACTGACTTCAGTCTCTTGTCTGGAGCTGTTTTGTCACTCAGTGCCCTCTTGGGTGCCAGACCCTACTGCTGCTTGCTTTTGAGTTATCTTAGAAGAAAAATGAGGAAGGAAGCCGTGGACTTCTCTTACAGAGACTGTTGCCCTGGAGGCCATGCCATGCACGGGGGCTCAGAATACACTCTATGCCATGGATCCTGCGACCTCCCTGCAGCCATGGAATGGTACGGTCCCCTGACTGTGTAGCATCCTTTCTGCTCCTCCCATTGAAGCTGCATTCTTGGGCTCCCCTTTCCTGGATGGAATAATTGAAAATTTTAGTTAAAAGTATTGAAAAAAAAAACCAGCTTGTCAGAGACACGACTTCATCAGAACAGACAGATACCAGCTACAGTTATGACTCCTTCCCAGGGAGGTGGCCTTGACAATCAACCATTGTCCGTGCTTCGTGATTCTTCTTCTTGCAAGACCCAAGTTCTATCTATGTCCTGATTTAGCATCTGCCTGTGAGCTTAGGATAGCTCTTGTCACCTCCACCGAGCCCTAGTTTGTGAGTCCGCCGAGTGGAGAAAGAATTATAACATCTGATTTTCTTAACTGACTGACAGTCACAAGCTCCTGGCACGGGGGACCATGTGGTTTGCCTGAGCAATTTTTGTTGGTTGTCGTCACGTAATGAACAAGACATCCTTTGTCTCTCAGGAGTATCCTGGTTCAGACAGTGCATCCCACAGTTGCTAAAGTCCCCTTCCCTTGGCCCAGTGGCACCCTGGACAGAAACAGCAACAATGCCTTTGCTCTGGACTTCTGTTTCTGAGCACAGTGCAGCCTTGGGCAATCCACTTCCTTGAACTTTTGTTTCCATAACTACACCACGTGGTTAATGTCTTCCATTCACTGGGGAGTGTGGCCACACGTGTGTGCTTGCCAGCTTCTTCAGGTCTGGCATTAGGAGGCCTTTAGCTGATGGCCATGTGACTGGGCACATCTGCTGTGACCGAAGGGGTCATTGCTGCCTCCACTCACTGGCTCTCATGGCTCCAAGTCCCTGAATCAAGAACCAACATGCATCTGTGGCCAGTGCTCCAGGCTCCCCCCCCCCCCCGTCCCCAGCTACCCTACCCCCAGGGGAAGACAAGGTCCTTAGCAAAACTCTGCCTTGACCTCAGTTTCCCCAAACTAGTTCCTAGACCTCAGTGCAGTACCTGTATCTTCTGCCCCAAGCTGATTGATTGGGAAAGATCATCTCAGAACCCGATGCCAACTCGAGCAGCTTTCTGGCCTTGGGCACCAGATTGTGTTCGTGAGACTCTAGGACCTCAGTTTGGATCTTGGCTCAGCGTCTCAGGAACTCTGCAGCCTTAGGCAGTTCACTTTACCTCTCTGAGCCAACATTCTCTCAGATGAAGGAGAGAAAAACCTTGGGTTGTCGGGAGATGTTGTGGCGGTATGTATCTGCGGCAGGTGCACAGGCTTGGGGGACTAAGTAGGTTCTCAGTAAATATGTGTCTCCTCTTTCCCCTGCCTTATCTTGTCATTTGCCCTGGGCAGGGAAGCCAGGGACAGGCATCCCCAGGATAACTGTGGAAACCTAGTCACCAACCTACGCTGCTGTAGTTTCTGAGTCCAAGGACCGATGGACTAGTTGGGCACAACAGTGACGAAGAGAAGATTCAACAAAGCCACCTTTGAAATGTCCCGAGCAGATTTGAGGTGGAGTTGCCACTTGTGTTATTGTAGTTCCTTTTCTTGTTGCCATGACAAAAATACTCTGCAAAGTCAACTGGAAGAATTCTTTGGACTCACAGTTCTAGGGTATGGGCTGTTGTGATGGTGAAGGCATGGGAGCAGGAGATGAAGGCGCTGGTTACAGAGTGTCTCTGGTTGGGAAACAATAAGAGATGAGTGCTGGAGCCCTGTTTCCTGACTCCTTATTCAATCTAGAACCCCGACCCATTGAATGGTGTCACCCATGTGTAGGGTGGGTCTTTCTACCTTACTAAACCCATTCTAGAAACTTCCGTATAGTCGTGCCCAGAAGTAGGTCTGCTAAGTGATGTTAGATCTTGTCGAGCTGGCAATCGGCATTCGCCATCATGGTTGTACTTTTCTCTTGGGGCAGAAGCAGAATGGTCCTCAGAGTGAGTTTACTGACACCAGTGTTCGCCTTCACCAACTTCTTATTTACCAGACTCTGAAAATGGGCCTCACTGTTGCCTCCGCACGAGGAAGCTTCCATATGGGGTAACTTCCCAAGGCCACCTGGCAGATAACGCTTCTAATCAAGTGTGTCTGTCACACAAAGCAAAGTGTCTCCAGTCACCTTCCTCTCTGGGGTCACCAAGCATAATGGTAAACCTTGGTTGTGAACCCCATTGTGTTTAGGAAGGGATTGGGGTTAGTCGAGGACCTTTCTGGCCTTGTCAATGATGAGTTTCCAGAGGCAGTTAGATTGCAAAGGCTCTGACCTAATCAATAGATTAGCCCCTTGGTAAATGATACTTGACAGCATTATTGGAGAAGGTGGAAGGTAGTATGTCTCTAGAGAGTGTCCTTATGGGCTGTATCTTGCCTTGCATCCTTCCTTGATCCTCTTGGCTACCTTCCACTATAATGTGGTCTGCTCTGTCCTCCTCACTGTGATAGATGGTTAATATCACGATGATTAATACTGCCAACTTGACAGGGTCTAGAGTCACCTAGGTGACAAACCACTGGGAGATTCTGTGAAAGATTTTTCCAGATGAAGTGAATCGAGGTGGGAAGACTCACTTTAAATAGTGCAGCAGCGTTCCCTGCTTCCTGACTGCCGACATGACGTGACCTCCTGCCTCGCGCTATTGCCCCTGTGACTTTACTGCTACTACCCTGACTGACTGGGAGCCCAAACGAGTCCTTCCTTAAACTGTCTTTGTCAGACATTTTGTTGCGCTGTGAGGAAACCATCCCGCCCTAGACCCACGAACAATCCGTTCTCTCAGTTTGCCCACAGTCATGAAGAATATGACGACTCTCCCAGGGCTCCGCGCCATGGCCTTCGTTTACACACCTTCTCTGCCACAAAGGTGCTTATCTTTTGAGGCTGCCTCGTTTTCCTCTCTTCCCATGAGACTTGCCTCCCACCTACTTCTCAGGGAGGCTTTGAAGACAGAGAAGAGTGTGTTTCCCCGAAGCTCCCCAGAGGGTCCTCCTGGCCTCACCCAGTGCAGTGTGTTATTAGCTAAGGCACAATGACAGCAGCCTAATCACTGCTCTCTGCCGTCCTGTCGCCAAGGCCAGTCGCTGGCATCATTAGCCCAGTTTTGGTGATGGGCCAGTGGAGGCTCAGGAGCCTCATTTGTGACCTATCTACAGTGATGGGGTGAGTCAGTGGCAGCCCCACGTAACCTCTGTCTCCCTTGCTCGCCTTCTTTCATGACAAACCCAGGGTGAGGAAGAGGCACCAGGGCCTTAGGGACTTCTGGTCCTTCCTTGGAGCCAGGCGTCAGTGTTCTACCCTAGGAGTGCCTGGTCACGTCCAATCTTCCGCCTTACTGGGCACCGGCCCTAGGTGCATGGCTGGGGCATTGTTTCCCACTTTGCCCGTCTATTAATTTGTTGCTATGATCATGCTTGAGGTGAGGGTAGTGGTGAGGGGATGGTGTTTATGTGTGCACATGCGCATATACGTGACTACTCTGGTTCCTTGAGCTAGAGCAGAAGCTGAAGAGGGGTGAAACCCAAAGACACCACATTTGCTCGGTGTCTCTATATGCCACCCGGTTCCCACTTTACCCTTGAAGAACCCGAGGCCTAGATGGGGTCAGCAGATTTCACATGAGCTTTGGAGCTGGTGCGGTGCCAACGTGGCTTTCTGACCTAGGTTCATCTGTGATTCAAGAATGCTGTCCTCCTGAAAGTGTCCACCCAGTCTGTTTGGGATTTCTCTGGGAGAGCTGGGGGTCTACAATAGGTCAGCTTCGTGGTCACATGATATGTATAGGGACCTGCCTTCAAGAACAGTACCCTGAGTGATTTCTATGGTTCTAGTGTGTCATGTGAGAATCCGCTTCATTTGTGAACAAGGGGATCCGTGTTTTCTTTTTGCCTTTGGACCCTGCAGATGATGGGGCTTGTCTAGGTCCCACCAAGATGCTTCTACAACGTGGAGAAGGGCCTTAGGCTAGTTGTTGCCCCTTAGTGTCCCTATGTGCAAAACCAGGAATCTGGGTAACAGTCACAGGTGTTGGAAGCTGTCCCACTGGAAGAGACTGAGCCACCAGGGCTCTGGGAGGGCCTGTGTGAGCAGAGAAACCCGGTAAGAGGCTGAACAGGGGCTGCTCGCCTTGAATGACCTGGTGCCTCGGCGAGCTTTATGGTGACTGAGAGATGCCAGCCACCCAATAGAAAAGGGGACTCGGGAACCCCGTGAGTGTTGGGGCTGGTGGGGGCCCCTCACTCCAGCTCTTAGTCACAGGAAGTTGCTGCAAATTTACTGACTTATAATCATGTCTCTTTGATGGCCACAACTGTGTGGGGGTGGCCGTTTTCCTTTTAAACAGATAGACTTGGATGACTTTCAAGACTGTCACCAGGGCAGGTGAGGACTCACTCCCAGCCGTGCTGCTGGGGGCGGGGGCGGGGGGACGACGACACACACACATCTATGGTCTGCTCTGGTGTATGGAACACTAAGTGGGTCCATGCAAGCTCTGATTCCTAGCTTCTTACTCCTGGGAGGAACAGTGGCTGGGAATAGGGACCACTGAGCTCTACTCCAGTGAGGCCTGGAAACTCAAGGTCCTGGAAGATGTCCCAGACACCCTGGTCATGAGCAAACTGCAGCAACCCATGCCCGGACTGATTTTCCCACTCCCCACCTCTCACACTTGCTTCATCAGGTCAACTTAATAAACTCCCCCAGTCCTCAGCTTTGTCTCTTTTTTTTTTCTGCCTTCTAGAAAAGTCCAAACGGGGGTGGGGTTGTTCAGAGCTTGTCCATAAGCCAAGGCAGAATTCCGTGTCTCTTCAAACACCCAGGTTGGGGAGAACTACATTGGTTGGGGAGGTGGTGCTTGGAAATTCACATTCGTCGAGCCTGGGCTTTGAGGGTCATTTGGGTCCCCTCATTAGCTGTGCCACGTGAGGCAGCAGCTTGCCTTTCCTGCTTCTGGGGGGGCCTCACGTGCAAAACGAATGACAGGAGCATTCATACCCTGATTATGCTGTGTACGTCAAGTATGGAGTTACTTTGACAGGATGAAAACAAGATGGTGGCTTCTAGTGAAAGGGAGGGAAGACTGTGAAGGGTGAAGTCAGGTCCCCACCACAATCTGAGCACGTTTTGGCTGGGAGCACCATTATTGGGATGGCATTTCCCAGAGTTCCTGCCGGGGACAGGTTTTCTGACTTGTTGGTAGAGAAAACTGACAGGGATTCTGTTCTTGGTGGTGGAATTTATGAGCTGATCTCTGAAGAGAAACGCGTAACCTTGGGGACTGGTCAACAACTGGTGTCCAGCTTGGTGGGATGCAACTCATGGGCGTGACGACTGCACAAGTCATCCAAGCACCTGACAAACACAGATGAAGCAGTTTCTAGGTTCTGGGTGCTGCCTTGGTGCACCCATGCAGCCTGGGACCAAGTCCGATCCTGGGGGGTCTCCCCTTCTTATAGGGCTGGGGCAGGGACAGGGAGGAAGGACATAAGCAGAGACAGGAGCTATGGTAAGGGCAGGGGCAGGGACTGGAGGTGGGGACTGGGGGAGGGGTAAGGAGATGGGGGAGAAGTTATGGCAGGGGCAGGGGCAGGGAGGAAGGATAGGGGCAGAGGCAGGAGCTATGGCATGGGCAGGGACTGGGGGAGAGGCAGGGGGAGGGGTAAGGGCAGGGACAGGGGCAGGGGCAGGGACCAGGCACTGGATGACAACAGATGTAGTGAACAGTTGGACTGTACCAACAGGAAATATAAAGCCAAGGGAGAGAATGAGGGGAACACAGGAAGGCACCCACGCAGAAGAGGAGTCAGAGAAGGTAGCTGAGGAGTTGACATTAGAGCAGAGACAGTCATGAGACTCAGATTAAGGCAGAGATGACAGAGCATAGGCCTTGAGGAGGGAGCGTGCTCAGCGTCTGGGCAAAGTGGGTAGAATGTGGAGAGGGAGAGCAGGAGGGGGAGGGAGAGAGAGGCTGAGTTGGAGGGAGGGATGGGAACCAGCCATGCTCTGCCATTCAGTCCACAGTCAAGTTCAAGCCCAGCCTTGCCCCTAGTTGCTCTGTGACTTCAGCGTGTGCCTTCTGGGCCCAGCTTCATTATTGGTAAGGGGTTGGATGAGGTAATCCCTTTTCAAGCCTCCAATATCTACTTTAAACCAACAACAACCAAGCAAAATCCGCTAGCTCAAACAGTGGTGACAAAGACTCTAAGCCCAGATGCCGGTATGCGTGTGTGATCCGAGTGACCTCAACTAGCTTCCAGAAGAAAGAGCCAAAGCCACTGGAGACCATGGTGGGGCTCACAGGCCCACTTTAGGCGAGGCCGGCAGCAAGCTCACTCTACATCCCCATTTGCACAGCGGGACATTTCTTCTGTCCAAGATGGCCTGGGGCCAGAGAGCGCAGGGTAGGGCCCTCATGGGCCCCAGAGTTTTTGTTGACCGAGCACATTGCGCTTCACAGGGCCTGCACAGCTGCTGTCTTGCCTCATCGCACCCGCCAACCCTGAGGGGTGGCCTTCGCCGGGTTTGCTAATGTGCTCAGTTCCTCTTTGGGGCATATGCCTGTCCCTCCGAGTTCCCGTGGCTGCGTGGAAGTGGACCTAGGCCTAGTGGGTGACTAAGAGGGGAAGCCCCGGTACTGCATGGCTCCCAGAGTCTCCTGGTTGCGTAAGGACTCTATTTCTTTCTCTTTTTTTGAGGAGGTTGCAGGCAACAGGATGAATCATAGCAAACACACGTGGCTCTGGTGGGGGGGGGGGGACAAATCCTTCCTCATGCCGCTGTGGAAAACGAAGCTTCTTAAAATGAATCAGCAGCGCCTGCACCCTAGGTCGTGGGAGGAGGACGAGGGTGCAAGTGGCAGCTTTTCCAGAGGATTTGGGTGTGGTCCTTGGGGTCTGGCAGGCTGGACAGCAGGGACCTAGGTCTCTCACCTGAGCTTCAGCTGGCGACCCGTTCCATTCAATCTGCAGCAGCTTCTTGTCTCTACTGAGGGAGGGGTGGGATGCACTTTCAAGGAAGTGATACAGGCTCTGAGCCTGCGAGTTCCAGAGGTTTCTCATCTGCATAGCCCAAGAAAGAGATTTCTGGCACCTGTTTGGCGGGAAAAGGCCCTTCTTGCTTTTTCAAACACCAAGGGAAGTGGTTGGGAGCCGCCAGGCTTTGGAAGGAGCTTGAGGCTCAAATCCCACAGGGCCTCTTGGAGTGAGTGAGGAGTCTGTGACCAGAGCTGAGCCCCACTTTCTCTTCTGTAAAATCAGGGAACAGTCTCTCCCAGCTGAGCACGCTGTTCAGCACACAAGAGGAAGACAGCCATGGCAACAGACTTCTTGAATCCTAGCACTCAGGGTGAGGCAGTGGGGCTGTGTGTTTATGACCAGCCTGGGCAAGGAAAACTGTCACAGGGGTGAGGGAGGACTCGCAAGACGTCCACAGGAGGGCTTCGCAGAGGCCTCGGTGGACATTGAGAAGCCAGAGTTGACAGCCAGGCATTTTGGCTGTGTTAGCTGTGTGTTTGTAGGTGTGTCCTTTAGATGATCATGGGTCCGAGTGTGTTCTTTGGATGGAGGTAAAAGTACTCTCCTCCTAGAGGTGGCAAAACTGAAAGCAGGATATCTGGAATATTCTGAAAGCATACCAAGCATGACCGATTGCTATTTAATGTGGGTTACCACAGCATCAGCTTACCCGTCAGTGCTCAGGGGAGAGTAGATGAAGTCATTATAATCTTTATTTTCAAAAGAGCTGAAGTGGTTTCAGCTAGGAGCCGGGGTCTCAAAGGATCTTTGTGGAAGTAGAACATTGACGCAGGCCCAGTGGGCTTTGGTGTGCATGTGTGCACACGCACGTGAGAGGATTTGCTGTTAGCTGGTCAGCTGGAGAAAGACAGTGGGTGCCATCAGTCTTGGAGGGGAATGAGATTCTAAGGTGTCCGAGTCCTCTATCTCTCCTCAGAAACAGAGCAACTTCAGAGTGCCCAATTCTTAGGGTGCAGAAGACACTGGCTGCAGTCCACAGTCAGCCAAGCTTATGGGAGAATCAGACCATAGAGGGCCAGAGATGACAGTTCCATTCAGACATTTTTTGCCATGGGAATACACTAAAATTTTGGGATTTTTTAAAATGTGGGTCAGTCTACTGGTGACCATGCTCCCTTATAGGCAAGCTATGTGGTATCCTAAATTCTGACTGGTGTCTCTCCTAGGCATAAGCCTCACAGCGTGGATGGAGGTTAGCTCATTTTTTGGTAACCTGAAAGTGTTAGCAAGCCAGTACTTCTCACTTGTGGGTACAAACCCATATCATACAGAAACCTTCAGAAAATAACGAGGCTTGGGCCTCATCCCAGTGACCACTAGGTAACTAAAAGGTAGTGGGTAGACTTGGCCGTTGTATGCTTTAAAATCTTCTCAGGAGGGTTGAGTGCACAAAGACTGTTGAAAAGCCATTGTTCATCCACGACACCCCCTGGAGTTGAGTTCTTCCTTCGGACTTTCATCTTCAACGGCTACCCCTCCCTTCTCATCCCATCTTATCCCATTCTGTGTTTTCCCTTTCCTTTGCTAACCTACCTTTCTCTGACTGTGCTCTTCTTTGTTTGGATACCTTCCAGTAAGGTTGATGGTTGAGCGATTTGGCCATTCCAAAGTGTTTATCAGAAGTCCATCGTGTATCCGACTCTGAAGCGCAGATGCAATGGGAGTAGATCTTGCTTTCATGGAATCTATATTCACATATCTTCAAGAAGGAGAAAGGCTGATGAATAGAGACGACTCATGGGTAGAAATTCGACTATATCATGGAAGGAGGTGTGAGAGCAAAGGTGGTTAAAGGACAGGGAGGACGGCAAGACTCGCAGTTTACCGACAGATTGCATGTAGTCCTTTTAGGTTCATTTCCGGCCATGCCATGGTAATGCATTACCCGTCTCACTGTAGCACTGGTTTCTTTTGCCATGGTTTTGTCAATGGTCCACCAACATCAGGTGGGATACAAATATGTGATAACTTAGAGGCAGTGGATGGAGACCATGTCCCTTTAGTTAGGCTCAGTTCGTCCCTAGGTGGGTATTCTACCAGACTGTCAGGGGTTAAAATTAGAGACAATGTAGAAATCAACATCTCAGATATATTTTCCCATGCCTAGTCCTATTGATCGAGAGATTTTTGTGTGTGTGTGTGTGTGGTTAAGAACTCCAAATATAGGGCCAATATATTGGGTTAAGAACTCCAAATATAGTGATGTTCACTGATTCTGATGATCAGTGAACATCAGAATCCATCAGGATTTGGACAATAGATATACCCTTGGCTTTTTTTCTTCCCTCACAATGACTGAAATTGTCTTACTAGGCTCATTCTGTGAGAGGTCTTGGGATCTTGCATAGACTTGGGGCTGAGAGGAGTGGGCCACAGGACACCAAGTAATGATTACAGAGAAAAGGGATTGATAAGGTTGGGTCTGGTCAGGAAAGACTTCTGTAGACACGTACCAATCACAGGATGTTTCAAGGGCACTGTCGGGGGTGTCCGGGCTAGGGAAGGGCTGTTTTAAGATAACTCTGCAAGTTCTTTGGCCCGCCTTTCACTCATAAGTGAAACCCGCATTCCTTTCCTTTGAATCTGAGCTGGTCTCCGTGCCTCTGTTGTGAGTGATGGAGAAAGCCAGAGGCTTTGCTTGTTGAGATCCTAGTCTCATAAAAGCCCACAAAACTACTTGCTTCTCTTTGGTCACTCATTACGGCAGGTAAGAAAGCTGACACCCTCAAGACAGTCACATTCTAGAGGTTTCTCTGACCACCTCACCAGAGCTACCCTTAGCTTCCAGAATCCTGGACTGAGAATGGATGCATTTGAGACACCCGTCACTCATCTCTGTTTAGATCAACACAGTACATCTTCACGAGATCTTCTCTGAAGCAAGCATTTTTAGTCCAGCTCCAAATTTTCAGCCCACAAAACCAGAAACAAAATAAAGGAGGGGGTTATACCACTGAGTGTTGAAGGAATCCATTTCATAGCAGTAGTAAGCCGAATACTTTGAACTCAGCTTTTTGTGGCCCGTGATTCTGGACCAAACATTCCAAAAAACTGACAAAAGCAACTCATAATGGGCCATCCTGGGGTAATCAGAAGGGTGAGAAGAAAGAGAAGGACATACAGAAGAAAGAGAGGACTTACAGGCCTGGAAATCAGTTTGTGAACTATTTTGCCCAAGTCTTTCATCTGATAGACTGAGAGGAAGGGACTAGCCAAGACTGGAATCCATGTCTCCACATCTGAATTCCTAATTTTCCTTTTCAGGTTTTCTGGGCAGATACAGCCTAAGGAAGCGAGGAGATAATTGGTTCTGCTTCTCCTGGGATGGGTCTGACTTCGTTTAGTGAAACTTTATCTTGGAGTCTTCACAAGAGATTTCTATGGGTTTCCTTTCCTGGAATTTCTTATCTGCCGACTGCTGCATTTCTGGTCTCTCCTCAGAGTTAGCGGCATTCATCAACTTTCCCATGTCAATTTCTGAGGCACGTCTTACAGGTCAAGGGTGTCCTGGTGCCTGGGGCTCCCTTGTTGACCGCATAGACATGGCTCCTGAGGGCATTTGGTCTCTCCGTTTGGAAGACACACCTCCCGTCTCTGAGCATCATTGTCTTTAACTCCATCTCTTTGTATAATAACCGGGACACCACCCTTTGTGTACCAACTCAGTTTGTGACTCAGCTCTGGAATCTAAGCTCCCCCAGGGCCGGATTAGTACCTGGTTCATAATATCTGTGTTCAACCGTATAGGCTCCCCTGCCAGGAGGCGGTGCCCTATTGCTATCAGCCAATAGCAGGGAAGAATGTCTGTGTTGTGTAGTCTCTATGTCTCATGGGGCATCGTCTGTTTCCTGTATGCTCATCTGTGCTTTGGGCTCGTATGCATTCAGTCCCCACACCCATGTAATCCAACAGCTGGCATTAAGACCTGTATCCAGGCTATAAACTGGGAGACACTAGTGAGTCCTTTGCTCAACGGTACTAAGCTTGAGCGTACGAGAGCATAAACTCAAGAAACTTGATGTCCATGCTTATATTTTCAAACCGGAGATTGTTAACTATTAGTGGGCCATAAAACCAATTGCTAGATTGTAATTGTCATTTTTTAAAAGGTGATTTTAATTAAATATAAAATATAAGAATACATTGCTTGTGGCAAACCATAAGGAACTTTATTCTAAAAAGAAATATGGAAAAACATATGCATATACTTGTGCCCTAACACATACATATGTGTACACATACATATTGTGCCATCTCTGTGTCTCATGTGGTATCTGCCACTTTCTGGATGCTCATATGTGCATTATATATTTGTATGTGCTGGTAGTCATTTGTGTCTTTTTGCTTGCTTCTTTGCTTGAGTTGATGAAACAGGGAGCCATTTTGCTAAGTTGCCTCTTAGAGAAGTCCACATGGCATAGAACTGGCAGTGGCTTCTAGCCAGTAGCCAAGGAGGCCCTGCGACTCCCAGCCCATAGTCCAAGATGCAGCTGATGATGCCAACGGCTACTGAGAAAGCTTGGGAGTGGACCTTGTCCCAAGGAAGTCTTGAAATAACAGCAGTTTCAGCTTTCCGCAGATGCAGAGGCTATCTTGGAAAGCCTACAGATCATCCATACTAAGCCGACAGAACGGAGAGGCAGAATGGCTCCGGTCACACAGCAACCAATGACCTATGGATTCCCTAGATGACACACGCATATGGATTGGGTTCTGTGACTTGCAGTCAAGAGCCTTTCTACAATAAGTCATTTCCCACCTCTGGGCTTCAGTTGCCTGATTATTCAATAAGGAGATGGACATGATGAGCCCCAAGGGCTTCAGGATCGTCCTCTACCATGTCCAGCCTATAGTATACTATTTGATTTTTATTATTGATTATTGTTTTAAATTTCTTTATGTCTTCAATTTATAAATGCACCTTATTGGCAGTATGTATAAAAGGAAAAACATAACTGCTGGGTTTGGCATGGTCTGAGGTTTCATGTTGAAATAGGAGCGGCGGCAGGGCTGCGTCCCCGGCACCCGGCCACCCGCATGGCTAGCTTATGCCCGAAATAATTACACGGAAACTGTATTCTTTCAAACACTGCCTGGCCCGGCTAGGTCCAGTTTCTTATTGGCTCTTACATATTGTTCTAACCCATTTCTAATATTCTGTGTAGCCCATGAGCTGGCTTACCAGAGAGGATCTTAACCTGCATCTGTCTGGAGTGGGAGCATCATGGCGACTCCTCCTCTAACCTTCTTTCTCCCAGAATTCTCTTCTGTATACTCCGCCTACCTAATTTTCTATCCAATAAAATGGGCCAAGGCAGTTTCTTTATTAGTAAGAAATCATTCCCACATCATTTCCCCTTTTTCCGTTTAAACAAAAAAGAAAGGCTTTAACTTTAGCATAGTAAAATTACATATAACAAAACAGTTATCAAGTAAGAATTACAGTTACAATATTTATATCTATTTTATCTCTTACCATAACTAAGGAAAACTATAACTATTCATTCTTCAACTCCATCAAAGACTCCAGAAGGATATAATATTACCTAAGTAAACAAGAAATAAGAAAACTCTAGAAATGACAGAGACATCTCGCTGCCTGGACAGTCACCCAAAGTTCTTTGGTACCGTTGGGGCATCCATCTTCGGCCTACAGGCCCATGGTATCCAGATACATTTCCATGAAGCAGGAAATTTCAAAGACAGTTCAGTCATTTTCTGCTGTGTCCTGCAGAATGTCTCGCAGACTCTTTCATGAATCAGGAACCCCGAAAGACCATCTCACCTTTAGGCAAGTTCAGCAGTCCTCTCTCTGAGGGTTCTCTGTGTCCAGTTTATGCAACAGTCCAGGCAAGAGCAGTTTCTTGCCCAAATGACTATCCAACTCCATAAGGATCCTCTTCGATGCCCATCTTCCTCTTGAAGTAGCTGGTGCTGCCAGGAGCAGACGTGTCTCCTTGTCATGAAAAGTCCTAAGTTATTAAAATATTTTAAATGCCATATTCTGCAGTCTTTGAAAGATATGAAGAATGCCTATCTAACTGAAATATATCTCTATATATCTAGAAAATCTAATTAACATGACTACAAGCTTAACTATTAGCGATGATTATCCATTAACAACCTATATTTCCTAATTATACATTACATTTTTAAATGAACTACACAATCACAATACCTTAATCAAGATCAAAAATACATATACATATAACAAAATTGACCTTAAAATCCATACCAATGCAAATTATTCATATCTATATCATATCCCCCTTTAAATGTAAAAGAACATTTATAAACAATATTTGGGAACATGGGCGTAGTTTTTTCTCTCCAAACTGCTTCCTGCTGAATAGGGGCGTCGTTAATTAGGTTGTTCATGATATAACCTGTGTGCTAGTTTCATCTCAGTTGGCAATTGAGCGAAGCAATTTTTTGAGGGTGTTCACAGCAACCTTTCAGGAGGGCGTGGTCTATCATACCAAATCGGAATAGATGCAATCCACAGGGTCTCATCCTCTGCAAAAACAAAAGAAGACCCTCTCCAAAGCATCATATCCTTAGACCCAAATTCTGAAATCATAATACCCTCATGAAATCCATTTTGGTTTAGCTTGGCAGCCCATATAATGAAATGTCTCTCTGTACTTAGCTCCTTCACAGTCAAAAATTTTAAAGAAAACACAATGTACATAATCCAGACTCTCTGTGAATTTTCCATTTTTACGTGGCTTATTTTTCTTTATTTCTCTTAATCTATAACTATCTGTACTTCTGTACTCTGTCTCTTTAAAGACTTTACCCTTTTTCTTTTTAAGACATTAACTTTATTCTTTATATTCTTTTTCTTCTCTTTCCCAAGCCTACGTACATTTATCCAACAGTGTCTGAATCTGTTTTATTGTGAATCTGTAACTTTTTTACTATCCAGGAGCACTTTGTTTTGCGCCTTTAAATCACTAAGCGCTTAAGAATCTAAGCTGTGACATTCCTAGGTCAAAAACAGGTACTGTATGCTGGCCCCGCCCAGTCCAACATGGCGGAGCCGCTCGTGCCTCTGATCCTTGCACATTGCACCATTAGCATGGCGGAGCTGCTTGTGCCTCTGAGCTGCGGCACACAATGTCCCCCTTTTAGGCACACAGCAGTCTAGTTGCCATCAAACAAATCGTAGCACTTTAATCCAAATGCTCCATTCATAAGCTCTGTCTCCCGCCGGAGCCAGACAGAGATCACAATGGCGGCACAGCCCAGAAAGCCGGCATTTTAAAACAGCCAGTTTTTTCCTGCTGCCGAGTCAGGACAATTTCTTTGCGGCACGCAACCCAGAAACAGCAAAAAGCTGTCTTAAATTCTCTCTCTCTCCTTTTTAAGCCCTCTCAGGTTTTTAAGTGGATTTAGCCCATCACGTCTGGGCGCCATCTGTTGAAATAGGAGCAGCGGGGCTGCGTCCCCAGCACCCCGCTGCCCGCATGGCTAGGTTATGCCCGAAATAATTACACGGAAACTGTATTCTTTCAAACACTGCCTGGCCCGGCTAGGTCCAGTTTCTTATTGGCTCTTACATATTGTTCTAACCCATTTCTAATATTCTGTGTAGCCCATGAGCTGGCTTACCAGAGAGGATCTTAACCTGCGTCTGTCTGGAGTGGGAGCATCATGGCGACTCCTCCCTAAGCTCCTTTTTCCCAGCATTCTCTTC
This sequence comes from Alexandromys fortis, assembly GCF_014885135.2. Lineage (NCBI taxonomy): Eukaryota > Metazoa > Chordata > Mammalia > Rodentia > Cricetidae > Alexandromys > Alexandromys fortis. The sequence continues at coordinate 14,644,250 of NW_026067930.1, read as the reverse complement.
TGTTTACTCCACCTACCTAATTTTCTGTCCTATGAGGGCCGAGGCAGTTTCTTTATTATTACAAGACCCACCTCCATCAGTTTCAGGCATTTACTGGAGGGCACCATATGAATCCTATATGGATAAAGAGGCTTTATTGTGTTTATATAAACCCCAAACAGCCAACTTAGAGAATGGTGCCTTCGCCTCCTCTGTAGGACTCAAGAAAGTTTGCCTCATCTGAGAAAAAGCAGCCATGGCGTGAGGAGGAAAGAGAACCCGCACACAGTAGATGCGAAGAGCTGCGGCCTCTCCCTGTGTCCTGCATTCTAGGTCCTGGCCGACTCCAGGCACTCCGTGGCATCTGGGCAGATCCTGGCCGCTTCTACAAGCCAGAAGTATGCTGACCTTGAGAGGTTCTGAGCAGCCTTCCTGTCCTGTGAGCAGGAGCTGTGTGTGGGAGCTGTCCTTTCCCCTCAGCAGTGGGGATAGTCCCCAGGGTATTTGCAATCTCCTGTTATGGATAGAGCCTAAGGAAAGACACTGGAGGTGAGATTGACTTCTGGTCTACACACACACACACACACACACACACACACACACACACACACCTGTTGTCATATCCCTCATAATTTCTCAGCCTTCACCTTTCTTTACGCCACCCCCTCCCCTACCAGCAATCGTCCACACTTTTGAATCTTTGAGGTTCTTAGACTTTGCATGGGTGACCGTCTTCTAGAACATTCCAGCCTTGTTCCTTGCATTGTATGGATTTCGGGTTAACCTCTTCAGTACTCCACTGAATTAGTAACCACTGCCTTGCTTCAGTGCCTTTGTTTTCTACAAAGAGCTTTCCACAGCCTGCAGTGCTCTGGTTTAGTTGGCTTTCCTTGACTACCCATCTGTGCCAGCCACTAGAGCAGTGGTTCCCAACCTGTGGGTCATGACCCCTGGGGTGGTTGAGTGACCCTTTCACAGGGGTTGCCTAAGATCATCAGAAAGCACAGATATTTACAGTATGGTTCATAACAGTAGCAAAATTACAGTTACGAAGTAGTAACAAACATAATTTTCTGGTTGGTGGGGGTCACCACAACATAAGGAACTGTATTAAAGGGTCACAGCATTAGGAAGGGTGAGAACCATTGCGCAGGAGCATATAACTCTTTGAAGCAGGGACTCTGCTTTAGGCTTCACCAGAGTTTCTGGTCAATAGCTTTGGCACATAGTGTTTAAAAACTGTTTATGAATGGATGTATAAGCAGAGACCCAATCCTGTGAACTCAGGCTGGCTTTGCTATCATCAGCCCCTTTTGGTCTTATTGCAGATGGTTTTTAGCAGGCAGTTCTTTCTCCTGTGTTATCACGACACGGTACTTGGTGACTCATGCCTTGTAGTCTCAGCTCCAGGGATTGATGGGGCATGCTGGAAGGGATGGGCCTGCCTCTTGTACCTTGAGTGTTAACTCCAAGACCCTGGCTCCTGGAACCATTCCTTGTTCTTTGAGGCAAGACGGGGGTGACGATGCTGATGCTGAGGACTTAGTTTTGTCCTCCAGCGGAGCAGCAAACTAACAGAGCATCTGCCTTTGCATCTCAGGAGGATGCGTCAGCAGGCGTGGGCTGTGCCAGGCTGGGTAAGGGTGGAGGGCTTGTGTCACTGGTGAGGCGTGGTGATGTAATGTGGTTGACGGCACCAAATAGACCTGGATGTGTTATCAAAAAGGGCAGGAACTGGGCTGCTTGGGCCACAGAGAAAGACTGGGGTGATTCCTTGCAGAAGAGATGATAATATTCATCTCCTGAGTTTACCTGCTAGATGCATTCGTGAGGGAATTCTATGAGGATTCTTCAAACTGCCAACTAGGGCCACACCATCAATGACACTTTGACACGTGAGAAAATAGAACCTGAGGGTTTGTGTGTTGTGAGGAGCTGCATAGGTTTTTTTTTTTTCTTCAAAACCCCTAAGTCCAGGATTTTGTTGTTGTGTTTTATATATTTTTGAGACAAGGTTTCTCGGTCTCAAAACAAGGTTTCTCTGGATGTCTGGAACTTGCTTTGTAGACCAGGCTGTTAAAAATATTTTTATGTGTATTGGTATTTTGTCTGCATCTGTGTCTGTGCACCATGTGTGTGCCTGGTGCCCCGTGGAGGCCAGAAGGAGGCATCAAATCACTAAGAACTGGAGTTACAGACAGTTGTGAGCCACCTTGTGGGTACAAGAAATCAAACCTGGGTCCTCTGAAAGAGCAACCAATATTCTTAACCACTGAGCCATCTCTGTAATCCTCTCCAACCCCTGTCCGCTCTTATTGTTTTCTTTCTAAAGACTCTGGGTTAGAGTTGCAGCTCACCAGTGTCCAGGTTTTGGACCAGTTCCTCAGCATCCTGACTCAGTTTCCTCAGTTATAATATAAAGGTCATCACCTCCATCCATCCATTTGGACTGAGGATAGATTGAGAGACACACGTAGAAGCTCTTAGAAGCCTAGCCTCTGTGTTTAGACCCATTTTCCTCTTCCCTGGTACAGGAATCACCCATGGCAGCGCAACGAGGAAGAAGGGATTGTAGGGATGGGAGACAAAATGTCCTCTGGTTTGTTCCAGGAAATGGAAGCTGTATTGAGACCACCTGAGTATCTTTTCCTCTCAAGGCCTAAGAGAGTAGGAAGTCAGTCAGCCTGCTGTCTACCTATCTGTGCTGTTTGTGAAGCGCCAGGCCAGGTTGGAGGAAGAGCAGTATCTCAGCAAAAGGTTCTTGGGCTTGGATGGTGAGCTGAAGCACCAGGAACCCGACTCTGCCTGGTACCCAGGATGCCCCGTCCCATAGCCTCCTCATAAGACCTTGGAGAGTGATACGGTATAATCCTCCATCTCTTTTCAGTGATGACCAAGCTGAAGGCCAGGGAGGTGAAGTCAGATCAGTGGCCACACAGCACTCCAGTGATGGGGCTAGACTCCCATCTCTGTTCTTCCTATATCTTGTCTGGCTCTGACTCTTGTGTCCATTGACAGAATGTGCAGGTCGGTTCCTTCTTCTTGGGCACTCAACTCCTCTATCAAATGAGGAGATTGGAACGGGTGGCCTTTCGTTGTCCTCTGAGTCCTGACACTGCCTGAGGTGTCGCCTTGGAAATTCTATCCTCCTACCTGCTCTGTGGTGCTCCAGGCTTGCTCATGACTCTGTGCTGCGAAACTAGGAGGACTGAATAGTAGCAGCTCTTGTCAGACTCCCTGAGAGAAAGTAGACCAGCTTTGTGGTCTCGGGGTCTCAGAATGTCTTGCAGAACCCTTGAAGGACATAGCATTGAAATCTTCCCACCAACTTCAGAGAGAACTCATGGTAGACTTGGTGTGTATACTCTCTCTTCATTGTAGTAATATAGTATATATAATAATTTAACCATTTGGAAGCAGACTGTTTGGTGGCATTAAGCACATTTAGATCACTGTGCAACCATCACCTCCAATTCATCTCCATAACTTTTTCATCATTTCAAACAGGACAGCCTTATAGCCTTTGAGCATTGTCCCAGCAGAATGCTGTCTGCCATCCATCTATCTGTTCTGCTTGTGAAAAGCTGGGCCAGGCTGCAGGAGAAGGACTGTGAGCCCAGGAAACTGAAGAACACCTCCAGCGAACACACGTACATGCCGGGAGGATGTGGACTAGGTCTCTGAGCATGCATGAGGACCTGGGTTTGATCTCTGGAACCCGTGTGAAAATGCTGTGCCTCGTTGGCGTTGTAATCTGGTTCTGGGGATTGCTGGAGAGCCTGCCTCATCTGCTTAATGAACTACAGGCCGGGGAGAGAGAGAGAGAGAAAAAAAAAAAAAACCAAGGTGGTTAAACTAAGGAAAAACACCTGTGGTTGACCTCAGCCCCTCCTCTGCCTTCAAGTCTATCAGTGCCCCAAACTGCAGTATTGTGTACTGTCTCTTCTCTGGGATTTTGCTGTTAAGTGCTCTCCCTCACTCTGTCCCTTAGCTCTTGAAAAGGACACAAAGCTGGTGTTATGAGAAGACCATCTGGCCACCGTGGGGCTGGAAACATCACTCCCTCTAACTATCAGATCCTGAGTAACTTGCATGACTTCCAGGAGCCCCAGAAAGCTGAACGAGGCTTAGGCCACTCTCACCAGTCAAAGAAAGGGGTAAGTTCACCAGCTCTCGGGGTGGTGAGGCTCGGGTGGAAGGTGGGGTTCCAATGAAAGGGGAACAGATCCTAACTTGATGTCTGGGGCCCCTCCTCTCTCCTCATCTCAGGAAAATGCTCTGGGGGAGTTGTGGGTAGCGTCTCAGTCCTGTGGTTGGAGAAGGCTCTAGAGCCTACGGGTTCTGGAATGACTCACGGGAAATTTCCTAAAGGTCAGACAGTCATCAGCCTACTCTCTCCTCACCTTTCCCATGGCCTTGGGAGTCTGCTAATTCTAGGAAGTGATTTTCTTATCTCCTCCTGGGTTTTTCAGTCTTGTGAGGGTCACCCAGCTATTTTTTACTCACAACACTCTGGATACCCAATGTGTGTGTGTGTGTGTGTGTGTGTGTGTTTTGTTTTTCTTGCACAAACTAACTCTCTAAGTCTCTGACACCAATGGTGTGTGTGTGTGTGTGTGTGTGTGTGTGTGAGAGAGAGAGAGAGAGAGAGAGAGAGAGAGTGTGTCCGTGTGTCCATCCAGAGTTAGTGTTAGATGTCACAGGCTTGAGGGACAGTTCTAGTCCCAAATGCTAATTCCAAACAGAAGGTCACCAGGCTGCTTATTCTCTGTCCCTACATGACCACAGTTGCTGGAGGGTTCCTACAACCCTGCCTGGGTAGATAATTTACTAGGATAGCTCATAAGAGCCCAGGAAATACCTGACATATGACTGTTGTTTGATTAGAAAGGGCACAGATGCTATTCAGGAAATGGGCCTTAGCACAGAGGCTTCACTCCCCACAGAGCTGGTATGAGCCAGCCTCCTAGCTTGTACAGGAGTTTACCACCTACAAGCTCTCCAAACCCCACTCCCTGGCCCCACAAGGTCTTGGTATATGTAACCGAGACTGTCCTGAAGCTCACAGTCTTCCTGCTTCAGCCCCCTGAGTGATGGGATCACAGGCAGGTTGTTCGCTGGTCTTCATGGAAGTTGTACTGTGTAGACATAATTGACAACATCGTTGAACTTTGGTGAATAACTCAGCCTCTGATCTTTCTTTTCTCTCCAGAGACTAAACGTGGCATCAAAAGTTCCAAGTTTCTCATACCTGGTTTTTTTTTTAGGGGTGGGGGTGGGGGGGACTAGCCACTATCCTAAAGCTATCTAAATGACTACCAATACGCACTTCATTAGAACAATAGAGGATTCGATGTCCTTTATCATTCAGGAGACAAAAACCAAATACCGCCCTGTCCAATAGCAGGGTTGGCAAACCGGTGTTGGGGTGCTGTCCTCTACAAGGTTCCTTAGTAAGACCACTGTTAATCAAGGCTGTAGGTTCCTGGGAGATGTGCAAGACAAGAGTTACTCAAAGAGTTAGGGTCCTAAAGCAAAACCCATTCATTAACTAACTCACAGGTTCTATGAGGCAGAAACCCTAGAGTGCTCAGGCAAGTGTATCTCAAGGCCTCTTGTAGGCACAGCGTGTCGGCTGCTGTCACCAACAGGGAAGGGTCTGTTTCTAAGCTCCCTGATGTTTCAGTTCCTTTTGGGTGGAGGGCCCTGGTTCTTCCTTGCATATGAGCAGAAGCCTTAATGAGTTCCTGTCCACAGAGCTGTTCCCAATATAGCAAAGGATATTAGGGATGTGGGAGAGTTAAAGGGCAAGAGAAGGAGCAGGAACAAGATGGAAGTCAAAATCTTCTGTACTCTGATCTCAGGCAGGGTATCCTATACTTCTTGCCACGTTCTCTTTGTGAGAGAGAAGTTATTTGATCCATGTTCAAAGGAAGAGAAATACAAGGGCATAATGCAGAGTAGAGAGGTCCACCCAAGACCATCTTAGGGACAACCTCCCTCAAGGTCAGTTCTAGGGATAAAACATGGTCATTTTGATGACAATAACTGATTTGGATATCCCAAAGCACTTTGTTAGTGATTTTTGTGTTACAAATCCTCTTTTATACTCAATATTAATGACACAATTTAATACTTAAGTAGAATTACAAAGAACACCAGAAATCCATTATTAGAACTCCCTTATAAAAGTGCAATCAAAAAGCCATCACTTTTCTTTCAGAAAGCAGCATGAGCCCAGCTTTCAGATAACCGCACCAGCTCTTTCACTAAGTCACCCCTTGGGAGTCGACACTGTCATTTATAGCTTCTGGCATCATCAACCACAGTGAAACTCTGCTCTCTGCCCATCTTTCCTCCTTGTCCCTCTCTGCCATCTCCTCTGAGGCCATGGATACACACAAGCACCCGGTGACACACATCGGCCCAGAGCCTTTGAAGAGTGGTTTTGCGTTTGCAGTCATCTCTCCTGGAGACACGTCTCCACTTGACTAATTGCATTCGGCAGAAACCATGGTTTCCAGCCAACTGACGACATGGCGTCTGATTCAGGTTCCATCTCTCCTCGTCTCCACCTTCTCTCCCTCCCTCGCTCTGTGACTTTCAGTCCTTTTCTGGGACTGACGTGTCAAGTGATCTCAGACACTTTTCTGAGCAAGGGCTTAGGAACCCCAGCTGGCTTCAGACTCACAGCAATCCTTTTGTCCTAGCATTGTGAATGCTGGGATATGATGCAGGTGCCACTGTGCCCCCATTTCAGCCGGATGTTAGACGAAAGATTAGAACGGCTGAGTTGGCTCAAGCACAGACACTGGAGTACTGCAGATCTAGCTCTAACACTGCATGTTAAGAGTTCGTAAGTTTTTGTTGATGCTCAAAGTAAGATATATTTTAACAGCTAGAAGTTTAAAAAAATGCATCTTTTGTCCCACGCTATCCTCCGTGCCTGTTCTTAGCATCCGTGGGACTTTATTGCATACAGGGTAGGATTACATCATTGTGTGGAAAGTCATCTATTTCCTGTCTCGATTTTCCCACCCGACAGATGTGTACAGCAAGAATACCTGCTTTGTTGGTGTTATGAGGGTGTTGTGATCTAGTATAGAGAGGATGTTCATGGTCTCATCCTCTGGCTAGAGAGTGCTCTCCAGTGATGATGCATCCCATGGTGGCCTTTGTTTCCTGATGTCCTGAGCCGGGCTCAGCATACCTTAGGTACTCAATACTGGCATCTCTGTGTACAGTGGAGCCTGGAGGAATAACTGAGATATCAGCACACCGGCAGTGTGCTTTTCCTAACCTATACAAAGATGCAAATCTCTATAGAGGGAGAGCATTTGGAATTCTGTTTTTTTTTCCCTGCACCCCATCTTTCCCTGCCAGTCCTCAGCACCTTCTTGGGAATTCCCAGTTATTCCCAGCATCTCATTCAGGCTTCGGTTCCCACAGAACAACTCATTAGGAGCTAAACTTTGCCCCTTATAACCTTGTCCTGAGAAGCCCACTTTCCAGGTGGGGCAGGGAGTTTAGAAAGGTCACTGAGAAAGAGGTCCCGAATGGAGAGGCCCCTCCCCCATGGGGAGAACTGATGAGCCAACACGTGTCAACCCTTACATGGAAGTTACCTCCTGCTGTGTCTTAAAATTTTTATAAAAGTTGTGGGTTTGGGTATCTGTGATATCTACTGAATTCAAACAAGGATGACATGTCCACAGTGGGGAGAGGTGACTGATATGGATGAGGCAGAGGATACCAGAGTCCTCATCACAGGAGCAGAACATGTGATACATTTCCAGCTCTAGAAATCCTTGTGTACATTGGGGAAAGCACTGGGCTCCTTACAGTTGCTCAGATCTTCCCTAGAGCCAGCTACTTAAACTTCAGATTGCTTCCTGTTGTGGGCCAGGTAGCTGCACGTGGGACTGTGAGAAAAAAACAGTAAAAGGCTCTGGAACACACAGCAGTCAAAAATTCACTTAAAATCTCATGTGCAATGAACCCCAGGGGACTGTGACAGAGCTTGGCTGAATTATATTATATGATCTTACTGTGGCTTTGGTTTTGGACACACTGTGTATTCTTTTTCCTGATTTTCTAGTAAAATAAAAACTTAACTATGCAAAAAAAAAGATTTCTCCCACCATAATTCTTCAGTATGTAAGCACCATATTTGTATGTATTTGTACTGTATTCTTAGAACACGACTTCAAAAGTTGTTGTTTGATGTGCTTGAGTTTTGTGAAAAATTTTTTAATGAAAACTGGTTGGGATTAGGACAGAATTTCCATCAGTTTCTTAAAAGGCCCTTAACATAGTCTGTCATTTTGAACTATATATTCACATGGAATAATGTTCTTTGCATTGAGAGTTAAAAATATCAAAATATCAATCAACTCTGAAAAACACTGAAGATGCTTCTGTGTCATGCAGAAACAAACATTAAGCAAGATCTAATTCCTTCTGTGAAATGAACACACCCACCTCATGAATAGGCCAATTTTCATCTTTACTCAATGGTAAAATTATAGGTGTACCAACGAATTGTTTAAAGAGGAATTTCTTTATGATCAGTTATGGTTTGATGTTTATGTGTATTCTATATACCTCTGTGTGTGTGAGATCATGTAAGAATTTTCAGGACTCCCAAAAGAGGGAAGTTTAAGAAACTCAGTCTTCCATCCAAGACTTAGGGACAGTGGGTAAAAGGAAAACTAGGTAATATAAGAAATCTAAAACAGCTGGCTTCTTAGTTAGGGTTTCTGTTGCTGTGAAGAGACACCATGACCACAGCACCTCTTATTAAGGAAAAACATTTAATTGGGGTGGCTTACATTTTCTGAGGTTTAGTCCATTATTGTCATGGTGTGACGTGGTGACATGCAGGCAGACATGGTGCTGGAGACGTAGTCCAGTGTCCTACGTCTTTGCCCTGAAGGCAACCGGAAGTGAACTGAGCATGGCTTGAGCATATAGGAGAGCTTAAAGCCCACCTTCTCCAACATGGCCACATCTACTCCAACAAAGTCACACCTCCTAATAGTGCCACTCCTTATGAGATTACGGGGGGGGGGGGGGGGGGGGGGGGGGGGGGGGAGGACATTCAACCCAGAGCATGGTGATTGCTTTCTCTTAGGTGACCATCTGCAGCGTGGTTCAGTTCTTGACTTTTTCTCCTTTCCCTTCCTTTTCATTTTCTTTAAGTAAAGAAGATGATGATCCTTTGGAAGCCTCTTTCCTGCAAGCTGCCTGTGTCTTAATTCCCCAAATGTGCACGGACATCACCTTGCACACCCAAAGCCAAAGCCAGGAGATTGACGTCATTCCGCAAGTCTTTGTAAGTCAGAGAGGGAGGAGTCAGAGCGAGAGGAGAGGTGTGATGACAGAGGCAACCACTGGAGGAGAGTGAGAGCCGAAGTTAACCATGAAAGGAAAGGGCCCATGAGCCAAGAAATGTCGGTGGTTTCTATAACCAGGAAGGGCAGACCATCAGTTTCCCCAAGACTCCAGAGGAAAGGCAGCCTTTCCTAAACCTTTGGATTTCCAGCCTCCAGAGCTGCAAGATCACAAGTCTGTGGCATTGCAAACTACTGTGTTTTCAAGAATTTGCTACAATAGGAAATCAGTGGGAAAAAGTAGGTACCTCTTCCATTTAAAAATTTCCCTGTGTGATTGTCTTCTTTCAGGAGAACAGGCAGGATTCATCTTTGGGCATCTCTCCCCTAGTGCTTCTCACCCCTCTTTGCAGGGAGAAGTGTGCCTCCTGTGGCTCTCATATCACCAACTTCCATTTCCCCTTCTTCCTCCAGACCCCAGCTTCACACTAAGATCAGAGAAGGAAGGCCCTGTAATTATTGAACGCATACCTACCCTCCGCCTTCTGTTTGCATCCAGAGCCCAGGATATCTTGGTTTAGATGATGCTTCCCTAAATCTCTCATGCCTGAGACCACTTCTCCATGCACTGCAGTCAATCTCCCCAAGCTCTACCCCTACCCCATCACAGCTCTCTCCTGTCTTCCTCTAGTCGCTCTTAGTGATTTCTCTATGATCCCGTTTTTCTCCTTACTTTCCAGTGGCTCTTCTCAACTCATTGCTTCATCTCAGATGCTGTCAAAGATGTTTGGGATCTGTTGGTCCTTCCCAAATTACTATTTTGACATCCATTGTCACCACACCCTGTTGGGTATTATACATATGAGTTTCTTTCTGGTTCCTCTAATACTCCTTTTTGTTCTGGTTCTGACTACACAGCCTGCCAAGTTCCCTTCTCCTTTGTTGCCTTGTTTCATGGTGAGCTCAGCTAGTGTCATCACACGGGTTAGTTTTAATTGTCAACTTGACACAACCTAGAACTGCCTGGAAAAGGAATCTCAGTGAGGGACTGTCTAGACCAGGTTGGCCAGTGGGCTTGTCTGTGGGATGGGGGGGGGGGATTATCTTAATTGCCTTTTTTGATGTTGGGAGATTCAGCTCGAAAGTGGGAGGTACCATTCTCCAGTTTGGGACCCTGGATGGAAGAGGAAAATGGAAGGTTAGCTGAGTATTTAGCATATGCTGACTGTGACTAGTTGCTTCCAGTTCCTGCCTTGACTTCTCTACAGTGGTGGAATGATGGGACTATAACCTGGAACTGCAAATCAAAATAGACTCTTTCCTAAGTTGATTTTTATCAGGGTTTTTCACAGTAACAGAAAGGAAATTAAGACGACAATTGTTGTTGTTGTTGTTTGGCTCACTTACTGCTGATTTTTTTTTTTAAATCACATATAAACCTTTGGGACCACTCAGTACCGGAAAGGCCTTGTTGGACTTGGAGGATGTTTCCATCTTATGAAGATGTCAGGGGGCTGGACCCTCCCTTACCACGGCAATAGAAGAGGCTGGCTTCTCACTACCCAGCATTCCTTGCTCACACCTTCATTACCCTCAGGCTGTGAATTGGAAGCAGGTGCTGCCAGGAAACCAGATGTCCTTGGCCGTTTCTTCTGTGGGGTTATAGTTTGAGCCTGAAATGTCCCCCACAGGCTCCCATGTTTGAACACTTCCTTCCCAGATGGCGGTGCTGTTTGGAAGGTTGTGGAACTGTTGGGACAGAGAGCTTTGTTGGCAGAAGTAGGTCACTAGGAGTGGGCCTTGAAGGCTGTAGCCATTTCTGGTTCTGCTCTAGCTCTCTCTGTGTCCTGATGTAATCCCTGTGAATAGTTCTGTCGGCCTCTGTTACCACAGATGGACCATTCCCTCCCTCACACCGTCCTCACACCGTCCTCACACCGTCCTCACGCCTCCCTCACACCGTCCTCATGCCTCCCTCACGCCGTCCTCACACTGTCCTCACACCGTCCTCACGCCTCCCTCACACCGTCCTCACGCCTCCCTCATGCTGTCCTAACGCTGTCCTCACCACTTTGTACTAATATTTCAGAAATGCTGAAGCACAATAAACATTTCCTTGCTTAGGCTGCTTTTGTCCAATATGTTATCTCAATAATAAGGAAGTAATGCGCACACACAGCAACAAAGACAACAGAGCCCACCATGGCAGACGGGGTCCTGGCTGGTGTTTATTTAGGTGGGAAGCTTGGGTCATGTCTCTTTCAGACTCTGGCTCTTTAATCTACCACACTGTCTTCTCATTTTTGAGTTAAGTTCTTCAACCTTCCAAACAGTGTATCTTGCTCCTCCCCCATATCTTCTAAGGTCACTTTTCCGTGCACAGTTCCTCAGCTGATCGGCTAAAGCACCCACATCCCACTGATTTTTTTTTTTTAAAGGTTTCTTTGATTTTCCCTAGAATGAATCTTTGGTTCCTCCTTCTGCGCTCTACTGGAAACAGAAGTCACTGGTCTTCTGGACTGACAGCTGCTGAGATGTTGCAATGTGCACAGTTTACCCCACCGCTCTCATCACCCTACTTCCCAGTAGAGCAGCCTGGGCTGTATCTGTTCCCTAAAAGACCATGAGCTCATAGCAGGAGGAGCTTCAGAGGACACTGGGGCTGGTGGGCTCGGGCCAACAGAGGAAGGGATGTGTCTGGGGTCCGAGAGGAAATGCTTCCTTACCCAGCACCTATTGTGTGCTAGATGCCTGCTGAGGGCTCTTGCGCAATGTCTCCTCTAATCCCTCCTTCTGTGCTGTGAGACAGCCAAGGATGTCCCCCCCTCCCCTTTAAAGAAGAGGAAGCAAGGCTCCTAGAGGTTAAGAGGCCTTTGCTGGAACACGCATCTTAGGACATGCAAAGTGCACTTGACACTAGACCTGCCTGACTCTAAGAATCTCTGAAGATTTTAGTACTGTGTAATGCATTAAAGATAGCTAAGGGTTATCTCTGTCATTTGTCCATCCAACACATGCTTATGAGAATTCCTCTGTGTGTGTGTGTGTGTGTGTGTGTGTGTGGTGTGTATTATGTGTGCACATTGTGTGAGTGTGCTTACCTGGGAAGGGGTTGACTTTAGGATGTCTTCCTTGTCTCTTCTTCATCATATTGTTTTGGGGACAGGGTCTGTCACTGAACTCAGAGCTCACTGTCTGCTGGCCAGTGAGTCTTTCTGGCTCTAGATCTTTCTAGCACTGTCTACACTCCCTCAGTGCTGCAGTACATGTCCACACCACTAGACTTGGCTTTTATGTGGGTTCTGGGGACCTCATGACTGCAGCAAGCACGGAGGCACCCCCCCCCGACTCCAGCCTATATAGGGGAATTCTTTGTATAGACAGTGAACTAGTGGCTGGAAGTAATACAAGGACTTGAGCAGGCCTATCTGCTGACCTCACAGAAGCCCATAATTTCCATCATCAGCCTGCCTCTAAGAAATCGCTGAGTTATTCACTCCAGCCATGATCCCTTCATCCCTCTACAATCCATTCATCCTTTTGCCCATCCAAGTCCACCCCACATCCACCTGTCCACCCATTCAGCATCCTCTCAGTTAGTTGGTTCACGCTTTTCATTCAATCATTCTGTTACTCTTTCCTCTCAGGTTAATTCATTAAACCGCCCCGGTGTTTGTTCCTTGGTGCACTCATTTACTTACTCATTTCAATTCATTCTTCTGTCAACTCATTCACTCCCTTGTCTACTTAATAAGATGCTAATTCGTTTGCTTACCCCCTCCCCCTTGCATTCACTTTTTCCAGTGTTTTTGTCATCAGACAGAGCTTGTCCTGTGTCCCACAGGGTCAGGCATGAGTATCTACAAACTGCACTGGATGGTTACAGTGGTCCTTCCTTTCTAAGCCCCAGAAGAGGCATCTTCTGTGGCCTGCATCTCGTAGGAGTACCTGAGAACGTGGCAGAGCCCAGGCATGCGCACTACCAGCCATTACGCTTTCCTAACTAGGGGAGCCTCTCAGCTGAGGCAACGCAGCTTCTCACAGGATGTCACCTGTGGCCATGTCCCCAAAAGTGAGCAGCTGAGGGGAGCTGCCAGCTCTCAGCTTTCTCCATCCTGCCTCCTGAATTCAGACTCCCCTGAAGCTATTGGCCTAGGCTAGCTCTGGGCAGGGGCTGAGCTGGTGACGTGCTGGGTGGAGGCTACACCAAGGGAGATACGAAAGCCTGTTCTGTGGGGCTTATCTCAGGCCGGTGAGGCAACTGAGGCTTGGCGATCTCATCAGCAACTGTTGTTGTTTTTGTACTTATCTGAGGGTGGGGGTGGGGAGGTAGGAACAGGCTTGAGTTGCAGCTGAAGGAATTTAGATCAGGCACCTGGAAGAACTTCTCTGTCTTCAATGCTGCAAGGCCAAAGGGAGGTAGCACAGCTTCCCTTTAACTTGAATCCATGATATAATACTTGTTACACGCAAGCATCCCAAAACTGTGTTGAACCGGGAGCCAAAGCCATTTCTTCTCTGTTGTCCCACCCGAGCCTCATTGTCCTTATCAGTTTTACAGGGTTATGAAGAAGGCTGAATGAGGTGGCATATGACAGTAATCAGGCCCACCCGTACCTGGCCCACCATGTGTGATGGAAGGACATGTGACCTGTAGACTCCGAAGATTCCAGGACCGCTCACATGATGTCACAGATAGGTGAGCGGGTTGTTATTTTGTGTGATCGACTAGCTAGGGGGCATGGAGACAGAGTCTCATCTTGCAGCTCAAGCTGGTCTCTAGCTCAGAACGCCAGCCTTAGCCTCCTTAATGCTGGGATTCCAGGTACAGACCACGGCATCTCGCTAGTGGCCATGGAATTGTAGAGCTGGGGGCAGGCTTAGGAGAACAATGGAAAGAAAGAGGGGAGAGAAGACAGGAAGTGAGAAGGCCACGTGCTCATTGGCAAGGTGGTCCTTGTCCAGCCACGGGAGAGGTTTGTGAAAGACAACAGAGGCATTTGAAAATTTTCAGCAGAGAAAGTCACGTGCAAGCTATCAGGAAAGAGCTTGTGGCTGTGGTAGAAGAGGCTTCTGGAAGGTCAGCCTGGAGGTGCTTGCTGAAGCTGCAGAGGTCTCAGGGGCAGGCGCATCTTTGTTGCAAAAGCTCTTTGTGGAGGGACAGTAGACCTGGAGAGAGTGACACCATCAGTGACAGACCCAGGCTGCCCCTTCTCATCTGTAGAAGGTACTCTGAGCTCCATCTGAAGAGGAGCTTGGGCCTGTGTCTCCAAGGCTGACCTGATGCCTCTCTGTCTGCTGATTTTGCTGTGAGTCTTTCCAAAAAGTCTCTAAGCCCTGGAGAGAGGCTGTTGTCATCCTGGGACTCCTGATGTTTGGGTTGTAGGTCTAGCCTTTAGCAACTGAACCATCTCTCTAGTCCCAGTGATTCTTAGAAAAGACTCATCATCATCATTATTATTATTTTTAATATCGTTTGAGCCCACTGTCTTCAAACTCATTGTGCTGTTGGGGTTGGCCTTGAACTCCTGAAACTTCTCCTGTGTGCTGGGCTGTCAGATGTTTATCACCACACCCAGCTCAGTTGTGGCTTCCTCAGTTATCTTGGAGTCAGAGCAGGGAGGGTTAATCTAGAAACTCACCTGTGGGAGATAGCCCCAGGAGCTGAGGTCATTCTCAATAGAAAACCAATTACCAAGCCCAGATTGTGGGTCTGGGGTCACACGAGGCTGGGGGGGGGGAGTCCAGTAAGGACTCAGACAGAAAGTCCTTGAAAGTCAGAACATTTAGGCACTGGCGGTCAACAAACAACAAAGTTTTGGCATCAATGCTAATGTAGTAGGCTTCCGCATTCCCTGGACTCAGCTGGGTTCTCCTGCATCCTCTTTCCTGCCCCATGTACTCACACAGATGGTGGGACTCAACACCTTTCT
Source organism: Alexandromys fortis (assembly GCF_014885135.2). Classification (NCBI taxonomy): domain Eukaryota; kingdom Metazoa; phylum Chordata; class Mammalia; order Rodentia; family Cricetidae; genus Alexandromys; species Alexandromys fortis. Next base: position 14,629,006 of record NW_026067930.1, on the reverse strand, counting down.
CCAAGATCCACTAATGGTCAGTCATTCCACAAGAACGTGGCCAATTTTCCAGAAGATTTAGGCAGAGCTACAGAATGGGGCTGCAAAGACATTACTTTTAAACTAGTTAATCCTCGCTCTTCAAGATTCTGTGGCTATCAAGTGGCTTAGCAGAGAACCTCCCTTCCTCTGCATGTAGCTCTACTTCTGGAACCATGTCCCTGCATGGTAGACAAGATGGTGTGAGCTGTTAGTAGCGATTTGTCCTTTTTGGTTACAGTTAAATCTCTTGGATGCAGTCTGATTGTCCTGCTACTGTATAAGACCCTTGGTTGGACCTCACCCATCGGGAATGTTTTAGAAACGTTTCAGTGAGTAAAGAAGCAGGAATGAGATCTTCTAGCCACGACCATCATGTATCACCTGCATCTTCAAGTGGAAAGGAAGACAGTTAATTTTATTACATGGTGTCTGGGATGTCGAACTACAGAACTCTAGCCAAATACCTAGTTTGGAAAGCTGATGATTGACATGAGCTTTGGAGGCAGACAAAATGGCATTGAGCTTTTACCTTATGTATCTCTGAACACAAAGTAGGCCTCTTACACGTATAATGGGCACATCGATAGAACGTTGAGTGGGGTGTATAACTGTGGACCCTGGAACTGGAATTCTGAACTCAGATCTCAGTTTGCTGCTTATTGTAGTCAGTCAGCCTGCGTCCATAACCTATTCCCCTCCTCATAGGCAAAACAATAACAGTATCAGTTACCTTACAGGTGTGCTGGGAGCATGGAGTGAGTTAGAGCATGTCACCAGTGTGAGCATGGCACACACTAAAGCCATGAGGTTAAGGCACGTCATTACCCTTCTCACAGAGAGACAGGAGAGAGGAGAGGAGAGAGAGTCGGAGAGAGAGAGCTACCTGTGTAGCATGGATCTTGCAAAGTCCTAGCTATTCAGTACTTAGTAGCCATCATCAGAATTCCACAATTTATCACATTAAGGAAGGAAGGAGCTGTCAGTGATGCAGTTCACTGTTTACATGTCAATCACGCGAAATGACATCAGCTGATCAGGAGAACTCCTGGGACAAGAGTGTGGCCCTTTCTGAAGAAGAGTACCCTCCTCCTTGGAGCCATTCCTGGGCTATAGGTGGCCCAGGCAGGAGCCTGAGGAGTCGGATGCTGAAAGGGCTAGCACCCATGTGTTTCAGACTGTTCTCACACTGCAGTTAGAGGTCCATGCCACCATATACAAGTTTCATGTGGGCTCTAGGGAGTCAAACTCAGGTCCCCATAACTGCGCAACACACTTTAGGATGCTGTAAGCAATCTATCCATTCATATTTTCCTTTCCATGGGTGCATCCTTAACAAATCTTAAAAAGCTTCCAGCAAGTAGCAAATATTCTAATCGACCAAGACCTGTCATGCCATTCTTTATTAACTATCATTATTTTCTTTTACAGGGACACATAAAGTATTGGTGCATCTCACAAGGGCTGGTTAGATTCAGATGGATCAATTACAGTACTTGGCGTATCCACTTGAAGTCCAATATCTGAACACTTGCCCCCTCTTGCAAGGGCCATGGGAAGAGAGATGGAGGCTGAGGTTCTGAGCTGGAACTAACCACAGTCTTAAGATGAGACCTTGGCCTGGGGCTATGAAGTCTGGCAGATTCTCCCATGTTCTCACCTCAGTATCCTGCTACCTGAAAGATCCACTCTGGGCTTCTTTGGGTGGCCTGGGCTTGACTCGGCCTCAAATGCCAGGCAGGTCAGCTTGCTTCACCCCAACAAGTTGTAACCATCTGAGCTGAGCCTCACCCTTGAGTGTACAAGAGACAGGCCTGGATATGGCAGGCGAGTTGGGCTGATAAGGCAGATGGGGCAACTTCTGGCCAGCGCCACCTTACCCAGAATCTGGGTGTGTATTTATCAGCTCAGGACATAGGCAAGGAAAAGAAGGGCGGAGGCAGGACAGATATTTTGTGAAAGTGACAGGTCTCCATGAATACAACGGAGTCTCCAAAGTTGACATGTTCCCTCTGTCCACAACTGCTAAGACATCAGGCAATGACTCCTACCCATGGCCACCCTAACATGAAATTCTCCAGGCCTTCCTGTAGGTCCCTACAGAGTCATGTGGGAAGAGAGGTTCTTGTTTGTTGAAGAGTAGGCAACAATCAGTTTTGGTGACCTCTGTTGTATCTGTGTACAGGTGGTGACATGTGGCTGTCAGGGAGGGAAGCTTCTGAGATGGGGCAAGAGGATGAAGGAGGTAACCGATTGCAACCCAGGCCCACGTTGCACGTGGGGACACTGGAACACCCACTCCCTTCTTCAAACCACTCCCAGGGTGTGAATACATATGTATGTCTTTGTGCAGCCAAGTTCATGTTCCTGGGTTAATGAAATGAAACCCTGAGATACTATGCAGCTGTAAATTCCTTTTCTGGGAGAGAGGTGGTTGGCTTGGTGCAGTTATTTCTAGTTTGCGAATCGAATGAAGACGAGATGAGGATGAAAGTGTAAAGAGAAAGAAAAGACAAAGAAATGGTGTGAATCTCATTGCTCCATTGCCACCTTTGACTTCTTTCCTGGTTGGCTTTTTTTGATTGCGCCACTGTGTGTAGATTGAAAGTTTAGGAACCAGATGGTGTATGGAGAACAGGGCCACAGAGAAGACGGAGTTGACGATCCCAGGCTTCTGGGCACTTGGAGGCAGTACAATAATACCTAAGCAAGTGCCCACGGAGGCAAGACCCTCTTTACATTCTACCTCTGCAGCAGGCATTGTTATCTGCTTCACAGATAATGGAACTCCAAGATGCCAGGTGCCCAGAGGAGATAAAGGACAGTGGGAGTTCAGAGCGGAGAGAAAGGATTTCCACCCAGGAAGCTCTCTAAAGGGTGTGGTGGCCTCTGACTACGAAAAGGAAGGCGGAGCTGGCCTGCAGCAATCAGAGAGCAGGGGCAGCCAGCTCTAGGTCAGGGGACTTGGCTAAGGGGCTGGTGATTCTGGGGCTGGCTGCTGCGAGCAGCTGCCGAGGCTCTTGTTGAGTCTTAGCCCCTGAAATCTTCCAGTAGGTTCCGAGCCATAAAGACAGGTCACCACTAGTCAACACAGAGTGTCCCTGCAGCATCATGCCACCTGGGATTGCCCAACTCTAGTAGGATGAGCAACTATGCTGGGGGCCCAGCTCCACAGTGGGGACTGAAAGCAGCTCTCCCTATCTGTTGCGCATCTCGGAGCAAATAAACTGAGTCACTGGGTCCTTGAGTCAGGGGTTTGACAGGTGTGGGCAGCCTCTAGTGCTACCCACATTCATTTATTCACGTGGGAAGTATTTATTGAGGATTCACTCTGGGCCTGGTGCCGTGCTAAGAGATGGTAGATACACAACCTCTGCAGTCACAACTTCAGCCTAGGGAAGGGGTGGACCAGAAAATAGCGGATTCCACACGACTGAATCTGCTTTGTTCTGGGCATCGTTCTAAGAGAGTTTTCTCATCCCAGCGAAGGCTTCCGGAAGGCTTCCGCTGAGGTTGGGTAGCTTCTCTTATTCCTGGGACCAAGTGCGGCACAGAAGTGTCTCAATGGAAGACACTTATTTTGTCTCACAGTTTCCGAGGGTACAGTCCATTGTGATGGGGGGGGGGGGCTGGTGGCTGGGATTGGGTCGGTCCATGGTGGTGGGAGTTTGCAGCAGCTGCTTCTCACCAAGCAGGAAGCAGAGAGCCCAGGCTGAAGCAGAAGCAGGTGTAACCTTTGAGGCCCATCTCTAGTGGTTTAATAACTCCAGCTGGGCCCCATGTCCAAAAGGTCTGTGACACCCCCCACAACACCTCCAAACAGTACCACCAGTTGGGGACCAAGTACTCAAACACAGGAGTTTTAGGGGAGTACTTTTTCTTCTTTCTTTGATTTTTTTTTAAGGTAGGACTCTTAAGTGAGGTGTTTCACCATAGAATCTTCACACATTCGTTCATATAGTGTCTCATTCTCTCTGTTCTGCCTCTTCCCTCCCCCTCTCACCTCTGTCTAGGTCTCTTTCTTTCCCTAGTTAGACTTCTTCTGATTTCCTATGCATGAAATCCATTGCTTTCTCTATTCCTATCTCCCTAAGATCTCTTCCTCCTCATTCATGACCCCCTTTCTAGTCTCATGACTCATACACCACACAACTAAACACATATGTGTATATGTGAAATTTAAATTTAGGTTCTGCATGGGAGCAAACATGAGGACTTGGTCTGGCATAATTTGCATAGTGTGGAGTTAAGAAGAGGATGTTGGATCCTCTGGACCTGGAGTTACAGATAATTATGAGATGCCCTGTGGGTGCTGGGAATTAAACCCCGGTCCTCTGCAAGAGCAACGAGTGCTCTTGACTGCTGAGCTGCCTTTCCAGCCCCTCATGATCTCACTTTCCTTTGTGGCTGCACAGAGTGTGTTTGTGGCCCATGTTGTCTTCATCCCTTTGTCTGTTGACAGGCATCAAGGCTGGTTCCGTTTCCTGGCATCTATGACTGGTACCAGCAGCAGAAAGGGACGAGCAAGTGAATATCTCTGTGGACTTGGGATCTGTCCAGGATGTAGACGGGGATGGTGTAGTTGTCAGACAGTAACTCTATTTTCAGTTTTTTTTTTTTAAAAAAAAATAGTTATAGATTTTAAGAAACTTCCACACTAATTTCTACAGTTGTTGTTTTGGTTTGGTGGGGGCTGGGGTGTGGGGTGGGGGGAGCAAGGTCTCACCATGTACCCCAGGCTTGACCTGGACTCATTTTGTGAACTAGGAAGGCCTAGAACTTTTATAATCCTCCTGCTTCTGTGTAAGTGCTTGGAACACTATGCTTGACCTGTGAGGGACATTCCAGTCATCACAGAGGCTTAAAGATTAGGAATTTGTTCAGGTCAAAGAGCCATTAAAAGGAAGAGCCAAGGGGCTTATCCATTGCGCTCCGAATGTACTGACTCTTGCCATTTCCTCAAATGTGGGAAACTCGGCTGCATAATTTGTGGTAGTGGGGGACTGCATCTGTATGCTCCCCTGGAAAAAAGGAAAACCGAAAAAGGGAAGAGCCAAAGTTTATACCCGGGCAGATCGGTCTCTGGGACGATGCTTTATCTTCTGTTCTTACAACCAAATGTTTTAACCAAGACAGAACCACTGGAAGGGAGACAGAATATGCAAGAGCGCAGGCACACTGGGAGAGGGGGCAAAAGGACTCGTGGAGAAAATAAGACACATGGAGGCCCAGGAGATGAGTGGTGTCCCCTCTCTCAACTCAGGGGAGGTAGGAGGCCAGAATGGCAGACATTGCCAGCGGCAGTAGTAGAGGACACAGGTTATTTCAGGAGCTGTGAGGAGACTAATTCGGCTTCAAGAATGTGGAGGAGGAGTCCAGAGCAAAGGGAGCGCTGGGGCAGGTGTCACTGTTGAAGAGGTGGTTCATCTGGTCAACCTCCGGAAATACAGCCTGATGTCACTCCTGGTTCCCAGGAACTCAAGGGCCTGTAAACAACCCATTAACACAGAGCTACTGGGGCTGACTGCTCTGTGTAAGTAAATAAACACCCCCTTGCATAGATCTCTGTTCTTCCAGTGCCAAAGATACCTGCTTAGGCCATTCTCTCAGAGTGGCTTGGGAAACCAGAGGTGCAGCACTGTAGCTTTGTTCAGACTTTAGTATCATTATCTCCAGAACGGAGTTTCATAATAAACCCTCATGCCCAGCAAAGACAATGCCTGATTGGAGGCATGTGGGGGACCCAAATTCCTCAAACTCATTATTGGTAGAATTTCCACAGGAGACGACTTTGATCAAGCAGATGAGGAGCTGTGTAGATGATTTTGGAACTATTAAAGTAGGTATTTTTGTTTGTTTGTTTGTTTGTTTTAATAGTCTTTGAGGGCTGGAGGGATGGCTCATTGGTTAAGAGTGCTTATTGAAGCCCAGCAGTGGTGGCACACACCTTTAATTCCAGCACTTTAGGAAGCAGAGGCAGGTGGCTCTCTTTAAGTTTGAGTCAGCCTGTCCACAGAGTGAGTACCAGGACAGGCTCCAAAGCTACACAGAGAAACCCTGTCTCAAAAAAAAAAAAAAAAAAAAAA
>NW_026067930.1:14567684-14622604 GCF_014885135.2 Alexandromys fortis | reverse complement strand
ATATTTATTTATTATGTATACAATATTCGGTTTGTGTGTATGTCTGCAGGCCAGAAGAGGGCACCAGACCTCATTACAGATGGTTGTGAGCCACCATGTGGTTGCCGGGAATTGAACTCAGGACCTTGGGAAGAGCAGGCAGTGCTCTTAACCACTGAGCCATCTCTCCAGCCCTAGGTTAGGTTTTGAATATGTAGGATTATGTCATTACGAACCATGTGGTCATTTCATCGCCATGACATCTGACAGCCTATTCCAGAAAGTGGCTGATTATTGACAGGATAGCAAGCCTTAGGAATAGAATTCACATCTAGAATGTTAGCCAGGTCATTGTGGGTGAGACAGGATCAGGTAAACACCATTGCTCTTCTTGTTGGTCAGGATCTTTAAATATAAGATTCCTTCCAGTAAATGGAGATTGTGCCTTCACTTCCCAGCCACCCAGATCCAGAAACTATATTAATTACAATACTGTTTGATGGCTCAGGCATATTCCTTGCTATCTCTTACACCTTGAATTAACCCATTTCTATTAATCTGTGTATTGCCACGAGGCTGTGGCTTACCAGTAAGGTACCAGTGTCTTTCTCCTTTGGCAGCTGCATGGCATCTCCCTGACTCTGCCTTCTTTCCTCCTCTATCTCTGCTTGGATTTCCTGCCTTGCTATATTCTCCCCTGCCATAGGCCAAAGCAGATCCTTTATGGGTGTGTGTGTGTGTGTGTGTGTGTGTGTGTGTGTGTGTGTTGGTCTTATGTAGCTAGGCTGGTCTTGCAGTCACTATATAGATGAAAATGACCTTGTCTCCTGATCTTGACTCTATCTTCTGAGTGCTGGGGTTACAAGCCTGGACCACCACATCTTTTAAAAAGTGAAAGAAACAGACAAAATAAAAATTGACTGTTGCGCGTGTGTTTGTAGCAAGGGTGTGGGTGTGTATATGGGTCATGGTGTGTGTGACCAGGTCAGAGGACAATTTTATGGAGTTGGTTCTCACCCTCTACCTTTGCATGGATTCCAGGGATCAAACTCCTATTGCCAGACTTGGATGGAAAATATCTTTACCCACCGAGTTATCTCACTGGACCTACACATGGTTATCTGTGGTGTTGAAAATGGCCCTGGGCTTTGTGCATGCTAAACAAGCGCTCTACCAACTGGGCTTTTAAAAGAAAATGACTTGAAGTTGGCAGGGAGAGAGGGTGTGGATATAAGAGGAGTTAGAGGGAGGAGTCAGGGGTGACTATGATCACAATATATTATGTACATGTATAAAATTCTTAAAGAATTCATAAAAATACTATGCTCAAAATAAGACAAATGCCTACAGCCAAGGGTAAAAAAATATTAGGGTAGAAGGGCGGGGAGTTTGCAGCTACCCCAGACTACATAGTAAGTCTAAAACATTTACTATCTAGTAGTTTCGAGGAAAAAAAGTCCCAGTCCCTGGTGACATACAAAAATCGAAGTCACTTGCAAAGCTAACGAATTCTCAAGAGCACAGTTGAAAATGGTAAACAATAATAAAAAAAAAATAATTCTTAATTTGGGCACTCCACTAAAACACAATAAGGACTTAACTATGTGTCAGGTACTGTCTTGCCACATAAAAGAATACTAATAATTTAATTGTTTTTTTTTTTTAAAACAAACAAACAAACAAAAAAAAACAGGGCTGCGAGGTTCTGTGGCCTCCTAGGCCCTACCTCTACCGAGGCATTTACCGGCAGATGGTGATGAAAGTGAAATATTTAAAAGAACAATGAAGAATGAAATGTTTCAGGGCCCTGAGAATGAGATCAGTGTTTCCTCGGCTTAGTCAATAGCAGGTGATGAGCCAAGCCCCGTGCAATAAAGGAGCATTTGTGGACTTGTACGGAAGAAATTCGGGAAGACCGCAGAGCCCAGAGCAAACAAAGGCTGCAAGGTCCCATCAAGGTCGAAGGGGAAAAGAGCCCATTGGCCCAGGGGGGCAGAAGTGCTCTCTGAGGCTGCCTCAATCCGAGTGAGATGTTCAGTGAGGGCAGGTCTCTCGTACACAAATGATACCAAGCCTGGGAGTCAGGAGTAAGAGCTTGTTTGAGAACAAAAATAAATTCAAGGACTTCAGAAAATTTTCCACCACGCCTTAGAATCAAGGCCGGCAGTGTAGATCATCTCTCTGCGGAGCGAAGAGGCAGCACCCCGGAAGCCGTGTGGGTTACTGAACACGTTTCTGGGCTACTCATTATGGGGTCTTGACTTGTCTAACAGTCCTCAAAGATGACAGAACACAGGGCTGGGGAGGGATCAGCGAGGAAGAGCAGTTGCTAAGCAGGCACCAGGACCTTTTTGTAATAACCGGGTCCCACTTGGTACGTCCGGTCTCACAGGCCTGGGACCGCACGCTGGAACATGACTGACCCACCACTGCCCCAGTCTCCGGAGTGCTGAGATGATAGGTCTGTGTCACCACACCCAGCTTCTGTTTCAGGGCTGGTGGCCATAAGCTCTCTTTTATAGTCACCTTAGTCACTTAGGCAGTACAAAAGTGACCAGAATATGTAAAGGAACAAGCGTGGCCGTGAGGGCAATAAAACTGTTCATAGCTAGGCCTGTGCATTATAATTTATTGACCACCTAATCCAAACCATTATATATATATGAGAGAGAGAGAGAGAGAGAGAGAGAGAGAGAGAGAGAGAGAGAGAGAGAGAGAGAGAGAGAGATTTGAGACAGGGCCCTTACTCTGTAGCCCAGGCTGGCCTCAAATCTGAATCAATCTCCTGCTTTACCTCTTGAGTGCTGTCATTACCAGGTATGAGTCACCACACCTGGCTTAAAGCATTAGTTTCTTAAATTTTTCCCCTTTATTTCAACGTGTATTGGCCAAGCAGGTGATACTTTACCACCCCAGTAAGCTGCTAGCCGTGGAAGTGCAGTATTATTTCTTTCACATTTTCTGACGTTTCGGAGAGCCACTCCCCCACCCCCAGCAGGAATATTTCCTCTCTCCATTGCTACATTTTCCTGGCAAGGCAGCCGGCAGGATGCTGTTGAACTCCAGCCTTCAACAGCCTGTTATGCAGAATTGTTACACTTGGTAATTTGCCTTGAACTTTCCGTACTCTGAGGGCTCTTTTTTGGCTCAGGTTTCTCATCCGAGCTGCAGAGAGGAGCACAGAGTCAAGGCCAGTCTGGACAACTTGGTGAACCCTGTCTCAAAACACAAAGTAAAAAAAAAAAAAAAGAAAAGAAAAGAAAAGAGGGTTGGTGTCATAGCTCAATGACAGAGTGCTTGCCTAGCATGTGTGAGACACTGGCCTTAATATCTTCTAACCCCCCCTCCCACAGAGGTGGGGGCACATGGGAGGACTGGAGGACGGAATTTAATATCATACACAGGCTCGAACTTGATCTCACATCATATCCCGCGTCTGCCTCTGCACTGGTCCTCTGCATCTTCTGTAGCAATGAAGTTTCCTGCTATTTGCCACGCCCATTGTCTGCTCCATCATTTGGCTTGCCGCGTGAGCCCGTAGAGGGTACTGTGAAGGACAGTTAGATAATCAGAGAGACATTGGAAAGGGAACCAAAACTTAGGCAAAGCCAGTGCAGTCATAGTTTTCTTTGGAGAGGAAAACTGATTGAGGTCATGTGTCACACAGAGCTGTGCGCATGGCACCATTTAGAATGGATTCCAGCGACGTATGTGGCCATACTTACTGAGTATGTCCTATTTCGCAGGGACAGCCCCTGATGCTGCTTGGGCGTCCTTGATGACTCCTGGCTACTGCTCTCTGCTCTCCTGAGTGGACACTGTTCTATTAGCTGAGATCGTCTCCCCTAGAGACTGTGTCCATCTTGGATGAGGCCACAGAACTTGCCTATGTGGGGTTTACATGGGCCTGTGCTGTTTCTTTCCTTTAGGAAATGAGGCTAGGGGAAGACCGAGGTGTGGATAAAGGACTTAGAGCTCTAGATGGACTCACCCCCACATTCTGCGACCAAGACTCCTGTTGGGTTCTTCTTCTGCTACCCGTTTTGCAAAGATAACAAAGAAGAGAGAATCCCAGCTTGGTTGAGAGGCAGAGGTGGGGCGTGAGTACAGTGGTATCTCTCCTGTAGCGCTGCGAGATTGGACTTTGTCCATCCCAGGTAAGCTCTCTGCCGCTGGGCTACATCTTTGATCTTAAGAGTTGACTTCAAAGGCACTAGCGACACCTAGGGTGGCCAGTTGCCTGGTGGGAAGGGACAGGGAGAAGGGAGCAGGCCTGAGAATAGCTTCTGGCATTTGGGTAAGCTGATGAATTTTTTTTCTTAAAATTAAATGAAATTATTAAAATAAATGATTGTTTGTGCGTGTACATGCGTGTGCTTATGCATTCCGGCATTTGTGTGTGTGTGTGTGTGTGTGTATCAGCATGTGTGTAGAGGTTAGAGGAAAACTTGGTAAAGAGTTACTACTGTCTAACTCTACAAGAACTCCAAGAGTTGAACTCAGGTCACCAGGTTTGTGTGGCAAAGCGCCTTTATCTGCTGGGCCATCATGCCTGCCCAAGCTGACAATTTCTAAAGCTGATTTAGAAAGTGGGATAACTTATGGAGTTATCAGTGGGGAGCTTAGGACGCAACACATTTTGGATGATGTTGGATGGGTGTGGCAAACCCATCCAAAATCCATTGTCTAATCAGGAAGCGGACACTAATCATTCTACTCACTTGGTCCACAGTTATTATTACCCAGCATGCCCCAGACACTGTGAGGGACATCAGAGACACAGAATGAATTCAGTTCTGCCCAGGGTATACCGAGTGTGAGACTGGGGTTTGGGGACTGCACTGTTGGCTCCACATTGCTGGCTGTGTGACTTGAGTAAGTCACTCTCTCCGAGACTCAAGCTCCTCATCTGTAAAATGGGTCTAATAATAGCACTGCCTGCAGGGGCTTGTGGTGAGGACAGATGAGTGAAGCCTCATGGTAAGTGAGCTAATTTGAGATTTTTGAGAGCAGCGCTTGGCATATAAAGTATGCTATGTAAGGTATTTCTTCAAGGAATTCAAAGTCTGTTGGCAGAGGATCTCTCTCTCTCTCTCTCTCTCTCTCTCTCTCTCTCTCTCTCTCTCTCCATTTAGGAAACAGAACAGTTGATCAGATCTAGCATGTTCTATGTGTTGTGTGTGGGTGAGAGAACTCTCCTTCTGCCTTGCTTCCCATTCTGTGGTTCTAAAGAGTCTGTGAGATCCCAGCAGGATTCTGTCGTGAGAAAACCACAGCTTCAAAGCCATGCTAGGGCTGCTGATCTGTTTTATACCCACCGATGACGAGATGGGATGAGCAACCGTGCAGTGGGAGAGGCTGCAAGGTAGCAAGGACAGTGTGCAGCAAAATGCCACCCACTGGCCCGGGAGTGGAGGGGGTGAGCGGAGGGAGGAATAGTTTCCATTTTTGTCAGGGACCTCACTGTCCCGCAGAGCAGATGCAGCTTTCGGCCTCTGGCAGGGGAGAATGGCAAGCCAGAGCAGAGAGCCCATATTTGGCCAGGGAAGAAGTTCACTTCACACACCCTCTGACTCACCCTTCCAGCTGCCAGCCTGGAGCTGAGCTCACAACCCTCTGAGTCAGGCACTGTGGGGTGCCCTCTTTGGAGAGGGGGGCTGTCCCAGGGCCCTCTCAGCTGCAGCCTCTTGATGCAGCTCTCTCTTCTCTATCAGTTCCCGCTCTTCTGGGGCCAACCTCTTCACTGCTACCCATGTGCCCTTCACCGAAGCCCTTTCCACAGAGAATGGCCACCTGAAACACCTTTGCACCCAGAAACAGACCCTGCAAGGGCTGGCTTTGTCTTGGGGTGTCACCCTTGTCCTTTCTCCTGGCATACACAGTGGAGGCTGGGACTTGGATAGATGGGAGAGTTGCCCTGATGGAGACGGGGAGGTGGTGGGAGCAAAATGTGGAAAGTTAGGTGTTCTTGATTCTATGAGGCCTTGCCCCTCTCTGAGCTTCTCAGTTACCCGTGTTGGCCAGTCGCAGAGGAGACAGGAACTTATAGGGAACCTACCAGGCCAGGAGAGCACAGGCCAGGAGGAGCTAGCTGTCTTTGGTCCTTTCTTTTGTGGTCCCTGGAGATTTAAGCATTGCTTCCCCTAGGAGCTGATGGGAAATGCAGATCCTTAGCTCTGGCCTGGCCCATCCCGTGCATTCTGATCCTTCTCTTGATGATTGATAGGAGAGCTGAACTTTTGGTCAGCTTTGAGAATTTGGGAATCTGGTGAATTTCGTACCCCAGACCCACTTCCAGAGAGTCTCTCATTTTACAGGTCTCGGGTGTGTCCTGGCCCCATTCAGAGCTGCCTGGGTGACTCAAAAGTGCAGGGAAGGTGGAGAAACCTTTCTCTAGTGAGTCAGGGTGATGCTGATAAGCTAGACCACACACTCGAGTGCACCTAACATCTGGTCAGGCACAGAAAAGGAGCCAGGTAGGCTAGGCTTAGCACAGGCAAACACATGTGAACTGTGGGGGATGGAAGGTGGCTATTAAAACGATGGCAGGGCCCAGTGGCTACTGGCTGCTGAGCTGGAACCCATTGGATTGTTGGCACACCTGAATGCACACACACACACACCCAGGGCACTGTATCTCCTGGCATTTTAAGCAGTGCCAGGGTGGGTCAGAGGGCTGGAGAGATGGGTCGTTTGATGCCCAAGTGTGAGGACTATCCAGGACCCATAAAAACCCAGGTGGGCATGGTGGTCCCCCTATAAAATCTCAGTGGGTGGGAAGTAGAGACTGGATCCTCAGGGCAAGGTGGTTAGTTAGAGCTGAAACAATGCCCTCTAGGGTCAGTGAGAGCCTCTGCCTCAGTGTAGAAGGCAAGAGCAGCAGAGGAAAGCATCCCATATCAACCTTGGGCCTCTACACACAAATGAATGTGAATGTATTTGTACACACACACACACACACACACACACACACACACACACACACTGAGCCCATGTACAAGACTTACATGGATTGAAGCCAGACAGGGTCCCATCACTGAGGGGGAAGTAGACACAGGGTCTCACCCCTAAACAAGAAGTTATTTGAAGTTAATACCCACTGACAAAAGAGAGTCACTTGGTATACCTATCACACTCCAGGACAGGCCCTTGTGTAGTTGTATAACATAAAACAAACTCCATTTTATTCCAAAAATACCCTGTGATCCAAACAGAGAGGGCTAGATGTGGACTGAGGCCTACCGATGGATAATCTCCATCCTAACTCAGGTGACCACAGGTTCCAGTTTCCTGAAACTGTCCTGTCTCTAGCATTGAAGGCCCTCATTGTATACAAACCAGTCTGGAGTGCTCAGTGCAGTGGTCTTGAGCAGTGTTCCTTCCTGGCCTGGGAATATCATCAGCTAAGGAACTGCCACACTCGGGCCTGAGACTTGGATTTGTATGCTTATTTGCTTGTGATGGTGGTCATCTGACTTAGCATGGGCCTTACTTCATTGGGTGCAATGATGATAGAGTACCGACCTCATGGGCTCGTGGCAAGGCTATGTGTCATGCACCCGCAATGCTCAGAACAGGACCAGCAGTCAGCAAACACTATGTAAATGCTAGCTGGTACCGTTCGGTTTTTGGACCAGACATTAGAGTTGGAGAGCATCACTGATAGCACAAGTCCCTCCGATGCGTGCCTGCAGGTCTCTCAGAGGCAGCGCAGTGAAGATCATGGGTGGGAGAGCTGCATGCCGAATACGAGGACTTAGATCCGTGAGCTATGACCTGTTAGCTTCTCTTTGGCTCATGACCTCAGTTGTAAGTTAGGTTAACCACACTTATCTTCAAGGCTGTTTGTGCCCAGTGAGGTGATAAGTGTGGACGTGAGACCATCTTGAGGGCTGGGCTTCAGCTAAGAGGCTATTATGGTTTGTATTTGGAAGTGCTCCCCAGCCCCTGGCCAGTCTGTGTTTTCAATACGTGGTCCCTGCCCTGATGATGTTATTTTGTAGGTCCTGGAAACTTCGGGTGGCAGTCGCTGGGTGGAGATAGGCCGTTCCCTGTTGCTCTGCCTCTCACCTGCTATGACATGAGCAGCTCTCTCTCTCTCTTCCTTCACATGCTCCCACTACCATGATGCTCTGTCACAGCGCTTGAAGGTAGCAGGTCAGAGGCTGAGTCCACTGAAGCCATGAGCCCAAAATAATTATCACCTCTGTCACAATTTTGGGGCATAGCCACTTAAAACTACCCAACACAGGAACTATGTTCCTACCTTATGCCTCGTAAATACCCCTAAGAAAAGGTTTGTGGGAAAATGTAAGACATAGCTGTGTTGTAAAGATACATAAATGTTGAATGAAATTTAATTAGTCACTATATGATCTCAAGAGAGCCCAACAGTAATATGGCCGGGTAAGCTTTGGATGGGATTGATTGATTGACTGATTGATTTTGAGACAGAGTTTCTCTGTGGCTTTGGAGCCTGTCCTGGAACTAGCAGCTCTTGTAGACCAGGCTGGCCTTGAACTCACAGAGATCCACCTGCCTTTGCCTCCCAAGTGCTGGGATTAAAAGCGTGCGCCACCACCGCCCAGTTTGGATGGGATCTTGTAGTCAGAAATTCTAAATGCTTTATGAGATTATTGTGAGAGTCTGCTGTCTTCAGCCATCCCACAGCTTTTATATACATTTCACTTAAAAAGTGACCCTTTGGCCAGACAGTGGTGGCCCTTGCCTTTAACTCCAGCACTCAGGAGGCAGAGGCATCAGATATCTACAGAGCAAGTTTCAGGAGGGCCAGGGCTACACAGAGAAACCCTTTCTCAAATAACAAAACAAAAGTGACCCTTTGTGCACAGTTGGCCAATTTTGCTATAAGGCCTTTACATTTTTTAAGTTAAAAAAAACACAGCTCTTTACTCAGGAGCTACACAGCTAATATAATTTCTGTCATTTACCTGTTGCTGACTTATTTAAAATAAAAATGAAGACAAGAAAGTCACAACCCTCCTAAGACTTTGGTCTGGCAACAGTTATTTGGCTCAGGGTTCTGCTGGGCAGGTCTGTGGTCCAGGTTTTGCTTGGATAGTTTCAGCTGAGCTCCCTCAAGTGTTCATAGTTGACTAGTCATTGGCTAGTGGCTGTAGTGGAAGGAACATATATGTAGTTTCCCAGCAGACTGGCCTGGGCTGCACACCCATGACTGTTTCAACACCTCATTATGAAAGTGGTTCTAGCCCTTGCGTGAGTCATGCCATTACCTTTATACTGACCAGCACAATTACAAACCCAGAGATGGTGTTAGAGGGCACTGCCAAGGGTGACCAATGCCGGATGCCTGTTGAATATGGGGATAAGTAGATGTGCAGATGCAGCTTCTAGTGAAATTAATATGGGGAGCTAAGTTATAGGAGGACAAACCTGAGAGTTTCCCTTTGTTAGGGAAACAGCACATACAGGCAAAAACTCCAAAGTCAGGAACACGCCAAAGGAAAGTAGTCTGCCTGCTTGTGACCCCAAGTTCCACCACGCAAAGGTCATTGCCTTCAACAGTTCATGCACTGTACTCCCAGCCCTCCTGGTGTTCTGCCTTTGCTTGATGGGTTCCTCCTTTCCCCTGTTCTCCTGACTTACCTTAAGTAAGCCCAAGAAGCCTCTCTTCCTCTCACCTGGAGCCTTTTACTCGTAACTTTATACAGTCAACATATTAATTTGCTTTATTAACAATACCCATCCTACATTACTGTTTGAGACAGCTCACACTCTCTTGTTTTGCCTGGTTTTGGTTTTTGAGGCAAGGTCTCAATGTGTAGTTTAGGCTAGTCTTAGACTGGAGATCTGCCTACTTCAGCCTCCAGGGACTAAGGTCAGAGATTATGTATCATCATATATCACAAGGTTTCATTATCTTGATTTGGACCATATTCGGCATGATGGTGTTACTGTGTGGCCTATGACTAAGTGCTAGAATCCTAGATTAAAGATTTCTTAGTTGAAAGCAGAGCTTCTTGGTCCTGCATCTACTAGTGCCTGCATCTCCTTGCTCTCCCCTTTTTATCGGGGACCTTTGAAGGGTTCTACAGATTCTCAGAATACTGGAAATGACAGCTTACAAAAAAAAAATCACCTATTGCCCACCTCATTCATTTGCTCATATGAAGAATATGTGCCACTTCAAGGTTATGTGAGTTGCCCTGTGTCACACAACAACGTCACCATTATGACCATGTAATAACTTAGGTGTCATTATTTCTCTGGAGCAAAGTGGAGACAAGACAGGACTCTGAACTGCTTTTAAGTGAACAGAGCAGAGTCATTCAGTCATTCACCCATGCAGTCACTGGTTGGAAAATGAGCAGGTCCTGTGTGCTCATCTGTGGGCTAGGCACTGAGGATACACGGCAACAGACAGGGTCTCTGCTGGTGGTCTAGTAACAGGGTGGGAAATAAATTAGTCACACCCACAAGGAAGCATTTATAGTCTGGGGTAAGTCATCTGCGGTTCAAGAGCAGGGTAGAGGGTAAGGACATTCTCCATGACCCTGATGTTCTGGTAGAACACTTATGATGTGGGATGCCCTTCTGTATATGTGTTGCTGTTATTGGTTGATGAATAAAGCCGTTTTGGTCAATGGCTTAGCAGAATAAAGCCAGGTGGGAAGTCTGAACAGAGATATATAGACAGAGTAGGTGTGGTCAAGGAGATGCTATGTAGCTGCTAAAGGAGAAAGATGCTGCTACCAGAATCTTTCCCGTAAGTCACAGCCTCATGGAGATACACAGATTAATAGAAATGGGTTAATTTAAGATGTAAGAGCTAGCTAGAAATATGCCCGAGTCACTGGCCAAGCAATGTTGTAATTAATATAGTTTCTATGTGATTACTCGAGTCTGGGTGGCCGAGAACGAAAGTATAGTCTCCATTTACACACGTATTTGTTCGAGATTCTGTGTTCTGGGTGGTTCTGGGGATCTAAGGGAACAGAGACATGGAAGATGGCCCTTATTTCTTCTAGAAATATAAATATCAGGCCTAAAAAGGAGGGGAGAGGCTACCAGTTCATGCCACTCAGAGTCTTGGCTGATCAAGGCAGAGTATAAACAACAGCTATACCAGATAAAACCATTACACAAATTAGGGATGTATTTGGTCGTGGTGGTTTGAATGAGAATATTCTCTGTAGGCTCAGGTATTTGAATACTTGGTGCCCAGTTGGTGGCACTATTTGGGGATGCTTAGGAGGTGCAGCCTTGCTGAAGGAACTATGTCACTGTAGGCAGGCTCTGAGGTTTCAAAAGTCGTGTTATTCCCAGTTGGATTTCTCTGCCCCTGACTTGGGATTCAAGATGTTCCAGTATCCTGTTCCAGTCACTATGCCTCTGTTTTCCTGCTGTGATGCGCCATCTGGAACCATATGTTCAAATAACACTTCCTTTTATAAGTTTCCTTGGACATGTATTTTATTACAGCAATAAAAAAGTAACGAATATTTTCATAAAAAGTGATTTTTTTTTAGTACCAAATTAGGAATTTCATGAGCTCTTAGGTGCCTTTGATTTCAGGTATGCCTGGTATTAGTTAATTAATGATTAATTATAAATGAGCTATTCTGTATGCAGGACACTTCTGAGAATTGGCGTCCGGCCTACACATAAGCTAGGCTGTTTGCTGTTAGCAATATTGGGCAAGAAGTGTGTAGTGGGGTTCAGAGCTTGAACAGTGGGGCTGGAGAAGAAAGCTGGCATAGCAAGGGAGACCAGGTTAGTTAAGTTGTCAAGGTCAGCTGTGCACAGGTACTGGCTTAGGCCCTGCCTATACAGAAAGGATAAAAGGGAAGAGAAGACCTTCAGGGCCCCAGAGTCAAGGGCACACTCAGCTAGAGCATTTGGCTGGGGAGGGAAATGCTCTTTCAGTTATGACGTCGTTGACTGCCTTTTCAATCCAGTCAAGTTCAAGTGAGCTGTTTTCTTTTCTTCTGTTCACCAGCCTGACTTTTAAGCAGAAGGTGGAGTCTGTCATATCCATATCTAGATTTTTAACTTTTTGTGATAATTACTGAGTACCAAGACAGATGATAGGAATAAAGAGACACGGTCCTTGTCTTTAAGAAAACGTATATTTAATGAAAAAAAAAAAACCTCCACCCCAAGAACAAAAAACCCTAAATCAAACTAACCAATCAACAAACCAACCAACAAAACAACTCAAACCAACTGACCAAACACACTTGGCATTATCTGTTGGTATAGTACTTTTTCCCCACTGGGACATAGTACCTGACCATAGCATTTAAGGGATGGAAGATTTATCTTGGCCTGCAGTACATTATAACAATGGAGTAATTCTGTTTGTGGTGGTGGGTGCTTGTGGCGTGGCTGGTTCACATTTTGGAGGACCAAGGAGCAGGGGACAGAATTGGAAGTGGGGTCTAGTCTGTAATCCTACAAGGTTTACCCCAGGAGTTTCCACCTGCCACCAAGGCACTATGTCCCAAAGATGTCACAACTTCTCCAAACAGTGTCACCTGTGGGTGAGTCTGTGGGTGACATTTCACATCCAGAGGGTAACACCTGGGGTTGGGTTGAGACAGCAAGTGCTGCCTGCTGGTGGCCCCTGAGAGGAACTCAGTGTGCAGGAACTTTAAAGGGACTCTCTTGTAGCTAGTCTAGGACCAAGGCCTCTTGAGTTCTCTGGTGTCCTATGTGGTGCGGTGGGCCTAGGAGCGCTCTTTTAGACTCTCTTTAAAGTTGTTATTTCATCCTATGTGGGGACCATGCAGACTAACTAAACTCTTGGTGTCTTTGATCTGACTGGAGCTAAATCAGAGATACAAGTGTGGTTCAGAGGATTTGATTGGCTGTTGGTGACATCACAGACGTTACTGGAACCTGATTAAGAAATCAAATACATGGTAGTCATGGAGTTCAAAGTGAGCATGTCCAGTTGTGGGTGAAACACTCACTCACACACACACACACACACACACACACGCCCACACATACACACACACACACACACACCCTTGATGAGTAAGTGGGGAAATGTATTTGTTATTACCCAATAAGTACAGTTTGTTTGCTACACATAATCTTTCAAAACACGAGGTCCAAAGGGGAAAATTATGAAAGGCTCTGGAGAGCAACACTGTGGGAACCGCTGCAGTCATCCAGGGGTCTGCTGGAAGATTCGATGACTAACTAACCTTTCCATCAGGTCAGCTCCTGCTTGTCTTTCTCTAGGTACAGGGAGCTCGCCTGCCCCTGCTGTAGGGTGCATGCTCACCTGGGTTCTGTGACCTCTCTGGCTTCACCCCCTCTCCTCCTTTGTTTAGTTTCTGTGAGTCCCAATTCTCTTCCCCCCCTCCCCACCCCCAGCTCTGTTGCTAAATGTGTGTTTGGGGAAACCTAGTTCTGCTCTTTGAATCTCCAAATCTTTATCTTCAGATTGAAGACCCGATGGGTCTGGAAGCACACACTCAAGTTCACCAACATCTCACTCTCCTCTTGTCTTTGGGGCACATTGAAAAAAAAACCCCACATTTTCTAGGCTCCTCTGCGCCGGGTAGTACTGTGGACTTTTCCCAGTGCAAGAGTAGTTAGAAGTGATCTGTAACATTTCCTGGTCTGCTCCGAAAAGCATTCTGCATCAGGTCTAGGAGGCATTCACCATGGTAGGGCTGAGCCTCTCTGGGTTGACTTGGAAGCAATATGATGGAACTTTTTTCCGTAGAACCTCTCTGAGAGAAACACCATCTCTGGGTTTCGCAAATTGAAATCTAAAACTTTTATAGAGCGATGATGCGGAGATTTAGAGTTTTTTTTTTTTTTTGTAGTGACTGTAAGTGATGGTTATTCTAAGGGGCCCAAAGTAATGGACGTTTCCTCTCTCCAGCTCGGGACACACAGAGCCAGGGAGGTTTAGAAGGTGGAGGTGGTGGAAGTTTGTGACACACAGTGAGTTCCATAAATGCTGCTCCCTGGAGTTCAACAGGCTTGTCCATCCCATCAACAGCACCATTAGGCAAGCCCAGAGTTCTTCCTCACAAACACGATCCTACAGACACAGCCTGAGGCAATTCCTGAAGAGATTGCAGAAGGGCTTGCCTAGTTTTCTTCTCCCGAACTCACCGAGTAAGTGTCTCCACCTTCTTTCTGTGAGAAGGGAAGATTTGTGGGACAACCAAGTGGGAAGTCTTAATCTCAACAAATTTCTTCCACAAGAGAACACGGGGCTGGCACACTAAGGTTTCTCTCAGACGTGAAAGTTGGTGAGCCTCCGCAAGTCTATACTCGTTGAGGATAGGAGCCCCGTTTCCACCTCCTCGTGGCTCCTCCACAGTATAGAGACGAGCCTGACTTTATCAAGAAATAGTGCCAAATCAATGTGTGGTGACTGACTGGCGACATGCAGTGAGCGTTATCTGACATTTCCCCCACTGGGTCACTTTAGGAGGGGGAGAAGTCGCTGTGGTGGTTTGACCCCTCACACCGCTAGCCCTTGCCTAACCCCACAATTGGGTGGTGTGAAAGGCCAAGCTGATGACCCAATGCTTCCTTGGGGAGATGCTAGCATTCTCCTTCTGCCCACCAAACCCAATGCTAGGCAAGCCACTTGACTCTGCTGAGTTCCTGGCTAGCCCATTACCCTGGGCTTGGGGGTGGGGTGATACTCTGAATCCCACAGTCGGTGTAGCTTTTGCATTCCTAAAGTTAGGGACTTAATGTTTCTCATGGCTGGTCAGTACCTTCAGTAGGTTAAATAAATAGGGGTTAAGGCTGTCCTGGATGAGGTGAAGCTTTCCCAGCGCTTGGGAGGCAGAGGCAGGCAGAGCTCTGTGAGTCTGAGGACAGTCTGGTTTACAAGTTCTATGACAGCAAGGGGTACATAGAGGACCCCTGTTTCCTCCCCGCATCCTCGCAAAGAAAAGATAGGGGGTTATGGGTCTTTGCCAAGAGGTGCTTGGTTTTTGCTTGAGTAAGGAGGGCAGCGAACACCCCATTCCTTAAACTTGCACAGAGGCTGTGTTGTGGGTGGGAGGGACCTTGGTGATGGGTGGATCCAAACCAGGGTGGGTGAGAGCACACGGCTACTGAGGGACAGACAAATACGCCTTACAGACAAAGCCTGCATGAAGCATTTTATTGAGATAAACTGGAAAGGGTTAGGAAAGAGAGAAAGGGGCAGAGACACGCTTGATTCTTCAGAAGAACAGCAGGAAGAGAGTGGGGATGGGTGGAGCTTGTCTCTTAAAGGGACTTTTGCAGCTGCGTGAGTGAGCAGCCATAGGATCCTGGGCTGGCCAAGGTACTGCTTGAGCACATTCTACCAGGCGACAGGGGCCAGCATAATGCCTGAATCCTAACAGGCTGGAGAAATAATTTCTAGGCCTTTAGACTGCAGTGACTTTTAAAATTAAACCAAGCATGAGGCTGGATAGAGCCCTTGTTGCTCTTGCAGAAGCCTGGGTTCGGGTCCCAGTACCCACGTGACTGTTCACTCCCCTCCATAATTCCAGTTCCAGGGGATCTGACCCCCTTTTCTGATCTCTGTGGGCACCAGGCATGCATACATATAGTGTCCATGCAAACACACAGGCAGAACACTCATACACATAAATTTAAAGTAAATCTAAAAAAAATAAAAATGAAATCAAGCATCCTCGAAAGGCGAAGAGATGACCAAAAGCTGGTATGTGTATGTAGTGGAACATCACTCAGCCTTTACAAGGAAGAAAACTTAGACACAAGTACAAGCTTGGATGAGCTGTGAGGACTTTATGCTAAGTGAAATAAGTCAGATACTCAAGGACAAAAGCCGTCTAATTCCTGCTGTAGGAAATCTAGCATCATCTGGGTCATACAAACAGCAATAAGAGCCATGGTCGCTATGGGCTAGGACAGGGCCGTGGAGTTATTGTTTAATGACTGCAGAGCTTCAGTGTGGATGACAAAATAAATAAATATCTGGAGATGAATGGGGTTGATGGGTGCACAGCCAATGAATGTGTCTAATTTGAGCTGCCAATTTCAAAATAGTAGAACTGGCAAAATGACTCAACCCAAGGAACCTGCACTATGGTGGTGTCACAGGCTTAGTTAGTTCTGCTTATTAAAGTTACTTAAAGGCCCGAGAGTCTGTTAAAAAGGATTAGGACATCCAAAGAAATGGTTATTTCTAACCTCAGGAAAGAGAGGCAGGAAGACTCTCAAGGCACGGGACGATCCTTTGGTTAGCTGTGTTTTAGCAGCGTAGAGAAAGCGAATCTCTGGAATCATGGCTTCAATTCACACTCCCTACCGTATTTGTGCGGTCGGTGTCTACAAGGCCCTGGGCGGGCTGGTGCAAGGCCCTTGATGGGCAGAGAGCAGGGAGAAGACTCAGGTCAGGCCTCACCTACTGTGTTTGCTCAGAGGTGTGGCTGGCTACTGGAAAGTGGGTTTTTACCAGTGCTGCACGCCCCTGCGGATCATCATGACTACGAGAAGGGTTGGTCCCTCCCATCATTTCCCAAATCCTGCCATCAGGGCGCCAAGTCCCTGGGGTGGCCCTAACTATTCCCCCTGTACAGCAGGGGCAGCTGGGCATGGCATGCTGTGCTGGGTGAAGCTGCATTTGTAAAACGCCTACCCAGCAATTGGCATAGGGCATATGCTTGATACTGGGGTGCTATTTTTATCTGGGCTGTCTAGAAAAAGCACACGATTCAGAGTCCTCAGAGTTTGGATCGGATCTCTGTTTACTAGGGTTTTGACCTTCAGTGATTTCCTTCAGTTCCCATAGCCTCATATTTTTTTTTTTGTTGTTGTTTGTAAAATAGGGTCAACAAAAATCTGTCTCATGGGGTTTTATGCCATTGCAAAGAAATGTAAGTTTTTCTACCTCCTCTCCCTCCTTTCCTTTCTCCCTCTGTCTTTCTCTGCTTCTCTTCCATTTTTCCTCTCTCCCATTGGCCCTTCCTCTATCCATCCCTACCTCCTTCCTTCTTTCCTGATTTCTCGTATAGTGTTGTGTGTGACAGCCTCCCACGTTCAACCTATAGGTGCCTCCTCAGCCACCCAGGAGGACAGTTCTACCAGCAAGGTGAGATAGCTCTCTGAGAGAGTCTACTTCCATCTCACAAAGGCTAATTTGAGCCCATTCTTGACCCTAGGATCGTGGGAGGCACTGTGAAGAAGTCACAGGAAGTTGGAGCCTCCTTTCTCTATGGCCTGGCAGCTTTTCTGTGGGAACAGCTGTTCACATAGAGAGTGGTCCATGAATTTGTAACTAGCGCCTTCTAGGAGGCAAGAGCCATCTTCCTTCCTATTTTGTCCTTAATTGTATGTGGGCTTTTGCCTGTGATCACTCGGTTTAGACACTCAATGACTTGTCTTTAGTTTTCTTTCACCATTGACTGTTCTGGGTGTGAGGACAAGGACACTGGTTTTCTTCCTGGGGCTAAGCTGACAGGTATTGTTGGGGCTCTGGGAGATTCTCAGGGCCTCTGTAGGTGTGTCTTGGTTGGTTCACAAAGACAGGATGCTGAAATTAGCAGCAAACAATTTCATCAGGGGAGATGCTTTGGACTGTCTCTTGGCAGGGGCAGGGACAGTTGAAAGAGCCCTCTGGAAACTTCCCACCTTCACTCTGTCCCTGGCCAGTCCTGGTCTTTGCTCAGAACCTAGAAGTCACTTCGTCGGTGTTGTCTGAACAAGGCCAGACCCATGTTTCTCACCCTCTGGAGGCTTCTAGGGTTGTTGAGGCAGGATGAGTTGCACCTCTCTCTGGGTTCTGGGAATGAGCCGTACACATTGCAGAACATCGCAGCATCTATGACATTGTATTGTATAATTATCTATGGGTTCCAGACAAAGGCCTGGAGGGCAGAGGCGGTTCCTTGCCCCTGTCTCTAACTTCTGCACTAGAGGAACTCTGCATACATGGTTGAATAAGAAGCACCTCTGAACTTGTGTCTGGTGCTGGCAGTGATGAGGGAGGTCCCAAGGAATGAGGGGCTGGCTGAGTATCAGAGGCCACTACATGTCAGGCTCCAGAGATTCAGTCTGCTTGGCAAGAACTCCATTCCCCATTTCCCAGAGATTGTTCTCGTAATACACTGGCAATGCGCCCAATCCAGGCTCTGACTAGTTCCTAAAACAAGTTAAATCTTTCCCTTTGGGACAATTCCATCAGCAGGGGTAGATGAGCCTGCTTCTCTGATGACCTTGGCGTTCGTAGCCCTGACTTGGGCTCTTTTCCATTTTGGTTCCTCAAGACCTCAGCGGCAGCCCTGTTATGCTTGGCTGGGTTTCCGGCTGGTGAGGAGGTAAGCGCAGCCGTCTTCCCAGATCCTGGGATGGATGAGAGCTGCGTCCACGCCCCCACCCACAGCTGCCGGTGCCTGGCTGCAATGGAAACTGGGCTGCTCATCCAACAGATCTCAGTGGATATTGGAAAGTGCTCCTCGGAGTAGCGAGTTGTGTCATCGATGCGATGTGGAGAGAAGCCAGGCTGCAGATGAGAACTAGGGTCTTCCTGTCCCCCTTGCTTTCCACCCTGATGGAAGGGCAACGCCAGCTGCAGAGCCTGGACTGAGCGCTCCCAGACGAGCATTCCTGAAATGGGGACCAGGATGGCCAGAGCATAGGAAGTAGACTATCTGAAGAATCCACCGTTCCAGGCAGTGTCCTGCTACAAAACGGAAGAATTTAACCCTTTAATTCTGACTTAACACACCTGGACAGTGAGCATGCTTTCTGCGTCATCTCCGAAGTCCTTACAAGTGATCTAAGGGGATCTAGAGGGGTAATGCATTAGTCAGTGTTCTCCAGAGGAACAGAACTTTTACAATGAATATATGATATATGAATATATATGATGAACACATATATGCACATATACATGAATATATATTCATTCTATGTGATATATGTGTGTGTGTCTGTATGTGTGCGCGCACACACACATACAGACACACACACAGGGGATTTATTAGAATGGTGTACAGACTGTGTGTGATCCAGCTAGTCCAGCAATGCCTATCTACCAACCAAAGGCCCAAGAATCCAGCAGTCAGTTGTTCAGTCTGTGGGGCCGAATGTCTCAGCCGGTCTTCAGTGTTATACTGGGAATTCCAAAGAAGTAGGATCTAATGCCAGTGAAGGAATGGACTTGCTAGGGGAAGCACGAGCAAGAAGGCAAAGTCAGAACAAGCTTCCTTCTTTTATGTCCTTTATTTAGGCTGCCAGCAGAGGATGTGGTCCAGGTTAAAGGCGGGTCTTCCTGCTTCAAACTATTTAATTTAAAAAAAAAAAAAAGCCTCAGAGGTGTGCCCAGCTATTTGGGTTTCAGTTTATCCCAGATGTAGTCAAGTTGACAACCAAGTAATGAAAAAGGCAAGTACATGTTCCCTCACCTTTCCCCTCCAGGTTCTAAATTAAAGACGAATGTTTTATTGATTTTAGGTGTGGGGGTTATTGGAGTATATAAGAAACCTCAGGAATCCTTTCCCATTGGATATTTGAACGAATGAGCAAAGACATCTCCGTGGACAGTGTGTGCTGAGGAGGTGCGCAGACCACTAGCCCCCTCACTGAAAACCGAAGCGCGGGTCTGGTTGGAAGCAGAGTGGAAGGGATGGAAAGAGCGCTTGGCCCCCGGACTCAGCTCCAGCCTGGTCAGTGACTCTCTGAACTTGAGCTCATCAAGTCATTTGAGTTTGTTTTATTTCTAAGATTCACCCAACAGAGGCCAATATGACTTTAAAATAGGCACTGTAAGCTATTCTGTATGCTTTACAAATAATAACTCATTTTCTTAAAAAATATATTTTATCCTGTGTGTGGCAGTGTTTGGCCTGCCTATGTGTCTGTGGACCTTGAACACACCTGGTATTGACAGAGGCCAGAAAAGGGCATCAAATCCCCTGAAGTTGGAGTTACAGATGTCTGTGAGCCTCCATGTGGGTGCTGGGAATCAAACCCGTGTCCTCTAGTAAGTGTTCTTAACTGTCGAGCCATGTCTCTAGCCCCATTTAAATGACCGCTATAACAATCATGAATGTGGGATTGTTAGCAAACTAATTTTACAAATTAGGAAAGTGAAGGGCAAATTGCTGGGGATCTTGTTCAAATTCACATAGCTGGTAAGTGATGGACCAAAGCCTGGGCTCTTTCTTTAAGAAGGGACATTGTTTGCTATCCTGAACACACTGGGGAGTTCATGCACACAGGAAAAGAAAAAAAAAAAAACCATGGGAGACACAAAGGGAAAAGGTGGTCGTTTGCAAGTCCAGTAGAAATGGCTCAGAATAAACCAGATGCTCTAGCGCTTTCAACTCAGACTTTGATCCCAGGATTATGAAAAATACTGTGAGGAAAGAAATTAATATTCTTTAAGTAAAAGCAAAGTGCTAGCCTTGCAAGTGCGAGGAACCGAGTTCAAACCCTGGGACCCACACAGAAGAAGGAAGGAAAGACTTCTGCTAGTTTCCTCTGGCCACCACACCTGTGTTGTAGTACGCACGTGTACGCATAAAAGGTAACTTTAAAAATATAATAAACAAGACACACTGCACATGTGCACTTGACTACACACACGTGCTTCCACGAAGACAGAAGAAAGGACAGAAAGAGAAAGCACGTTGCTTTGACCACACCAGCGCTTGGTTTCTCTGTGCTCTTGTTAAGTCGTTTGTGATTCTGTGTGATTAGAATGAAAGTCTTCAATATACAAAGTGAACAAGGGCCTGGATGTCTGTCTGTCTGTCTGTCTATCTATCTATCTATCTATCTATCTATCTATCTATCTATCTATCTATCATCTATCTATCATCTATCTATCTATCTATCATCTATCTATCTATCTATCTATCATCTATCTATCTATCTATCATCTATCTATCTATCTATCTATCATCTATCTATCTATCTATCATCTATCTATCTATCTATCTATCTATCTATCTATCTATCTATCTATCTATCTTTCTGGATATACCAATCATCTATGCATACCACAACGCAGGTGTGATGGTCAGGAAAAACTAGCGGGAGTCTTTCCTTCCTTCTCATCTGTGGGTTCCAGGGTTTGAACTCAGCTCCTCATGCTTGCAAGACTAGCACTTTGCTTCTATCTATCTATCTATCTATCTATCTATCTATCTATCTATCTATCTATCTTCTACCTATCAATCATCTATCTATCTATCATTTACCTATCAATCATCTATCTATCATCTATCAATCAATCAATCAATCAATTTATCTACTATCTATCTATCTATCTATCTATCTATCTATCTATCTATCTATCTATCTATCTCTAACGAATAGAACAGTCCTTCCCACACAGTAGATACTCAGGAGATGTCAAATGAAAAGCATGAGTGGATCCATCCTCTTTGCTAAGATCAGACCAACCTCTCTCCCTCCCAACCGTGGCTTCTTACAGGCATTGACTGTGTTTTTAAGGTCCTTGGCTCCTGCATATGCCTGGCACAGAAAGGTACTAGTGCTAAATGAAGGAAGCCACATTACTGCCCTTTGCCTTAGGTCAGAAGTTACCCTTAGTCATGAAGGTGTGAGCACCCTCGGGTGCTATGATCCAGTGGACACTGACACTAGTGAGCAACAGGGAAATCTTTTGTAGTAAAAAAAAGATATGGTTCAGGAAGTGGAAGGTTTTTTTTTTTAAAGACTTCATAACTAATCGCTCAAAGTGTAGAAGTTTCAAACAACATCTAGCATATCTAGCATTTTTCCAAATAGTTCTCTGCTGTGTGTGTGTGTGGGGGGGGTAGCTACAGTTAGTCAGTTAGCCGCCCTCAGCTGGGGGCTGCCTGGGGTGAGCCTATTCGAGATGGCTGTCTGTCTTCAGACTCTGCTTCTCCAGGTGATTCCCATCTTTGTCGTGTGGTCCAAGCTTCTCCACAGCCAGATTCTAAGACAAGGAGAAAAGTTCTCCAACGCTTGGAGCCAGAGCGGGGGTTCGAGAACATTATTTCTGCCACATTCAGTTGGGCAAAGTTAAGTTACAAGATTCAAGGAGAGAAAAGAGAGCCTCTCCCCGCCCCAAGAGGTGGGAGAAGCCTTAGGTGACTAGAGGGGAGGCTACCAAAGTGCCAGCAGGAGTCTCAGAGGATCCTCATTTGCATGTGGAGAGCTGTTGAGGTTTGGTTGTGGTTTGCCTACCAGCGAGATTGGTTTACGTCCCAGGTAGTGGAAACCACAGGGTGCTAACACTACAGCTGTGGCTATGTCCTGGTTTTGACCAGGGCATTGTTTTGGCTTTACTGCCTTGTTCTCCAGGTGATGCCACAAAGGGGCAGTAGAGGGGGTGGGGTGACCAGTGCACAGAATACCACAAGTTAGAGGTGGGACTGGGGTTGCTGTTGCCCTTTGACTGGTGGGCAAAAATATAGATTTTTTCCCCCACTTACATTATGGAAGGATTCATAGAATCATGCTGGACCGCCATCTCTTTGTTTAGCTTATGTAGACAATAATGTCTACTTTATGCAAAAAAATATTTAGTGGCAAGTTGCACGAATTTAGAGTCAGACTATGTGAGTTTATATCCTGGTCCTTCTCTTGACTGACCATATTACTTTCTGAAAAATACTTAATTGTTCTGTGCCGCAGTTTGCTTTTCTGTCAAGGAGGGATAACAATATTCAATGTCTATAGAGTTGTACAGATTAGATGTGTTTAAGAAATATAGAGGCGTCTAGAACAATGCCTGACCCACGGTTCACCTGTGGACCATAGCTTACATTTTTAGAGGGCTTTGTTGGGGCATTCAGTTGAGCCAGTGCTAGCTAGAGCCCACCATACACTGTGCCCCTAGTAAATGCTGGCTATTATTTTGGGGGAAATGGGTACTTTAGTCATTTCCCCTCTTTTCATTTTTTTTTTCCCCACTGGAGGAACTTTGGAGCAAACACCTCAGTTGTTTCTGCTTTTCATTGCTCTTCTGAAAGCAACAGTCACCTTAATTTGCCTCGAATTTGTTATCTGTTGTGGGCAGAAAGACTCTCTGTCAAGTGGGAATAGGCTTTGTCCCCCTTTCCTGATGTGGGTTCTCTCCCTGCCCCCACATGCACACCAGCAAGGAGCCCTCCTTCTCTTTGTCCCAGCCTCTCCTCTCTCTAGACAGCTGAGGGTCCGCTTCATGAGATCGGGGCCCCACTGCCACAGCTCCTGGCTGGTCATCATGCTAGCACAGTCCTCACCTGTATACTGGAAATAGCAACACCGTCTGCCCATAGAATTATCCAACACGAGGCAATAGTAACGAGAAAGGTTTATATGGCGCCTTGCATATAACAAATGTCAACTATGGTTAGCGGGTCGGAGTGATTATTAGGATTTGTAGTTCAAAGACCCAGTTAAAATGCTCGCTCCTCCAGGAAGACTTCCCAAGCTGCTTCAGATAAAAACGAGCATGCTTCTCTGGTTGAACTTTATTCTTCTCACCCTATCTCTGCCTTTTTGATAAGCCTTTTTCTCTCTTCCCACGCTGGATGGGACTACGGTGAGCTCAGAGTCCTTACCACTGGTCTGTTCCAGGTCTAGACACAGGGTAGAGCTAGGGTCTGTTTCTCTGTTTATATCTGTGAACAGAGCACCTCATCTCCCCGGTCTTGCAGATGTCCCTGTGACTCCTTTGTCCCTTTAAAGAGTTTAGCTGTTTCTTTAGTCTGACCTCACTGGTAGCACTGACTCTTAGGGCTGGCCGGAGAAAGACTTTGATCCATATCACAGAATTGTGTCTCCTTCTGAAGTTCAGAGTTCAGAGACCAGAGCCACATTTCCTTGATAGAAAGCAGCAGCAACAAGCTCACTCCCGCTGCTGTTGGTGTTAACCAGGATCACTGGTGTTAGAAGCAGAGAGTAGACTTCCCTCTCCCAAGCCCCCATCGTGGTTGCTTTCCTCTGGCTATGCCTTCCGGCGTTACTAACTACTAACATCATGATGAGCCGGTAATTGTTGAAGTGGGGCCCTAATCTCCTGGGGCTGACTGACACCTGTCTAGAGAGAGGAGAGGCTGGGACAGAAAGGAGGGGTCCTCCTGGTGTGCATGTGAGGGCAGGGAGAGATCCCACACCAGGGAAGGGGGACAAAGCCTATACTGGGCACATCACGATTCAGGCAGGAGAATATCAGCATCCCAAGAAGGGCAGCTGTGGCGGAAATGCCCCCCCTCCCCCCCATCTAGCGATTTCATAGCGAGCTGCCCACACGTCACAGTGGTCCAGGGACCTGAAGAGAAAGATACGTGAGAGGTGGCAATGGATCCTTCCTCAGAGCGCCTGACATCCTCTTGGGTCCTGGGAAAAGGCAAACACACGAGACAAAGAATCAGGGGACCAGCATTGTCCGTGGTCGACAGGGAGCGCTGGCTGCAGGTCAGGAATTTGGCTTTGGAGCCCATACGTATGAAAGCAATTGAGCGGTGAGAACCCACGACAGAGTGGTAGAGAGAATGTGTCAACCTTTTTTTTTTTTTAATATTTATTTATTATGTATGCAGTGCTCTGTCAACATGTATCTCTGCAGGCCAGAATTGGGCACCAGATCTCATTACAGATGGCTGTGAGCCACCATGTGGTTGCTGGGAATTGAACTCAGGACCTCTGGAAGAGCAGCCAGTGCTCTTAACCTCTGAGCCATCTCTCCAGCCCCCCCCCCCCCCCCCCCCCCCCCCCCCCCCCCCCCCCCCCACCAGTTCCTTCTGGCCCAGTGTTTGAAGGGGATTCATTTTATTGGGCCTTCCACCAGGCTTTGGAACAATTCACTGGGCAGTGAGAAAACCTCCACCGAGCCTTTCCAACTTCCTGCTTTCCAGGCAGGTGCTCGGGAGATTAATTAGGGAAGCAAGAGGAATGCAATTGCAGTTGGGCTCCGAGTTTATGGGGCACTTCGTACCAGGGAGCCTAATCACCCCAGAGGGCATTGTGAAATTCCAAGGAGATGCAGGCTTCATTAGCTTTTGTTTGGGGGATTACAGGGTGAATGGCTCATCCTAGGGGGAGGAGATAGTGTTTCCTGGACGTGGAGGTGGCGAAGAACGGGCATGCCTGGGGTCTAGGCAGAAGGCCATGAGTGGTCATGATCCTGTTGAGGGATGCGACGGGAAAAGATGACACACGGGAGAGCCGGAGTGACTGACTCACTGGGGGCTTTGAAGGGTAACTCTTGGTTACACTCCCTTCTCTCTGGCTATGGCTGTGAGGGCACTGGGTTAGAAAGAGCTGGGTCTTCCAGGGGGCAGGGCCTCTGGTCTCTGCCTACCAGTGCCTTCAGCTTCCAAACTCAAACCCCTTGTCCACGGGGGGGCTGTTCTCAAAAAAAAAAAATATCAACAACAACAACAAAACAGCCAACGCGGCAGGCAGCTCCGGGTGGCCAGGATTGCGACACCGAATGTGTTTGTTCCCCATGTTTGTGAAATACCTCAGAGGCACTAACCAGTGCCACCTGACTAGTTTTCTGATTGCCACACGGCCCTGGCTCCATCTGGCAATACTCAACGGCAGCTCACAAGCGAGAGATTTTGAGATGTTTGCTGGCTGAGCCGGTAGAGGCCTCGTGCTGCCTGCTCAGGTGCAGAGATGCTCACCTCCCCCCCCCCCCCCCCCCCCCCCCCCCGTTCTGAGTATCGCTTGGTGGGTTTGGAATTAGCTCTGCCAGCCTGTGGTGAGCGTTGTGGTGGTGGATTGCTTACTCAACCTCTCTGGGCCCCGGCCACTTCCACTGCAGGGTGATAACAATTCCTGCCGCGTGTGATTGTGAACCACACGTGCGACACCCAGACAGGAAGTCGGGACCTCAGGTCATTCACCAAGCTGCCTGGCCCCCCACCCCCATCCCAAATTACCTAAAAAGCAAATCTGGCCTCAGATTTCCAAGCTGTTAAAATTCAATCTTGTTTTTAAATTTGCAAATGTGTGATGTTTTTGCCTGAGAGCAGGGCTAAGCTGCCTGGTTAATACATAACTCAATGGGAACTCAGAAACCTCCGGAAATGAGCTCAGGAGTTGGTTGAGGTTCATAGTGGTACTGCCCCAAAAGGACAAACCCAATAATTATTGAGCTTCTATTATGTGTCAAGAACCAAGAGAGTAGTCTTGCATATGATTCTCATTTTCTTTATCTCCTTAAATAGAGAGCATTGCCCTAAAGTGATAGTACTTAGTAAATATTAACTGGATGACTTTTACGTGGTAAGCAATGTTCTACGAAGAACATGCCAGAACACTGAGAGGCAGCCTGGAGACATGACTTACTGAAGGTCACAGAGCCAGCACAAGGCAGGTCATGGTACTGTTTCAACTCTTCCGAGTCTTGTAAGGTGCTGCACAGATGCATGCATGCAAGCATATACCGTGCTGACATACACAGACTCACATGCAACAACAGCACAGCAAGAGGGCGCATCTGTGCACCATTCTAACCCAGCTGCATGCATGTCCACACGCATTTGCGCACACTCATACACACACTATTCCGTGCACCAGCGGGAAATCGCTTTCAGACGTCTGGAACCTCTGCCTTTCAGATGCAAACAGCGTTTTACTCTGCTCCTCTCTCCCTTCTCTTTCCATCCTTCTCTTTCTTCTTGCCCCTCCTTCTTCCTTCCCCTTTTTTTTTGTCTTCCTCATTACCCCCCACCCACCCCCGCCCATTCTGGGGATATATATGTATCTTCCAACCTTTCTCACTATGAACTTTTAGGAATTTGTAGAACTCCTCTCGTCCCAGTCATCAGAATGCTCAGCCATAAAGCCGAGACTCTGTAAGGCTGCTAGGAGTCGAATCTATTTGGCAAATTGTACCTTGTTTAGGCTCCCCCCCCCCAGCCACCTTGCAGATGTGCTGACCCCCCTGGAGCCCCTCTTTCCTTGCCCTCTGCCTTGCTGCCTTCAGGCACAGGGGACTCATGTTCAAGTCTGGCTATTGAAGCTGAGAGTCCCTAGCCCAGCATTCTTCCCCCTCCCCCCCCCACCTCCCGTACGTGTGCCAACTGCCTGCGAAAGCTTCTTCCAAGTGTTTCATCATGCCTCCGGGTGGGGATGCATCTATTCTGCATTTCAACACTTTGTTTCCACCTGGCATGTCAATTGCCAGCTAATAGATGAAGTAACCTCTCCATGCTGACATCCATGAAGCTGCTTTGTGGGGGCCTGTGCGCTGATCCCTAAAGTGCTCATGGGGTGGTGGCAAGTCCAACCTGCGGTCTTTAAAAGCCACCATAGATGGGCTGGGGGAGGGGGGGGGTGGTTCGGGGTTTTTCAGTTCTTCAGTAGAGATAATTATAAATCTGAATTATTTCATAATCTCAGCAACTCAAGGTGGGGGTGGTGGAATTTGAGAAACTTCGGCAACTCCCGGGTCTCAGTCCAACAGCGTCTTCTTTCCCAACTCATCTGCTTTCTTGTGGTATCTGGGACATCTCCCCCCCCCCCCCATCAACCCCCTGCCCTCCCCAGGTGTGTGTATCTAAATCACCTTGCCTTTACCCAAAGGCTCCTGAGCCCTTTTCTGCCAAGTTTTGTCTCACTGGGACCCTTGGACTCTCAGCATTTCTCTCCTCCCAGGCCTTTTGACTGCATTGCCCAACTGGATGGGTTTGCTAGGGCAAACTGGTGAGTTCAAGCCTCGTAAACAGTTCCCAGGTGTGGGGACAGCATATTCTGCAGATATGGCTCAGGAGTGGCTTTAGCAACATGCACTTTGTCTGGGGCAAGCTCACTGTAACAGACACACACACACACACACACACACACACACACACACACACACCTGGAGAAGAGTCAACAGGAAGACGGAGAGGGGAGCGTTAGTATGGATGGTACACTGTGGAACAGAATATTGCCTGGTGAGATAAAGGGGACTGAGCCCCAGGTGCTTCGTGGGCACGGGGCCAGATCCTGGGATTGTTCAATAGAAAGAAATGGAATTCTGGAGGTGGGGCTCTCTCGAGCACTTAGCTGATAGTCTTATATGGTGATTACTTATGATTCAGACTGATGTTGTAACTGGACCATAAATGCTTAGCAGGCAGGGTTCGGGCTTATGGCTATTTTTCCTTTCTTGTACTACCTAACCCAGAGCCTTATATATTGGTAGCATTCAATAAAGGCACAAAAGGGAAGGAATTCAGGCTACATTCATTTGATACTATGTCATGTCCCAAACCTTCTGCCCTGAGTTAATCCCTATGAGGCTGAGATCATTTTCAGGGGTATACCTATCTGGATCAGTTCTCATTTCAATGTAAAATAGTACCAGGCCTTGAGAAGCTATGTTAAGCAGGAGGAGAAATTTACACACACACACACACACACACACACACACACACACACACACACACACACACATCCACCAATGAGATGGGATTGGGTCAGTGATTGTAGAGTATAGACACAGGCTGCAGCCAGGCTTACTGAAATCTTGGGATACCCCATGCTCCATGAAGCAGAGAGTCGCCTGATGTTCCAGACACTGGGAAAGGCCTTCTTGCATCCACCGGGACTAACTGGGACCCTCTCGGAAGAGGAGAGGAGACTTTTCAGGATGGGCACAGTGAAGATGCAGTATAGGGCCTGCCCACACACTCCTTTGCTTTTCCCCTTTCTTGTTTACCCTTTCGTTCATCTAATCCCTAGATTCCGCTATTGACCATGCATGGTTCCAGGCTTTGAGGACAGAGCTGTGGGCAAGACATGCTGATGAATCTGTGCAGAAACCAGGTGATGAACAAGTAAGAAAAGCCCTGGGTGTCACGGAGTGTTGAAGGCAGGGCAAGAAGAATAGGTAAGGACCTAGCCCTTGAGGACAAAGGAGAAGAGTGACATCAGTCTGGAATGAGACACAAGAGGAAGTGCAATGGCCAGACATAGCCTAAGAATGGACTTTTAGGCCTGAGCAAGAGCCAAGAAGTCCTAGTGGCAGGAGCATAGGCTGTGCAGGGTGGTGGTGGTGAGCCAGTAGGGAAAGGGGCAGAATGAACAAATGAGATGGAGTGGAAAGATGAGCTGTGGGCGTGGCTAAGGTCATGCAGAGGTCCCATGGAACCACTCCTGTCATGATAAGGATTTTGGACATCACCTAAGGCATTCCTTATTAGTTACTCTCATATTGCTGCGATAGCTGAAGAAGGAAGGATTTCTTTTGGGTCATGGTTTCAGAGGGTCTCTGTACATCATGTGTAGGAAGATATTTCTTTGTGTTGACAGCTCACAAGAAGCAACACGGAGACTTATTATCAACTATGGAAGCTCGGCCGGTAGCTTAGGCTTGTCCCACTAGCTCTTATTACTTAAATGAACTCATTTCTTTTAATCTACACGTTGCCACATGGCTCGTGGCTTTTTCCTCTCTTCCCGCATGTCTTGCTCTCTTCATGTCCTGCTCTTGACTCCTGTTTCTTCTTCCCAGAGTTCTCTGTCCTCAGAAGTCCCACCTAACCTCTTCCTGCCTAGCTAATGGCCGTTCAGCACTTTACTAAACCAATCACAGGGACACCTCTTCACACAGGGTGAAGGAATATTCCACAACAATCATGGTGGGAAGGTATGGCTTGTCCGCTCAAAGGGTGACAGTGGGAGTGTGTGTCAGAGGCTGTTCACATCCTAGCTGACAAGGAAGCAGTGTGCCAAGATCCAGGGACTGGGTATATATAGTCTTCAAGGGTTTGGCCTTAGCCAAGTATTTCCATCAGCAGAACTCCACCTTCTAGAAGGGTATGTTCGTTTAGTATAGGACCACTACTTGGGAAGCAAGCATTTGAAGCTTGAGCACGTGGGCAACTTTTAGATTTAGCCAAGTATCTAAGCCAGAGATGTTACTGAATTTGCTTGCCAGCGGTGCAAAGATGTGGCCATGTGGGGACAGGACAGGAAGCTCAACAACAGGAAGTGAAGGAGAAAGAAGCAGGGTCTGGATGCCTATAAAGCTTCTTGGTGAGGTAACTGGTGATGTGAGGTTGTGAGGCACGATTAATAAAAACCCAGGGTCAGACACTGGGGTTTAGTCTGAAGATCCGAAAAGCAAAACAGCCAGCCACTGGCTCTTACCTGGACCTCAGTCTGAAATGGTGATTCTGCCTCCTGGAATCTCAGAATGAGCCTGCCTCTGAGAGCTGTCTTGCTCTGTCTTATGCTCCTCTTTAGGGCTGGGATCAAAGGCATGCACCACCCAATCTCTATGGCAAGTATTATGGCTACTGGGATTAAAGGTGCGTGTCACTATAGCTACTGGGATTAAAGGTGTGTGTTACTATTACCTGGTCTGTAAGGCTGACCAGTGGGACTGTTTTACTCTCAGATCTTCAGGCAGTCTTTATTTATTAAAATACAACTGAAATGCCACTACAAGGCTGCTGCTGGCACAGCCCAGCTAGGGAGCAAGGGTGAGAGGTGACCATCTCGTGAATGTGAACTGTGGTCCAGAAGATCCTTACATATGAGCTGAAGAGGAACTTGGGACCCTGCTGAGAAGGATTTCCCTCTCCTTTTACGATTCTGAAGTCTTTTCCTCTCATTAGCCCTTTTGGGGTTCCTGGGAAGGTTGGAAGGTGAGAAAGCTGCATGGAGAACAGGCTTTGCGGAATACGTATTACTGCGGAACCATTGATGACCAGTTTAGGAGGGGCTCACGGTAACACTGAAATTAATTTAATCCCACCCCATTCATGTTATTCAGCTCAGCCAGTATCTCCGGCATGCTTGCTCCGGAGCTGCAAGCATCAACCAACAGACCACGTATGCGTTCTCAGGGGCTCAGGCCCTCATGGTGACTGGAGAAGCAGATGGGCAAAATAAAATTGAACACGTTCTAGAAATGTCACAAAGCACCCCAAGACTGCAGTAGCAGGGTAGGCAGCACCCCAATCTTACTGCTTTTCAGAATCAGAAAGTCAGGCCCAGAGAAGTTAAGCTTTTCAGGTGGCGGCGTTTAGAAGCAAAGGCTGGGCTCGAACTCCTTTCCGAGCCCCCGACCAGCACATTTGCCAGGGCTGGACCCCATACAGTGCTCTACAGGG
Source organism: Alexandromys fortis (assembly GCF_014885135.2). Classification (NCBI taxonomy): domain Eukaryota; kingdom Metazoa; phylum Chordata; class Mammalia; order Rodentia; family Cricetidae; genus Alexandromys; species Alexandromys fortis. The sequence goes on along the minus strand of NW_026067930.1, from coordinate 14,591,603 downwards.
TTCATCTGCTCATACAGGATATGCTGCAGAGCGAGAAGGAGATGTGGCGGCATTGGGCTGGGTGGATCTGGGTGCAATTCCCCGTGCCAGCGTGCGTGCGTGACCTTGCGCAAGCTTTAGTCTGTTTATCCTAAGGTGAATAGGATATCTAGGGCTGATTAAGGGACCTCCCAACCCGTGTGTATTGAGGAGTGCAGTGTTAGCATAGCGTTCTCTTCATGCCCCATGGCCTCTAGCACCATTGTCCACTATCACCCTGGGCCTGGATTTTTTTTTTTTAATTCTTTCTACTTCTACTTTCACAATGTAAGTAGAATCCGAGTTGAGTTTTTATGTCACGGACTTATGGAGGGAGGACTCTTGGGAGGAAACTAGGTAGTGAAGGATGCCACAGTGGGGATGGAAAGGGGCTCCGTGAAGATGCGTCTCAGCTGGAGACTAGCCTCAGCCAGTTTCACAATGGAGCCTAGATTACCTCATGCAGAAGGCAGGTATCAAGAGTGTGTGTGTGTGTGGTCTCAGCCAATCACTCACGGATTGCTGGGTTCCAGGGAGCTCAAGTGAGACATGAAGTGTTCAGACCCAGATGAGTCAGGATTGCGTTGGTTTTAAGCTTATAAATGTGACCCCACTGCGTCTTACAGTCGCGAGGGTCAAGTGCATGGCATATGCTAGTTACTTTGTTGCTGTCATCAGATATCTGACAAGAAGCAACTTGAAGAAGCAAAGGTTTATCTTAGTCCATGGCTTCAGAACTATAGCCCATCACAATAAGGTAGACATGGCGGTCCGAATAAGATGAAGCTTTCAAAGCCAGGAGGCCTAGAGTAGACAGGAAGTGGGGTTGGCCTGTAAAACCTCAAGGCCCAACCCAAATGGGCCACTTCTTCTAGCAGGACTCTCCCTTCTTCCACAACTTCTCAAAGCAGCTTCAACATCTGGGGACCAAGCCTTCAAACCCATGAGCTGATGGAGCCCTTTTCGGGCTCAACGCGCAACAGGTGGCTTCAGTTCTGGCTGGAGTCAGGGGTCTCAGGTGCTGTTTTCTTCTAGTTCTACTTTGTTCATATTCCCTTCCATGTCAGGCTGGCTTTCCCCAGGAGGGGGACCCCCCCCCCAAGTTCCAGGTTTTCATCAGCTTTTCAGCTCATACATTAATGGGGGAGCGGAAAACATTTTTCTAAAATAGTTTTTGACTGAATTCCCTAAAATTGCTCGGAGACTCTAGGTAGATGGAAAGTCCTGATGGGCCAGGCTTTTGTGGTGGTTGAGGGTCACTCCACCTGCAAGAGTGCAGTCCCTGCAGCCAGGAATGGGTGTCGTTCATGCTGCTGTCCCGCAGCCTTGGCACAGAGTGAAGTTCTCAAAGCTAGGCCAGTGAAGGATGAATGCCCCACATCTACCTGCTTGAGGGCAAGTGCTGGGTCTGACTGGTCTTTCTTCTCTGCATGTCCAGTCAACTCTTCCAGCACTCACTCACGGAGGGCCAGATATGATGGAGGGGGGGGGAGAGATCGAGGAAAGAAAGGTGTGAAGGGGGCAGGAGAAGGATGATTTGGAAAATGGACTCAGGAGTCAAGATGTAGCTCCAAAATCTTTGTAAAGACGACCTGGGGTTAGCACTAACCCACTTGCCCTTGCATGGCCCTTTTCTTGGCCCCGTGGGAAGGAAGAGACCCCACCCAGCCGGAAGGGAGTCTTTACGTGCCGGAATGATTTTTGAGTATTTTAAGGTCTTATCTGTTAATAATAAAAACGAAATCACATTAAAATACAGCCGTGTGTGGGCTGCAGGAGTTAATGAGTCCTCGTGGAGGTGGAGTCAGATGCCTGTCCCTTTAATTGAGGCATAATGAGGGTAATAACACCTTGGGTCTGCTTGTGGCTTCTTTCTTCTGAGGTGCTCAAAGCACTTTCTCCTCTTATCTCATCTTCCCTCCCCAACTTCCCAGGGAAGTGGTTCTTATCAGCCCCCTTTCTCAGGGGTCCGGGGCTGTGACTCATGACCTGGGTGTGGTCCAGGCGGCTCTCCTCCTTAGCTCACTCTGTAATGTCTCCACGTCCTAGCTGATCAGACAGTCCTGGCTTTGAGGGCTCTCTGAGCCACCCAATTTTACCCTAGGAAGCTGATGCATTGGAGGTAGAGTGGGGAAGAAGGGAGAGAAGGGTCGAACTGCAGGGCCCAGAGGGAGATGCGAGACCCCCCAAGGAGTCAGGATGTTAGAAACAGAGCATCCTGAGAGTGGGTGACGTATTTTTCTTTAGCCTTTTTATCTCTCAGAACATATGGATCACATGGATGGTCTGGTGTAGGTATGTAATCTAAATATACAAATGGTAAGATAGTAGGCAGAAATGCCTTGGGATTATTACCCAGTTCAAAGGTCGTGTCTCCTCTCTCAAATGCCTCCCATGGTCCCTCCTCAGGGTCTCATCACATCACCATGGACTCTGCCAGCCCTTAGAGCCCTGATTTACTCTTCTCAGAGAGCATCATGTTAGCTTTGTGCCAGCCATCTCCATTCATGCTGGCACCAAGACGAGGCAGGGTCTGACTTGTTCTGCATCCCAAGGATGCAGAACCTGTAGGAGCACAGGTTTCCTACCATAGACTCAGAAGACCCTGCCTGCTTACTGCAACAGAACTAAGAAGATTCACTTGGCTGGCTAGTGGTGACGTTCACTGTGGTGACTCTCCTTGGTACTAAGTAGGTGCTGGGTGCTAATTTCTAGCGGTTAATTTTAGGTTTGGTGGTTCCCAGCTGTGGCTCCAAATCGAGCTGGCCCTTCTTGGCACAGATTTGCCTGGGAGCTCCCTGGGAAATTCTGGTCCCTGCACCTGGGGTGGGTGCAAGACACCCCCATCTGCCTCTCAGAAAGCATCCTCTGATGGTTCTTAAGCCAGAGGGGCTTAATATTTGTTAAACTGAGTGTTTGATTAAATATAAAATAGTATAAAGTCATTATGTCTCTGGTTTCTAAGGTCCAAGGAAGGGACAGTAGAGGTCCCTGAGTACAGTGGCCAGTGGTCTCTTCCAGGGAAAACAGTTGGGCTCACACTGTAGCCAGGTGGCCCATGAAGGCAGGGACTGGAGGAAAATCACCTTGCTTCTTTTCAGTGGTCCTGTGATCTGATTAAGCTTCCACACCTGAGCTTTACCTGTTGCTTTCTCCAGGAGAGAGTCTAGGGCTAAAGTCCTCAGGGTGGACTTGCTACATTTTCACTTCTGAAGTACAAATCTGGTGGACTGAAGAGTCTGGGAGACTCTGTGATTGTCAGTGGGTTCTCAAGATGTGTTCCCTGGCCTTTGCTAAATTTATATCTCAAATTTATGAAGAACTAGGGGAGGAGATAATGTTTATAACCATTTGCAGCTTCTGTCATTTTCTGAGAGACCCTAAGAAACCTCTCTGAAAACTTGGGAGCCAGCCACATGTCTTTCTGGAAATTCAACAACCCCTGAGAGGACTCCATGAAAGCCCAGAGTCAGTGACACAGATAGGATTAGGTTTAGGACTTGAGGAAAGGCTGAACCATGCCAGCTCCTTGTTGGGCAACTTGGAACAGGCTACAGAGCCTACACGGAGATTATGAGACATGAGCTAGATAACGTTTTTTCCCTCAAAGGCATATATATTATCTGAGAAAAGAATGGAGGGAATCTGTCCCAAGCTTGAGAGAAGTTGGTGAGTCCAAAGTTTTGTACCTAATTAACTTTCTATCATGACTAAGGAAAAACTAAGGAAAACTGTACCCATGGCTACCTAGTCTTCAACTCTATCAAAGACCCCAGAAGGATACATTACCTGAGTAAGCAGGAAGTACAGTGCAAACCACTTCCAAAACAACAGAGACATCTGACTGCCTGGACAGTCACCCAAGGTTCCTATGCAATGTTGGGCATCTATCTTTGGTCTACAGACACAGAATATCTGACAGACTTCTCTCTAAAGCAGGAATTTTGAAGGACTATCCTACCTTGTCCTGGCAAGTTCAGCAACTGTCTTTTTTTGTGTCTTGCTTGTCCAATTTGGACAGTATACTGTCAGCAATTGAGGCAAGGGAAGTTTCTTTTCCCTGACTAGCTTTTGCCACAAGAAAGCAAACTTATATGGAAGTTCTTTGCTGTCCATCATCCTTTTTTTTTTGTAGTAAATTGGTGCTGCTAAGAGCAGGCGTGTCTTGCTATCATGAAAAGCCTTATGTTATTAAAATATTTTAGATGCCATATTCTGTAGGTATTTGAAATATTTGAAAGTTACCTATCTAAAATATATTTGTATGACCTTGAAAACATACCTAGCATAACTATAAGTTTGATTTTTAATAGATGACTCTAACCTGTATTTCCTTATTGTCCTAAATAGCTTTCAAGGACTAAAACTTTACATCAATTGTTTTAAAATGAACTGCTAGGTATAGTATCTCAAACAAGAATAGAAGTATATGTAGTGTAACAAAAATAACCTTAAATTTGCATCAATATACAAAAATCCATACCGATGTGAAATATTTGAGACTAGTGGTTGTTCAAAAGCAAACTCAACAATCTACCCTTTTATTCCATCACTTCTATACTATATGCCCCCTTTTCTCTTCAGAAAGAGATCCCTGAATCTAATTTCCTTTGTTCAGTTTCTTTTTCTGAACATGACCAATAACAATTTGTAACCAACCCCCCTAAACAATGATGAGTATCCATAACCTACCAAGTGACCAAAATCTATCCACCTCATCTCTTGGGAATATGGGCATTGTGTTCTCTAGACTACTTCCTGTTGTCTGGGGGCACTGGCTTCTTTAGGGAATCCTGAATAAATTAAGATAATGGTTAAGTCCTGGGGGAGCTAGCTGTTGTCCATCCAGTCTTGTTAAAATGAAGTTCTGGCTGGAGGAGTCTGTGAGGCTGGACCATCTCAGCCAGCAGCCATGCATTGTCTCTTCAGGTTGAGCCTGGAAGGATGGACCCAAGCAGATGATCAATATGAAAACTGACCAGGGAGATTCGACAGGTCTGAAGTCTCAGAAGTCACAGACTTTCTAAGCCTGGTGTTACCTGGGAGTCTTGTAGGATTGTGCAAGGGCGACCTCTACTTGGGCCCAGAAAACAGGACAAACAGCTTCTTTTCCATGCACGGCGACTGACTCATTTTCTAAGAAGCCCAGTCATTCTCTGGTTGGCTTGGGAACCAAGCCAGGACAGAGTGAAGCAGGGAAGACACAGAGTGGGTGGCAGCAGCATCACCCCCTCCTCTCCCCTCCAGGGCAAGCACAAGCCTTAGTCCGTGAGAACGGATATGGGAGCATCGCAAGACCCTCCCCCAGTTCTGACCTGCTTGTCACTCCTGACCCTCAGATCTTACACTTCCAGACAAGCCTTAATTAGGACATTTTGATCTGCCCCAGATTTACTTTTATCACCAGCACAGAGGAGTAACATTGCCTGCCTCTTTGAGTTGCCGATAATCAAGGAGATTCAATGGAAGAGGGATGCTTAAGTTTAAACCATCAGCCCAGTGCTCTGTCGCTAATTTGGGAAGTCTGCAGCCCATTGGAGTTCAGCAGGACCACCCATAAACTAGCGCTCTGTTGTGCTTTTCGCTGTGAGACCTGCATAGAGAATGCTCCTGCCTCCCCTCCTCCCCCCAGCAAAACTGTTAGTTGCCTTCCCCTTCCTGGCTCATTCCTTCATGACTTTGCCAAGAGGAGATATTTGGATCTGAAGATATCGAATTATTTCAGGCCCAGCTCTTTTCCAGGTTCCTGTTTTAGAAGCTGGGATCAGAAAAGCACAACCTCTCCGGTTGTTGGGAGGCTGAGTCGATGCCGAGTACCGTGCCAGCGCAGCTCCGGAAGTGCTCCACGGTGTCAGCTTTGTGGCTGGTTATAAATAGTTCTTCCCTGTGTGGGTGATGCCTCCTTGGCTGGTGCTGTGTGTGCCTGTGTGGTCAAGGCTGAACTGACTCACCCCGAGTGATAGGCCTAGGTAGTGACACCCTAGGCAGCTGGGCAGGAGCAGCTGGGCGCCTTCAGAAATGCAAGGGACTGGACAGCTCAGGTGTTCTTGTAGCAGGTGCCTTTGGCCTTAGCTAGGCCCAGAGTAGGAGAGAAGGTATGTCTGTGGCTATTGAGTCACAGGAGCATGGGATAACCCTACATTTTTTTTCTAGACAAGGGAACAAAGATGCTGGAAGGGTGTGCTGTGCTTTTCCCATGGAGACTGGCCATCTATGAGGCCTCAGAGGAGTGGCAGCTGGAGAGACACTCTCATTCTTGTGGGGCAAATGGGCTGGCAGGGATCCCAGAGCCTGCTCTGGCCAAATCAGACGAGATAAGCTTTCTCTGCAGGAAGTGGAGGAGATGGGTGAGACTCAAGCCCAGTGTACACGTAACTGTATTCTGTATAAAATTCTACAATTGCGTATATATAGTGATGGACCTGGGGCTGGGAGCTGAGACAGGAAGACAGCCCAGTGAACGTCCAGGGGCCACAGAGGAAAGCTTGTGGAGAAGGCCGTATGTCAATCAGACTTTTAGGTGGCGATAAGGGAAAAACTAACATCTCACTTCCCCATCTCCCCCTTATCCTTGACATCACCAACCGACTCCCTCACATTCTGAAACCACTTTCACTGAGGTCATCACTGACCTTCTTGTGGCAAACCCAAAGCCTCCCTTTTAATGAAGGGAATGCCCACTCGATACGTAGTTCATTTTTCTCTTGACTTCTGGTTCTTCTCCTGCCCCTCTGGGTATCTTGTTCCCATTTCCATTGCGTCTTTTCCTGTCCCAGCTACCTACTTACCTCCCATCTATCCATCTTTCCATCTTTATGATGGAGAGAGACTTTAATGAAAGCAATGTTTATAAAAGCGCGGATGTCCTCAGGAAAACACCGCACACAGAATCAACTAAGCAGGGCTCCAAGGGGATCGAGAGACTGAAGCGACAACCGCGGAGCCTGCTCGGGTCTGCTCTAAGCCCTCCGCACATATATTGTGGTTGCTTAGCTTAGGGTTTCTGTGGGACTCCTCACAGTGGGCGTGGGGGTGTCTCTGACTCTTTTGCCTCCTCTTGTGACCCTTTTCCTATGTCAGTGGCAATGTCCTTCAAATTGCTGTCTTTCCTGGCCACTTGAGTACCTGTGTCCCGCCTGCACATCCCTGTCTTCCAGGCACTGCCAACTCAAGTAGTCCACAGGCCACCTTGCCTTTCCCCCAGGTTGTCCATTTCCTTCGTCCCTTTCTATCATGGCTGGCTTGTCCTTTTCACTGTCAATGATGACCAAGCCTCCCCCAACCTCTTCCAGCAACGTTTTTGTCTCTTTTCTCTGCTGGTAGAGGACATATCAGGACTCTTTCCCGAAAGGGTCTCTAACCCTACCCTACCCCCTCTAGCAGTTTTTCTACCCAGCCCATTGCATTCTAGATGGTGATACAAGTCCTCGGTCTGCTGCCATCTCTGGTCACCTCCTCCTCTGTTCTCCTCGGCACTGATGCGCCATTTACTACAGTTGGGCAGGCCGTCAGCAGGTCTCCCAGGGGCCTACGGGTTCATGCTCCGGTGCCTTCTCACAGACGGGAACAACCTTCCTTTACATCTCCCTTCCTTAGCCAACTGTACTCCTCCCTTCTGGAAAGCACGGCCACATCCCATGCTCAGCGGGGACTACCCAGAGTCCAGGATCACCGTCTCCTCCTTCCTTGAGTTTTCTACGTCAGCTCTCTCACCACTGCCTGCGTCTGGGTCCCAGCACTGACTCGGTGCTTGTTGAGAACAAGGGCAGGCGAACAAGGACAAGCGGAGGCTCCCCACTCTAAGGACAAGTGTGGCGTGGTACCGTCCATCCCTTAGGCCTTCAGTTGAGTTTTCAGTTTCTCTGAGATTTGGTCTCCCTCCTCTTTCAACCTCAGCTCCTTTGGTCCAGCCTCCTACTTCCGGTTCCAGCAACACTCATCTGTCGTGCCTCAGACACATCACACACCCTTTCAAACTCCAGTCAATCTGTGCCTCTGTCCCATCCCTCCCTCTGCTGCTCCACTTCAATGGGGAGCCCCTCCTTGCCCTTCAAGACCTGTGTTTGCCAGGAAAGAGGCCTTGTTCCCATGCATCCTTAGGAAAACTTGTCACCTTATGATGGATGTATCGTAGGACGGAGCATGTGTGACTAAGTTAACAAATGTCTACATACAATGTTATTGTTCTAGAGACTATTCTATATGCTTCACACAGATCAACTCATTTCATTTATTGTGGGAGCCCACAGAAGTCAAGCGGGTCCACCTTGACTGAAGGTCAGAGAGTTCAGGCCTAGTCTTGCTCCTTCAGGGCTATTGACAGATTTAACTTGAGGTGTGGCTACTAACAGGGCGTCTTGACCTAGGGCGTGGTTACTTGGTGTTTTGGGTATTAAGGTGGTAATCCCTTTGTTTGTTCCTTTTCTCAAGATAAAAGAATCTTTTGCTTTCTTCACCTCTGGTGGCTTGGGGTATTTAAAGATCATAAAAAATAAACATGGGTCCATTCAGTATATACTGGGTTGCCCTCCCGCTACTATCCTACAGCTCTGTATCTCTTTTGTATCTTTATTCTGCCTGACATTTCTAACCCACATGCCTCTACCCTGGAACATAGGAACCTGTCGAGGCTGGCCAATAATTTCTGTAATAATGCTATAAAGAGAAAGCTGTTATTGTCCCTATCTTATGGGTTATAAATCTGAAGCATAGCATATTACTAACTTTTCTTGTCACTATGACCAATTACCCAGGAAAGAGAAACTAAAGAGATGGCGGGTTCCTTGTGGTGGGGAAGCATGGTAAAGAGAGGAGCCCCAAGGTGTTTGCTCGTAGCTCTGGATACCGGGAAGCAGAGATAGGGCAGGAAATGGAGCTAGGCTATAAAGAGAGATATATTTCCTTCAGCTAGGCCCCACCTCCCCAAAGTTCTATAACCTCCTGAAATAGAGCCACCAACTAAGGACCAGTTGTTTAAACATGCGCTCCCGGAGGGATCATTTGTCACCCAAACCCTAACATAAGCAGAAGCTAATGAAACTGTCCAAAGTCACAGGGCTAGAAAGTTCTCCAGGTGGGATTTAAAACCCAAGTATTCTGGTCTTGCTATTAATTGGAGCCTGATACTGGGGCATAGGCAGAGGGTTTTGATTACCTCACTGGGGAGGGCGACCTTGACGTTGCAGACGTGATGAACTGTGGAGAGGAGAAGCTGTGGGGTTGGGGGTGTGGGGACCATTCCCCGGCTCCTTGTAGTAGAGTAGTGGTTTCCTTATTTGCCAGTTTTGAGACTAGAAGGAGGATAATCAGTTGTTTGGTATTCCCCTCCCTTTCCTGGAAGTGCCAAGGCTGAGCTTGGGTGAAGAGAAGTTTTCAGGAGCTCTGTGGGTGGCTAGGAGCATCTGGCCTGGGGGTTGCTAAGCAACTCCAGAGGCCTGAGCTCTGGTAGAGCCTGAGAACTGGCCCAGCCTTCCTGACCAGTGAAGACATGGCTTCCTGAAGACAGCCACATCCCATGCCTTCCAGTCTTCTCCCATGGTTCAGCCTTGGATTGTAGTGTGTGTGTGTGTGTGGGGGGGGAGGAACACTTAGAATATGGAAGCCAGACAGAATTTGCTAAGGGCTCCGTGGGTCAAAAGAAGACCTGGAGACCTGCTACTGGACATTTTGACTTGGTATTTTGAATATTCCCAATCTGTCCTTTAATGAGTCTAATCCAGTGTGCACATGAGTTGGGGCAAAGGAGGAAGGCAGCTGATATGTGCTATAGATAGGATTCAGATGTTTTAAATTACATACTGAAGTCAGAATCTCCATGACCTCAAATGTGCCTGTACTGGGGATAGGGCCCGACAAGAAGTACCTACTGTTTACTTGACTCCATTGGGGTTGTAATGCTTATGGAGGTCATTGGGCTGGATATTAATCCAAAAATTAGAGTCTCCATCAAAAGGGGGAGCTCGAACCCAGACTCCATATAGGAGGACCATATGAAAACCCAGGAAGGAGACAGCTGTCAAGCAGCCAAGGGGAGTCACCTTGGGACACACCAAGCCTGCTGACACTTGAGTCTCGGACTTCAGCCTCCAGAGTTACATGCACATAAATCTCAGTTGCTTAAGTCATCTGATGCAGCCCCTGCTTCAGTGAGCTCCAGAAAACTATTTGAAGGTGACACCGTGGCTATCTCATTTGCTGTGCCCCACGGTCATGGTACTTCAGTCCCCATAGGGTCTGCTTAAGCAAACAGGAAGGAAATTCGGGCTAGAGAGGGACTGAGTGTAGGTGACACTGGGCATAGAGCCTGCTAGGCTGTCATAGCTAGACTGTCTGGCCCTGCCCTCAGGGAGCTCCTAATCCCATGGGGAGACAAGTACACAGTGAGGTAAGTACCTATGAGTCACTCTGTAATGAAACACGTGTATGAAACAGGAGAGGTGAAAGTCTGTGGTCCAGGATGATGTCACAGTGGGCTGCTCTGAAGGTTCAACCTGGGGGCTGTGCAGAGCAAGTGTGAGGACTTGAGTTCAAATCCCCAGAACTCTTGTTAGGCACGGGCATGCATGTCTGTAACACCAGGGACTAAAAGGGAGAACAATATAGGTACTTAATGTCCTTTTCTGGCTTCTGTGTGTACCTACACAAGCACACACACTTATAAACTCAGGTGTAGGTGGACTTTCTGTGTCCCACCAGTTAGCTCTGTCCTACCATCTGGCTGCTCAATAATAATAAGCACAGAGGCTTATTATTAATTGTAAATGCTTAGCTGATAGCTTAGGCTTGCTACTAACTAACTCTTTCAACTTAAAGGAACCCGTATTTCTTATCTACACTCTACTGTGTGGCGGTACCTACTTCAAGCACAACATCTTTATCTCCTTCCTTTGTGTCTGGCTGGTGACTCCACCCTCCTCCTTCCCCACGCTCTCTCTCTTTTTGTCCCTAAATCCTGCCTGACCTCTACCTGCCTAGCTTTGGCCAGTCTTTAGTAACAATGAGAGCAACACATCTTCACAGTGTACAGATGGATCACTTCATAGCACTCAGGTGAATGCACCTACCTACAACATGTAGCCCATACCATGTACACAAATGTGAGTACATATGTGTGTAAAACACACACACACACATCAGAGACATACAGGGTCAGCCTGGACCCAGCAACCAGAGAATGCAGGGAAAGGCATCCCAGAGGAGGCACACACATGAATAAATGCTCAGAGGCACACATGATTACTAGGGATAGTGGGCTATGATGCTGGAGACCAGGGCTTGGAGCCAGATCAAATAGACCACCACACATAGGTTGGATTTAGGGAACCTCAGAAGGAACACTGTTCATCAGACTGGGGCAGCATTGCCATAGGCTAGTTGGGGACCCGAGGCAGGTCACTTAGTTTTCTGGGATGTCAACATTCTTTGCTGCATACTAGCGATGATCATAGTACTCGTTTCGTAGGGTTGCTATGAAGATTAGTTACATAAAAACTTACAGTGTGCTTTGCCCTATGGTCCAGGCTTGAAAAGACCTGCTCTTGCTTGACTCAGATTTCTCACCTGCTTTTCCCCAACACGGTAAAATAATAACTTCATCAACTTCTCTTACTAGGCATGGAGCGGAGACAGGTCAGCAGAGAAAGCCACTTGTCACCATCTGGAACGAGAACTGAGAGTCTAAAGGCTTCTGGAAACGCATGAGAACTTCCCAGAAAACATTTGGTGCAGGGTTCCGGGATGCTTGGCTCTTAACACGGTCCCCTCTGAGGCCCTATAGGTTGGCCACACATGTACCGGGGGAGGAACCAAAAAGGGGACCTGAAAGAATGATGCATTTTCTCAGGAAGAGCCTAAGGAGATGGCCAGGCAAAGAGATGCTGTTTCTGGCTCCCATAAGAAAGGTTGGAATAGAGGTCACCTGTCTTGAGGATGCTGCATGCCAGCTGATGGAATGGACTTGGCTGGAATTAAAACCCCCACCCACATTTTTTTGACCTGCATGGCTTTTGATAAGGTTAAAGGATATAGACAATAACCATCCTTTCACAAGTCAACCCCCATGTGCCCTTTGTACATTCCCCCCACTTCCCTGACCTCATCGTCTGATGTTTCTATGCTGTGCCTCAGCTTAAATGTCACTCCTCTTGAACCTGGAGTTAGATGCCACTTTGGTCTTGCCACAGCAAACTGGCCCGCATCTGCCGTCTGTCACCTGGGTGTACTTGCTGAGGGTTGGACTGCTGTCTCTGACAAGAAGGGCCACAATAGCCTTGTGGTGACTGTGCTCAGTATCTGGTCCAGGCAGAGGGGAACTCAGCAATACTTGAGGAAGAAGTTAAAAGTACAAGCTGATGAATGTCACCCTCAGGCTTACAAGCTGTTCTCAGATGGTGGTCCTTGCCACCTTGATGCTTCCTCTTCCTCCTCTTCCTTTGGGTTTTTTAGACAGACTGTCTCTGTGTAGCTCTGGCTGTCCTGGAACTTGCTTTGTAGATCAGGCTGGCCTCAAACTCACAGTGATCCTCCTGCCTCTACCTCCCAAGTACCAGATTTAAAGGCCTCTGCTGCCAGAGACCACCGTCGGCCAGGGGTGGGAGGATGGGGAGGTGTTCAGGTCCCAAAGAGGATATGTGTGTTCGTGAGAGGAGAGAAAAAAGACGGACATAATCTGAATTGGGATGGCTGCCAGTGTGTTTACTGAAGAAAGAGTATACCTTTTATATTCTACAGCTGCATATCCGATTAAATGGTGGACAGAAGGCATCTGAGCTGGGGTGCAGCTTGAGATTGGGGTTGAGGAAGCCAGCATGGACCTTGACAATGGGCACCAGTCATGTGTTAATGGAAGGGCCACAAGTTCCTCTTGCCAGAGATTAGAATTTGTCTCTCTTTACAACAAGTCCAGAACTTTCTTCAAGGCCCTAATGGAATGGGGACTTGCCCAAATGCCTGACCTTGGGGAAAAGGCTTTCTTGGGGGGAATCAGACATTCCATTAAAGAATATTGCGGGTTCTGGTATGGCTTAGTTCGTCCATATAGCTAAAACTTAAAAGTGAGCAAAGACGAAACTTGACAAATATTACTGTGAACCTGACTAGACTTTAAGAGTTCATAAATATTGATTATCAAATGTACCTTATTTAAACATATGCTACTCATCGAAACTTCCTAGCAGCTTGGTGTTAATGAGTATGGGAACAGGTGGCCTTATCACACTATATGACTCTATGGTGGTGGGGATTTGTTTTTTCCAAAGAATTATTTTGTTTAGAGAGGCTGCCATTGTATACATTTTCATCCTTCAAAGCCTGCACAAAATTTCTCAAAAGGAAAGGCATTATAGAAGAAAGTAAGAGGTGCTGGAGAATTGTGACCCACAGAATCAAAATGCTGGAACTTCGTCAAGCAGTAATAGTCGCCATGTGGTCCATGCCACTCAGCCACTCCCGCCCGGCTTGATGACCCTTCTTAAGACAAATCATTTTTTAAGTTAAATATTGAAAATGACTTAGTTTTTGTAGGAACTTGTGCATTTATGAGTCTAAAATGACCCAAATTATGCAAATGACTTTGCATTCTTGTTATTACAGAAGAGAGATCGATGGCATAAATTTTCAAGCCAGACTGACCGGTTGGGATTTCAGTTCCACAAGCAGAGGCTGTGGTGACTCTGGGCAAATGGTGGGACTCTTCCGTGCCTCAGTTTCTTCATTTGTAAGACAGAGGTATTATTAAACATGATGGTTTTGTGATGATGAAAATGGTCAACCTTACAGATTGAAGGTCAAACATCTCCCATAGATTCATGGGTTGGAATAGATAGGTGGCCCCCAGGTGGGGGAATGCTGCGTTAGGAGGCTATAGAATGTTGGAGACATGGAGCCCAGCCAGATGGGGTAGGGGCTTGTGGGTTATGCCAAGCGCACACTCTGTACTGAACTCTGATGCTGTACCAGCGTAAGCAGCTGTCTTGTACTACTGCTGCCTCCGCCTTCCCCAACATGATGGACTGCATCTCCTGGACCATGAGCCAGAATTGATCCCTCCTCCCTTATGTTGCCTCTGTCAAGTGCTCTATAAAAGCAGACTGGATTTATAAAGGACTTCCTTACAGTGGCCCTCAAACACATACATATACCACATAAAATTTGCTAAAATAAATAGCCAGTCCTATAAACAGAACTGTCACCTCTTAGTTAACGCCATTCTGAAGAAAACTGTTGGACTGGCCCTGGCACAAGGCAAATTCAAGGCCAAAGCTTCTTTTTAGTATGTGTCTGCCCTCTGGTTGTACACTCTTTTACCTTGTCTAGTGTGTTGTCTTGGATAGTCTTGCTTTTTTTTTTTATAATTTGATTATACTTCCTTTCTTGTCTGCTAAATTAAGGCCACTTTATACTGCAGTGACAGTAATGGATGAGACCTAGGGAGCGTCCTTCCGAAAGTGACTCTCCTGATGTGACATCTCCTGATTATGTTGGGGGATCCAGGAGGCCGGAAACCATGAGTTATTCATGTTGGTGTTCCGCTTGCCCATGGTTTGACCTTGGTTGGCCTGGTTTCCAATGTTGGGACACAGAGGTAGGAGTAGGTGGGTCTGACCACAACTAAGCACTGTGTGGTGAGGGCAGGATGTCCCGTGGACATTAGGAATGAGTAGTTTACAGTAAAAACAATCAGAGTCCTGGCCGACCCATTGCCACTCCAAGGCCAAGGAGCCCTCAGATGCCACATGATCTGGCCTCAAAGGAGACCTGTGGTTTTGGAGTAGGGGTGGCTGCAGAGCTGGGCATGGGATCTAGGGTAGGAGGCTGCCTCAGAGACCATAAGTGACGATCCTGTTTGAAATTGTATGCAATCATAGGAAGAAAAAACAAAGTGGTAGTAGGGGAGAGAAAGAAAAACAAATTGCTTAGAAATTCAGGGCAACCTCCTTTGACAGTCCTTTTCTCTCAAGAAAATGCAGTCGGAGGGAGGGAAGCAAACAGAAAAGCTACTCCTGAGGGGTCCGGCTATGTCCTGTCCTGCAGGTCCTTTGCTGTGGGTACTGCTGGGCCACTTACAGTGTGCTGTCACAGGTGACTCAGCTGTTCCTCTTGATGGCCCTGGGCGGGAGGTATGACGATTTGACCCATTTGATGGAAAGAGGAAGCTTTCCCCAAGCTTTAGGAAGGTCACCTTACTTGTTCAAGGCCAGGAAGAGAGGAAATGGTCATGGTTGGTAATGTGAGGGATGTGGTAGGGCCATGGGGCTCTGCTTTGCCATTTGGCCGGGAGGGTCAGACAGGAAGAAGGAGGAAGTCATAGCTGACCTTCATTTTGGAGCATAGCCTCTGGGAACGGAATATAATATCCTTGTCGCCTTAGTGGCTAAGTCTCCATGAGTGGTAGCAAACAGAAGAAAAGAACATGACACAGATGGAATCCCAGATCCCCATTTTCGCTAACCAAACACTGTGGGGCCAGGTCCTGACTACTTCTGAACCTTGACTTCCCAATCCATAAAATGGGGAGATTGTTGTCAATCCTGTCTTTTGCAGCCTCTATGGGTATGTTTGACTCACAGCTCTTAATACAGCATCTTTCCTCATCAGCTCTTTCTTTTGGCATTTTATATTCATGTTATGAGGGGATTATCTATTTCCGGCCCCATTTTACAGATTATGACATGAGGCATGGGAAGTTATTTGCCCCAAATTCAGGGAAACAGACCAGAGTTGTAGCCTAGGACTTTGGGTGCCAAGCCTGCATGGCTCCTGGCTGTGTTGTGCTGGTTCTCTCTGCTGGCTTTCCCGTCGCCTCTGTTGTTGACCAGCTGTGTTGTTACAGTAGCGGAAGTGCCAGACTCAGGGTGAGAGGACCTGGTTCCCCAGGCTTCCCCTTGGGTCCCTTCCTTCCCTTCCCTTCAGGTCTCCACCCTCCCCGCTAGGCACTCAGAGTTCCTCTGTACCTGCCCTGCCCAACCTGCTTATCTTACAGATGATGCCAGTGCCTCTCCAGGGTTAGTGTACACGAGTCATCCCGCAGCCCTGCTGTGGACTTGTTGCTGAAGCCCCGTCTGAAAAATCCACAGCCATGGGATGGATAGAAGTTCTCATCTACACAGTTCTGCTGATCCCGCAGGGGCTTGTTGAGTGCCGGCCCAAGAGTCCACACTGCGCTGGCTCTGAATGTCGCCCCGAGTCCAGTGGAGTTTGGAACCTGAGAGGGAAGAAGAAGCGCAATCTTGGGTTCATTGTCATGGGTGCTATAAATGAGATCTTATCAAAGGAAGTGAGTCAGGTTTGGGGAGAGCGAGACATAAGGAACACTGACTCCAACTTGGGAGTTAGAAAAGACTTACTCAAGAAAGGGACACGTGAGCTGTGATCTGGAAACCAGTTATCAAAGTGAGGAGGAAGGGTTGAGCAGAGAGAACAGTGGTACAGAGGCTTGGGGGGGGGGCAGGGAGAAGCCTTTCTAGGTAGGTGAGACGATAGAGGGAATGATGTACAGGAAAGGGAAGGAAGGGCAGGCAGGAGTTGGTACAAGATCCTCTGTGCTCATTGAAGGTTAAAGATGCATTGAAGGGAAATGGGAGTTTTAATTTGGGGATGGTGCATACGTTCATATAATTGGGTTTAGATTTTTAAGGCCTCTTGGAGGTTAAGAAGAGACTGACTATGAGGATACAAACGTGGTTGTAGGTAGATTAGTCAGAAGGCTTTGGATATGGATGAGAGTGGACCACGCTCTGGAGCAAGGTAGAGGTGGTGCTGATGGAGACAGATGGATTGGAGACTCCAGTCTAGGTACCACATACACTCTGGAGATAAAAAGATGGATGAGACTTAGAGGCCCTTCTTCAGGGTGTTTGCTGCCTAAAAGGAGGGAGACCCTGGTAGCATACACATGTGTATGGCGGTGACCACAGTGTGTGATAGGAAATAAATGGCCAGTACTGTAGACGGCACTATGTCCACACCTTCTGCAATGGGACGTCTGGCTCTTCCTACCAAGAGATGGAAACTGTCCCTCTGACTCTTGGACTTGGACTGATTTTGCCATGTGTTTTATCAAATGTGGTTGAAGTGAGAATGGAACAGTTTGGTGTTAGGGCCTTAACTGTCCTTGCTTCTACCCTACCTAGGAAGCTTTCGGTTTCTAGAAGGTAAGTAACCACCTTGATGATGAAAGACCCAGCCTCAATCATCTCTCCCTTTGACTGATAGCAAGTTAACTACCAGCTATGTAAGTAAAACCTTAGATCTGTCAACCCTGGGTACTCAACCAGGTGAGTGCAGGGACATGTGACATTTCAACCATACTCAGTAGACTCTGTCCCAAGATCAACAGAGGGTTTAGCTAGATTATAGATTCAGGACCATGAGCATTGCTTGTCGTTTGCAGCAGCAATGGGAAGAGTGTGGCCTGTGAGCATGACAACTATCTGTTTTCTTAGACTAGAGTTGTACCCATTTATTTCCATATTGTCTCTAGTTGCCTTTGGGTTTCATAGGCAGAGGTGAGTAGCTGCACAAGATAGGCATGGCCCAAAATATTTACTCTCTAGCTTTTTAGTGAAATGTTTGTTGGCTCATGGTTTAAAGCAAACAAGTTTTGGAGTGACTTGTTACACAGCCCTGACTGACTGATGCACAAGGATTATAACAAGGGATCCAAGGAAGGCGCAAAGAAAGGGCGGGTGAGCTCTGTACTGACCTGCTATGCAATGGTTGGGAATGACTCAGGAGAGGAAGTGATGTTGTCCTGAGCCATGAGTAAACTTGGGCTCAGAGGCAAATGATGAAGAAACCAAGGATCGGGACAATGTCGATCAGGCCCAAGTCATGTGGCAGGGGTTTCCTGGTTCCTGTTTAATGGCATCCCCTGCCGTCTTCCTTCCAGCAGGCACTGAGAATCTTTTGGTGAAGAGAGGGGTTTTGCGTCGCAGTCTTTTTGCCTCTCAGATGCGTGGTTTAAGGCGACTTACGCAGTTTCTCTGTTCCTTAATTTCTTCATCCATATAGTGGTGGTGATGACGATAAGACCAATTCCATAGACTTGTTATGATATTAGATGAGATCACCGGCTCAGGCTCTGTGCTACTTTTATAGTTATGTACAGCATCTGGAAAAGCTTGTCATAGGGCTTTTTATTGAACCAGGTATTAAGTTCGATACTCCAGGAATGTTTTTCTCTGATGAATTTCCAGGGAGATAAAGGGTGTGGGGTATTGGACATGTGTACTCAAGGGTCCTGATTTGCATGGAAGCCACTTGTTCCCCCCAAGTGATCGAATGCTGGGGCTCCCACCACCAGTCTCTTCTTGGGGCCCCCCAATGCTGTCTTTTCTAAGCCACCACCTGCAGTTCCTTAAATGTCTGTGACTGACAGATCCAGTCACTTAGAACTTACCTGGAGATCCCATTTCTGTGGGTGGGACCTGAGAACATTCGCATGCTCACTTAGGCAAGGAGAACAAAGGGAGGGTGTGGAGCCAGGTTGCAGAGAATGCTTCCCTGGGCACTCACCTTGCCATGTCCTGCGCTGAACCATAGGGCCTGGGGAGGACCCAATGCCAGCCTCTATGTTTTCTCAGAACAGAGTCCACTCTGGGAGGTGGACTGGTCAACAAATGTTTCTTCATCTCAAGGTAATAAGAGTGGAGGTGGGAGCTCGGGGCTCCTCGGGGTCACAGTGTAGCTTGGGGCTTTGCGGGTACCCATGCTGAGTAGGAGCTGCGTCTTGGCATGAGTAGGAAATTACAGAGGGAAAAGGTGGACATGGGCAGAGGTAGGGATGATACAGCTCAGCTAGTGCAAGGCATGATGGGAACACAATGGTGCTGAGCAGGGAATTACCCTGAAGGATGAGAAGGGACCAGCAGGGAGCAGGAGCTTTGACCCATCATTATCGAGAGGACAGAAAACAGAGGGCCTGGAAGATGAACTAAATGTAGGATAAGGTTGAGTGACCTCTCCCAGGGTCACCTTAACAGACAATGGCGTTTTCTCTTTTGGTCCCCAGGCTGTGGTATAAAGAAGTTTCTGGCATTATGGTTATTCCATTAACTTCTGGAGGTTGATATAGTATTACCATGGGTTGATGTTATATTTCTCCCTAACCCCAATGAATTTTACTATGTTGTTTCATAATATCTAATGGAACCTTAAAGGGTTTGTAAACCTCACTGAGTGGGGGTTGGGAAGAGGAAGAGGAGATGGAGGGATTCAACTTTCTGCTGCATGGCTTTGAGAAGTGACAATCGGGGTTTGGGGACAGTCTTCAAGGCTCACATGAGTTGTTTGGCAAGGATTTGGAAATCCTTTCTGCGTTTCCAAATGAATGAAGAAGTTTAAACACAAACCTGGAAGTGGATATTGAAAAAAAAAAAGTCCAATCATCACTTTAGGAGCTGAGATGTCTAAGTGTCATCAATAGAAGAGAATTTCTCAATGAGGAACTGGCCAACAAGGGGACAAAATACCCTTGAGAGTACTTCCTGTGAGAAGTCAAATGGTAGGCAAACAAGCGTTGCACCATCAAGCCTGTGTTCTTTCTCGGTTCATTTTCTGAGCATGTAACATATTGGATTCTTCACGACCCCCCCCCCCATTCTCTTGACCTATACCATCAGTTCCCCGTGCTGTAACCACAGAAAAGGAAACTCCTAGACTGTCAGTTGGTACCTGGCTGTGATGGCACCAAGAAGGCCTTTGGCTGAAATTCCTTTGAACCTGTGAGCAAAATGAACCTTTCTTCCCTGATGCGGTTTCTGTCAGGCGTAGCAGTACAGGCATGATAGCAATAAATAGCAGCTTGTGCGTGTGTTAAGTGTGAGTAGTAGAGAATGTGATAGCCTGTATGTGTGAAACGTCTGTATATGCTTGTGAGAAGTGAGTGTGTGTAGTGCATGTATGAATGTGTGTCTCTGTGTATGTTCATTGGGAGCGTGTAATCTGTGTGCACATGAGTAAGTGTGCAGGCGACAAGGAGGGAGCCACACACTCCCTAGTTTTCCCAGAGGTAGGCATCCACCCCATGGTCTTCTTGTGGACTTGCGGGGTCCTATCATATTAGCCCATTGTCCTCCTTTGAGTTCTAGATGGGATGTGTATGGTTTCTGGGTCTCAGCTCTTAATTTTCCTTCCTAGGGAGAGTTGGCTTTGGCCAGTCCTCATTAGTTTCCCAGTGCCCAGCAGGCCTGGGCTGAGAGCTTCACGTGGTGGTGAAGGCTGTGGCTCTTGAGTTAAGCTTCTCTGGGGAGCCCTCGCTTTTCTTCCCCCACTGGGTTACCCTGTGACATCAGTTTACGATTCTCAACCTCAGTTTCCATTTCTGTAAAGAAGGGTTTTAATTCCTACCCCACAGGACTGAGAAGAGCTTGAATGCAGTTCAGCATGCAGGGCAGCTGTACAGGAGACCCCGCATGTTGAACGCACAGGACACCGACACGCTGAGACTGTGTTGGCCTGTTTCAGTAATCACAGGACAGTCCCTGCCCTCAGGTTTCTCACACTCAGGAGAGGCAGTCCAGACAAAGAATGACTCATGGGCGTTTAGGAAACACAGGAAGGAGGCTCCTAATTGACTTTCAGATGCGTGGGTGTGTGGCCTGCTTGCGAGTGTGTGTTTGAGAGTGTGAGGGTGTCAGTGTGTGTGTGTGTGTATGTGTGCAAGTATATAAAAAGTGTGGAAGGGAGTGACTGTGTATGTAACAGTATGTGTGACGATGTCAGAGTATTTGTGTGTGATTGTGAATGTTTGTGTGTGTGTGTGTGAATTGAGAACACATGTCTATGTGAAGTGTGTGCTATGGTTTGAATGGGAAGGAACTCCATGGAGCTCATGCATTGAATTATGATCCTCCCTGGTGAGGCTGTTGTGAAAGGTGGTGGGACCTTTGGGACAGTGGGTGTAGCTGGCAGAAGAATGCCATTATCCTTTGAAGAGCATCTCTGCTTCTCGTTCTGCCTGGCTGCCCTGTGAAGAGCTCTGCTAGTCTGCCTCAGAGCCACTCTGCCATGTCTGTGCCCCTGTGACGGACTGAAATCCCTCCGAGACTGTGAGCCAACACAAATCGTAATGCCTTCAATTTGTTTCTATCCAGCATTTTGTGAGAGATGAGAAAACAAATACAGAGTGTGTGTAAATGTGTCTGCATATGGTAGAGTGTCTGTGAGTGCAAGTATGTACGTGCTTGTGTAGATATGTGCTTGTGAGATGTGTGTGTGTGTACATGCTCATGTGATAGAGAGTACACATACCCAACTCATGCATGTGTGTGTGTGTGTGTGTGTTCTGACTTCTGCTACATCCTTCTGATGTTCCTACTGTCTTCCTCCTTCTGTCTACTACCACAGTCATGAGTTCTTCTACATGGGACAGGTTCTCATCTTTTTGTATAAAGTCAGCTACTGCAGCAGGCTCTGAAAACACTGCTCTGGGCTCCTGTGCCTCCTCCTGCTCTGGAGGGGTGGGGGTTTGCAGTGCATATAACTTTTGGTGCTGTCTGCTCCCCCCCCCCCGGGGGGAGGAGGGGGAAGTTCTGTCTTTCTAGCTGTGCCCTCCAGGGGCCCAGAGGCAGCTGTCAGCAACCCCTGTAGTTCCTTCTTCCTCTGAACAGCTCAGCCCCACCGCCTCCCCAGTCAGCTGGGTGACCCCTGAACTCCCTCACTGCACCACAGGGCACCCAGGGGAGCCAGATAATCTATGCTTTCTGCTGCACGTGTGCCATGCGCCGAGAGCACCTGCTCTGGGTCAGCTCTGCTATGGGCTGGCTCTGCTCTCAGCAGCCAGGACCCAGCAGTGAAGAAGGCAGGAAATAGGCTTGCATTTTCCTGGGTGGGTGGAGGGTGGGGTGGGGAGGGGAGACCATAAGCAGAGGTACCAGATCCTTATTGGTCAGAGGGTGCATATTTAGATGAGAAATGAAATAGGATAAGGAGATTAATATTGGTAGGGTGGGCTTGGGAGCAGTGCCCAGGATGTAGCTCAGTTGGTAGAATGTTTGCCTGGCATTTGGGAAGCCCCAGTTCAATCTCTAGCCCCAGTGGTATGGTTGCATAATGCATAATCCCAGCAAATGGGAAGCAGAGGCAGGAGGATCAGAAATTCAAGATCATCCTTGGCTATGTTGTAAGTTCAAGTCCAGGCTGGGCTACATGAGACCCTTCAAAAAAATTTAGAAAAAGATTGGTCACATGAGTTATTTATAGAAGGTGGCTTTGAAGGAGGATAAGTAGAAAAGGTAATATCAGGCTTGGGGTTGGGAACAAGGAGGGACAACGGCCCTGTGATGTACAGCTGAGGGCTCCAAGATGAGGGGCAGCCAGGGCAAGGTCCTGCAGTATGTGGGTGCATCCCAGGGATAACAAGAGGGGAGAGGATGACAAGACAGGGTAGGTTTGGGCATCAGAGAGGGGCAGAGCAGACCCGGGACGGCTTCGAAGGCTTAGGAAAGTAACTTAGGTGACAAAAGAGACCTTGTAAGAAGCAGGTAAGTGAGGAAGAAGTCACCATTGCCCTGGATGTTGGGGGAGAACCAGAGGAGGCAAGGATGGAAGGGCGGGGAGTGCAGGACAACAGAGAGGGACCCTTGCACTTAGACCACACCAAAGCCCCTTCCGCTTAGACCACACCAAAGCCACGCCAAAAGGTAGAGGCACAAGTCTCTCGAGGGGACCACTGTCATTGTTCTCGTAATCCATAGCTCTTTTGTCCCATTACAGGCCCTGCGAACTCACAGGAAGTAAATATTTGGGCCTCACCTTCAACTTCTTTATGTGTACAATGGAGTTGGCAATGTCTACCTTTAAGAGTCCCAGAAAAGTTTGCCTTGCTGAGCCCTTTCCTGTTCTTGTTCTTGTTCTGTTCTAGAGTTAATAACTGTTATTCCCACCTAGGGATGAGGAAACTGAGGCCAACTTTTGCCCACTTGAATGTAAACATTCACTGAATGGCCCCACATATGAACTTTACCTAGAGGCATGTCAGGTGTGCGTCTCCTGGGTGGATGTAATGTAACTCCAGGACCCCCATCTCTCAGTTCAGTGGGATGTCAGGCTCCTGCCCTTGGCAGATGGAAGCCTACTCTTGTGGCCACCACATCTCTGTCACTCATTTTGCTCTACCATCTATTGTCCTCACTTCAGGAGGTGCAAACACAGCTCCTGGTACTCGGATCCCCACACGCTACTGTGGATATGGGTAGCAGGTAATAATAACAGTCACGACTGGTTTTGTATTTCCTGTGTTTAGCCCTATGGGATGCAAATCATCCCTATGTGCTTTTACAGGCGAGGAAAGGGAGGCTGGGAAATGTTGAGCAATTTGCCCAAGGTGAAGGGCAGAACTGGGGCTTGAATCTGGGGCTTGATGTCGTTAAAGTCTGCGCTTTCTGTGAATCTCTGCTGCTTATTCTAGGGTGTGGCTGGCTTGGTGAGAATCATGCATGAGCTGATTCATTAGCTACTTAATTTGCTCCATTGAGTGATGGATGAATGGCTCTGTCTTGGAACCATTGGAGAGTGGATTGGGCAAGGGCACACGGCAGAATGTCTGGAAACAGGTCTCAGAAGATGACCTTACTAGCAACATGGGCTTTTGGTGGAGGTGATTTCAGGACAGAAGCCTTCCAAACACACCCACACCTGAGTCCTTGGACCCTGAGAATATACTATGTAGTAAAAAAAAGCACCCCGATGAAGGCCCAGACTGATCACATGGTTTTCAAACACAGAGGTACTTCCTGGATCAACAGGGAAGATGGGCAGAGACACGGCATGAGAAAGACATGGTGGGCCATTGCTGGCTTTGAAAACCAAGAAAAAGGAGCACAACCAGTCTCTCCCTCCCACTGCATCTCTCCTCTCCTCCTCTCCCCTCCCCTTCTCTCTGCTCCCCTCTCTTCCCCATCC
>NW_026067930.1:14495160-14567436 GCF_014885135.2 Alexandromys fortis | reverse complement strand
TTCCTTCCTTCCTTCCTTCCTTCCTTCCTTCCTTCCTTCCTTCCTTCCTTCCTTCCTTCCTTCCTTCCTTCCTTCCCTCCTTATGCAGTATATGCCCCCCCCCCGTGTGTGAGTGTGTGTCTATACACACTTGTGAGTATACACGCAGAGTCCAAGAGAATATTCAGGTCTCTTCCTTTATTGCTGTCAATCTTATTGTGACAGAATCTCCCACTGGTCTGGAGCTCATCATTTTGTCTAGGCTGGTTGGAACGTGTGCTGGCAAGCTGTGGTGACACTCTTTTCTAGAACAAGGTTATGACTGACAGCTGTTCATCCGGATGCTGCCAGTTAGCCTTGGAGGTGTTCAGAATGGGAAGGGCTGTCCAGAGAAGGCTCCTTAGAAGAACTGGGGCTGCAGATCCAAATGGGAGGGCCACCACCAGAGGTCATTGTGTGACTTGTAAGAGAGTAAGTCTGTCTCGAGCTTAAGCATCAGAGTTGGCCATTTTATGCTTGTGATAGACAACTCCAGATCATGATGTGTCCCAGTGGACCAAGGTTTGGTATTAGGAAGGACTGGCCTTGGGTGCTCCTTGGGCTCCTTCAGCGCTGCCACATCTCCCCAATGACATGCAACTTCCTAGGGGCCTTTCCTTTGAGACACTGTAGTAAGGCTACCTTTTCCCTTCATCCGTCATTTGCCAGGTGACCAACCTCTTTCTCTAGGTTCTATTTCCTTAGTAGGCAAAAAAGGCTTGGGTCTAGATCACCTCCTGGATACACTAGGTCTAGGATTCTGATGGTACATGTGATTCTAAGGAGGGATCCTCAGCTCCAAATAAAACTAAGCACTGAAGGTTAACATTACATCAAGGAGTGTTAATCTGTTCTTGCTGGGTGGTAGGCACTGATTGCTGATGTTCACTTAATCCCTGGAAGGGTAAGTCCTATTGAATCTGGCCTCAGGTCACATAGCAGGAGGTTGGCATGGCTGGGCTTCATGCTCAGAAACAGTGATGGCAGAAGAGGTCTGGACCAGTTCCCCCCATTCTGTCAACTGTTGTTTGAAGTTACCAT
Source organism: Alexandromys fortis (assembly GCF_014885135.2). Classification (NCBI taxonomy): domain Eukaryota; kingdom Metazoa; phylum Chordata; class Mammalia; order Rodentia; family Cricetidae; genus Alexandromys; species Alexandromys fortis. The sequence goes on along the minus strand of NW_026067930.1, from coordinate 14,566,377 downwards.
GGTGGACACCAAAGGCTGACCATCCTTTCTTCTACTCACTTTGCTGTGGTTTTCACTCCATTTCCCTTGTGACCAGATGACTCTTATTCTTTCCCTGAAATCTGGGTCTGAATTAGAAGGCCTCTCTGAGGTCTTTCATGCCTGTTTCTCTATGTGAACGAGAGTGAGTCCAGCTGTAGTTGATAGCCATGCGACGTTTACTCTGGGCTGGGTCTGTTCCAAGAACGTCATGTGTGGTGACAGTGAATTCTCAGGCCCACCCTGTCTGACAAGGTGGGGGTCTCTGATCATTTCCCCTTTGTATTTGAGGGAAGGAAAGACCAGAGCATGGTTAGAATAACATGTCTGGGTCTCATGGACAGCGTGTGGTGCCGCTGGGATTCCAGCCCAGATCTTCTGCTACAGATACGAGGCTTGTACCTTAGAGTTGGTCTTTCTTAAGCCTCTCCAGACAATGGCTCCATTGTATCTATACTGTTTCCAGTCTTAAAATCACATGCAGTCTGTTCCTCAAGAAGCCAGGCTTAGCCACCACTCTTCGACAATAAGTAGATCAAAGCAGTCAAGGTAATAGCAGAGAGCAAAAAGAGGAAATCTATTTGATGTGATCACACTGGAAAAGAGGGGTAAGGAGATCCACTGATCTGTCAAGTCACTCTTTGGGGTCCTGAAGTCAGGTTTAAGCCATCCTGTTCATCACTGTCTGGGTTCCTGGTGAAATCTCCTGGTTCCTCCCCAGGCTGGTCCAGGCTTTAGGCTTTCCCCTCCTCCAGCGTGAGATTCCTGGGGGAATTCCAGTTTCTGAGGGTCCATTGTTTCAATAGTCTGATAGCCAGTGTGAGGAACACAAGAATATCTTTGTTCCTGACAGGCTGGTGACAGTGTAAGTTTAATGAAAGGGGATTTAAATAAGGTCAACAAGGAGCTGGGGAAATGACTTAGCAGACAAGGTGCTTACTGCACAAAGCTTAAGGACCACAGTTCACATCCCTAGAACCCACGTGAAAGCTGGGCAAGTGTGGTGACCTCCTGCAATCCCAGCATTCAGGAGGGAAGACCGGGAATTCCAGGGTGAGCTAAGAGATGCGGAGTTCGCCAGTTCTGGGTCCAGGAACAGAACCTGCCTCTGTAACAAAACAGAAAGAAATCGAAGAAGACACCTGACATCAACTTTGGGCCTCCATATAGACACGCATATGTATATGCACATGCATTGGTACCTGAAAACACATATTTGCCTATACACATCTAACACACACACACACACACACACACACACACCCCACACTTAACCATATTATGAAAAATAAAGCTATACTAATTGTTTAGGTTGGATCCTTGAATAACTAAGTGGCCATCAGGATCTTTAAGGGCAGGGCAGGGCATCTTTTGAGCATGAGGACTCTTTACATTTGGTGGACCACCTCAAGGTACATACTTTGTGATAATCATTTATAGAGGCCTCCTGGGTGGGAAGGAGTCCTACCTTCAGAATAGCTGTGGCCTTCTGGTCCTCCTCTAGTTTTACCTCAATGCAGGACCCTAAGTCTTATACCATTGTTCCAGGTCTATATCCATTAATGTTCAGAGGGAAAAAACCAGGTTTCTTTTTTTTTCTTGTGCTTTGATGTGTCCTTTTTAAAATTGTTTTAATTGAGCTATACATTTTTCTCCACTCCCCTACCTTCCTCCCTTCTCCCCTTCTCCCTTCTCCCACGACCCCTACGTTCCCAATTTGCTATGAAGATCTGGTCTCTTTCTCTTTCCTATGTAGATCCATTTATGTCTTTCTTAGGGTTCTCCTTCAAACCAGGTTTCTGAAAACAGCAACAAACAAACAAATTCCCTTTTTTGGCACCCAGCTGGTAATTTAGCAGGGAGCGATTTCTGAAGTGGAGGTTTCAGGTAAAGCAAATCTCTACCACCTGATTTGTGCTTTTGAAGAAGATAGGCTTTTTAAAAGACACACGTGACTGTCTTCTCCTCTGGATGAGAGGAAAACGCTGGAGGAGGCAGGAAGGAGAGAACACAGAATAGAGGATGTGTGATAGAAGCTGTTGGTCCCCCCACCACAAAGTTGCACAAAAAACAATAACACCATTCCTGCTTTTGTCCCCATTGCGTGGCAGTTGGGTCATCCAGCAGTGTGCTGGGGAGGATGGTCAGCTTGCATTCAGAGCTAGTGCAGTCTGTTTTCAGATCTTAGAAAGCCCAGGTTGTTCCTCCTGTTGGCTGCGGTTGCTCACAGCTCCTGCAGAATGCTCTCAGGCTCTTGTGCAGCCGTACAAGCTCTCATGTTTATTCTTGCTGTGTCTCATTTGGTCATTTTCATGTTTACTTCTGTTCCACATAGCTTCCAAGCACTCCATAGGCTACAAGCGTGGCCCAGGCAGCTCAGGGCTCCCTAGGTTCACAGGTGGAACCATTTCTTCACTCTCCTCATCTTGGAGACACAGAGATGACTGAAGCCTTTGCTTTGGAGGAGAGCTCCCTTGATTATCAACAGTGATGCTGAAAACATCCAATCAGAATAAGGGAAAGGTGAAGCCAATCAGAATAAGTCAAAATGTAGCCAAATAGAATAAGCCAAAGACGCAGTCAATCAGAACTGTTGGCTAGTGGAATTTAATGATCTACAGGCATGGGCAAATTGTAAAAAGGACTGAAAGAACAGAAGTGGGGCTGGGAGGGGGCTGTCTTTTCTTGAGAGAAAGGTCAAATTGTTAGATTTTGAGGGATAAGTAGAAACAGAGAAGTTGATAGGAGAGCACTTCCGGGAGAGGGAACTCTAGTGAGCGAGAAGTTGAGAAAGTCCATTAAAATGACAGGAGGGTTATAGCGTTTTACAGTTTTCACAGCTGGAGCCCTTTTACAGGCAAGATGCTCCCCTAACATCCAGCACCTGTGGAAATCTGTCTAGGTAGACTTTCTGAAGACTCCGTCTGAGTAACTAACTTTACTTCTGATAACTGTTTTTTCCCATCTCAGAATGGGGACAAATGTTTACTCTATTAGCTCAAGGTAAGGGTAAGAGCGAATGATGAAGGTACAGCTTTCAAAATGTGGGGGAAACCCATAAATGCTCAGCAAATGTTATCATCACCACCACCACCATCACCATCATTATTATCACCACCCCAACCACCATCACCATCCCCACCATCACTACCATTATCACCACCACCACCATCATTGCTCATGTGCCTATTCTGAAGTGCATGAGGACTTTGTCCTACAGCCTGGTCAAGGGAACTCTTTCATTTCTGCATCCTCTTCCCCTTCCAGTTTTGGAGTTGTAGTTTTCAGCCAGTGCTTCCAGACAATTAGAGTTGAATGTGTAAATATGAGAGACATGGTCATCCTTTGTGGAAAGCATGTTGTCCCAGTGTCCTCTTGCTTTGGGGGAATCTAGACTGGGCCTGAGCCTGGTGGGAAGACCTCTCACTGGACCAGTCCTGCACCCTTGTGAGTTCCTTTTGGGTAAAGAACATTTGACCCTAGTTTAGAAAGATCGCCTTTCACAATCCCCTAGTTCCCTTAGAGGCAACTTGCTGAGCTTGTAGAATGAGCAGAGAAACACTGACTATTTTTAGGATGAACTGGAGGGACTCGAACTTTGGTATCTTCTCACATTTCACAACCCTATTGAGGGATCTAGAAAGGAGTTGCTGTGGAGATGGAGGTGGTGGGGTGCCCACTGTGTTCTCATTGTGGTTTTCACCTGAAGCCAGGGTGAGACATTGAGCATGGAAGTGCTTTGAATGGCCAATGCCATTTATTTTTTAATAGTCTCAATATTTACTTATTTGTTGTAGTTAAAATACAATTACATCTCTTCCCCCTTTCCTTCTCTCCCTCTAGTCCTTTCTAGGGCCCCTCCCTCCAATTCCTTGCATGCCACCCCTTCACATTAGTAGCCTCTTTTTCTTTTATTATTAGTATATGTGTGTTTGTGTGTACACATGTGCATGTGTGTGTGCTTATGTGTGTATACATAAATGCATAAATTATTAGCACCACAGGAGATGGCTATAATTCATCATATTTTGTTATAGGAAATTTAAGGCAGAAAGGAGGGGAATGTGACCTAGTCACACAGAGGACAAGGGAGATTTGGGAATTGTTTATGTAGTTTTATGTATTCGTGGGGTTGGGAAGGACCCCAGGGCCTTGCACATGCTAAGCTAGAGCTCTACCACTGAGCTACAGTCACAGCGTCATTTGTTTGTGCTGTGTGTGTGTGTGTGTGTGTGCATGCACACGCATATGTTTTCCTAGCTCCTTTATCTGGACTGCCTCTGAAAGGTGCCCCTGACACTTTGGGTGGGTTTTATAGAAGTGTCCAGAAAGCCATTATCTGGACTTTTAGTTGATTCCAGATCCAGTCAAGCTGACAGCCTAGATTAACCACGACAGTGACCCTGGGGAAAACAGAATACAGAAATACAGCTCCCCATGTTGTTGTGATCCCCAACCATAAAATTATTTTTGTTGCTACTCCATAACTATAATTTTGCTGCTGTTAGGAATCGTCCTGTAAATATTTGATCGGCAAGGTATCTGATATGTGACCCTTGTGAAAGGGTTGTTTGATCCCCAAAGGGGTCACAACCCCCAGGTTGAGAACTGCTGGTCTGGGGTGTGACAGTTGGGCAATGGACTCTTCTGGTCCTGGCTATGCAGGGCTGCGAAGTCCATCAGTTCCTGTCTCAGCTCCTGCACATGTAAAATGGGCACAAGGAGAGGGACGCTGCTGAGCCAGTCAAATTATCGAAGGTCCTCAGGCTGCTACAGCAAGGGTATATGCTAATGTACCCCAAGAAGGGCAGAGGGTTTCTTCATAGTATGGGATCAGTGAATACATGCTGTCACCATGACTGCTTTGGATTGACTTTTGATCAGTGCTGAGAGGCTGAGAGCCACCTGGAGTACAGGTTAATTGAGGGAGGTATATAAACAAGGTATGTTTTGCCCAGGCAACATCAATACGAAGGCAGATTCAACAGGAAAGGCACTTGAGTGGAGCCTGATGAAGGGGCATAGAGGTGAGGTTTTTACGTGTTATGGTTGGTATTAACTGTCAACTTGACCGAATCTAGAATCATCTGGCAGATGGACTCTGGGCATGCCTATGAGGGACTATCTTACCTGACAGGGGCACAGCCATCTTGACTATGGGTGAGGATGTTCCCTGACTAGGATCCGGGATTATATAAGCAGAGGAAGACAGTAATACCAGGATGCACCCATCTCTCTGTGTCCTGATTGTGGATGTGCTATGGCCAGCTGCTTCAGGCTCCTGCTGCCTCGAATCCCCCATCATGATTGGAGCCCTTAAACTATGAGCTGAAACGAACCCTCTCTCCCGAGTTGCTTTTTGAAGTTTTTTTTTTTTTAATTGCAGCAACAGGCAAAAAAACAAACAAAAGAAATAATACAAAAGAAGGAATATATCTTTTTCACAGCTGGTTTATCCACGCAGAATTACGATTTCTTCAGCTTGCTTTGCAAGGGTCTAGGAGTCAACGTGAGCTTGGTCAATGATGTGACTTTTGTTAATGGGCTTTACCCCAACCTTTCAGGCAACATATGTTATTCAGATAGGCTCTGTTTTCTTTACAAAACCCAAATCGCTTCCAGAACCATCTGTGTTGAGAACCTCTGTTGCCCAGCTTCCTTTATTCAGCTCTGTATTTGCAGAAATGGGAAACTGAAACCCGAGAGTGAAGAGTGTTTGCTAGGGATGGGGAATATAGGAGTTAGACTGAAACAGGGGCTGCTTAGGGACCACGGTTTTCAAGAGTTTGGGATTGGGTATGGCTGTGTGTGTGTGTGTGTGTGTGTGTGTGTGTGGCGTGGGCAGGTCTGCAGTCTGGAGGCTGGAGATCAAATCTGTGCTCTTGTGTTTATCTGTTAATTACTAAGCTACAAGCTGAGCGCACAGGGATTCAAACCACTCTCCACGCCTCAAGAACCTCCTAGGATAGAGGTTGGCAAAGCATGCATGAAATTTCACGATGCTAAGTCCAGTAGAGTATTGTGCAAAGTGCCCTGAGAGCAGTGTCTTCACACCACACTGTGGAAAAGATGTAAGCTCTGTGGCCAGACCCAAATGGGTTTCAGTTACAGCTCTGCCACTTTGTGACTCGGGGTAAATTGCTTAGCCCCTCGGAGCCTTGTTTTTCCCATCTAGGAGAGAGAGAGTGAACTAACTTATCTACCGGCACTAATGAATAAAGGGTAAATGAGCTACATGGCTCAGTACATGGCTCAGTAGATGGTGGCAGCCATCTTGTCAGCATCAGGGTCTGGCTGGGCAAAGCCTTCAGCATCGCTAAGTGTCTGGAACCATGAGCTACCCACATCTCACACCAAGGCAGTGAAGGGCACTGAGCTGGGTGAAACTGTGGTTGTTGAGCAAATGTAGGTATCGCTCTCAGGATGGTTGGCCAATCCTAATGAGGGTGGAGCAGACACAGAGAGAGTGAAGTTTGTCAGAGTCCAGTGAGTCACTGTGGGTCTAGGCCAAGCCGGTCTCCCCATCTCTTGTCCCTCTCACCCACTGGCCCTCTGTTCTCCAGCCTGCTCTGCCTCCTCTGCAGCCCCACCGCCTTCTGGACCAGACCCTGCTGAGTCCCAGGCTCTGGGCCTGGGCTCCAGCTCTTTGTCTGCCAGCAAAGCCTTTCAGCAGGGAGTGGGCCTTGCCCTGGGCCTGAGAAAGAAGTCAGGCGTGCTTGGAATGCAGTTGCAAAAGAGGTTACAAGAGGAGGCTGAAATCAAGTGATGTCGAGAGGTTTTGTTATTTTTGAAAAAATGACTCATTCTGAGAAACCCTAACTGCCTCCCAGAACATCCACCTAGCTGCCTCTGAGTGTAACCCTGTTCACTTGCTTACGCTGCAGAGAGAGGCACGACTCATGCTGGGACTGCAGTGGGGGAGGGTGGAAGGAGGGGCAGGTTAATGGTAGGAATGTTGGAAGGGACTGTGTCACTCCTGGGTGGGAGTGTGTTTCATTCTTGAGTCTTTTCCTCTAACTCATCCCGTTCAAGACAACACAAGCATCTGTTTGGAAGCTATGGGTTCTCTGACTTGAGCCGGGCTACTGGATGTGTGTGTGTATGTGTGTGTGTCTGTGTGTATATCTCTGTGTGTTGTGTTTATATGTGTGTGCGCGTGAATCTCTGTGTATGTATTTCTGTGTCTGTGTGTGAGTGTGTATGTCTCTGTGTCTGTGTCTATGTGTGTTGTGTTTATGTGTGTGTGTGAATCTCTGTGTATGTATGTTCATGTCTGTGCATGTGTGTGAGTATGTATGTCTCTGTGTATGTGTCTGTGTGTGTTGTGTTTATATGTGTGTGTGAATCTCTGTGTATGTATGTGTGTGTGTTGTGTTTATGTGTGTGTGTTGTGTTTATATGTGTGTGTGTTCCTTTTTCATGTGTGAAGGAAATGGGCTCACAGAAAACTTAAGCTACTTCCTTGAGATAGGGTTGGGGAGGAGAAGAGGAAGGAAGAAGAGATAGAAAGAAGGCAGGAGAAGGAGCCAGAGGAGAGAGAAGAGGAAGGTAGGCAGCCCTGAGCAAGAGGACCACTCATCCTTAGATACACTATGAAGGACTGGGTTCCATGAGGCACCTATAAAAGTCCTCATTGTCAGGGGATGCTCAGGAGCACAGAGTTAGGTGGGGGCATGGACTCTAGTTCCACTTCTAGCCTTAGCTGTCTATCTGTGTGGCCCTGGGGGACACAGGTTCTATTGCTACACCTTCATTTCCCATCTGTAAAAGTGTGCTGAGGTATGCATGACAGACACAAAGCTTTGCAAATACAATAGGTGTTATTAGAATATACTGGAAAACTTGGTACAGGGCAGAATATTGACCCTCTCCCACCACCACCTCAGAAGTTCCAATTCAGCAGAAAGAGGGAGGGGTCTGGGAAGTCACATTTCTGACCATTATGATTTGTCCAGGGCCCTCACTTTGAGGAGACTGGGCTTGGTGAGCTCTAAGGTTCTGTGGCTTTGTGTTCAGAGGGCTTCTGGGTGCTCAGTTCTGGGCTGGATGCTCAGAGCACAGATAGAAGCCTCAGATGTGGCCTCCACCTTCTGTGTCTAACAGTGAGGATGTGGAAACAAGGAAGTCAGAAGCCGAGGCCTGTGTGGGCTTAAAGGAGCAGCCCTGGTGAGCCTTTGGACCCCAGCTGTCATTGATCTGAGGGATGCTGGAAGGATGGCTTCTGTGTACTGGGCAATCATGAGGTGCTTTGAACACGCTTCCCCGCTCCGCCGAGAACTTCACAAAGTACTCGCTGCATGAGCTCTGGTGTCTAGATCTGTGCTTTAGAGTCACCAAGGCCAGCTTAGTGGGTCCCTGGCTTCCTGGAACAGCTGGAGAAGGTGGTTCCTGATAGTCTGCAATCTGGGACCACAGTCATGCATTTAATATATTTTACATCTGCACAATCATATGGATTACTATATGTGTAAAAATAAACGCACATGCACACAATTTTTATTCTGCACATTCTCTATTTTCAAAGTCTCCTATGTGCTAATATTTTTATATATAGACCCCAAACAGATTCTCATAGTACTTTCTCAGCCATTCATGGACTTCAACAGCGCAGTTGAGATTTGGACTCACATAACACCCATACTCCTGGGGATGTAAAACAGGTCAGAGTTCAGGCTTCTTATTATAGTCCATACTGTAAACATGTCTTTCTGGGGGCCATTTGGCTCCATTCTTTGAACACTTTTCTGTGCTTTCTTTGGGGGTTGGAGTGCCCCCCACAAGTGCTGAAGTACTGTCCAATGGGCCTAAGGATGAAGAAGCTGTAACACACCTTTCAGAGCAAATGTGCACATCAGATAAACTTCCTTCAGCCCGAGACAGTGCTATTGCCCGTGGAGTCGGTGTTAATGCATCAAGTCTATTAAATAGGATGCCTTTAATCAAAACACATAAAATAAATAAGCATTAGGATGGGTTGATGAAATGTTATAACCAGAGGCCACGAGAAGCCCAGCCCTCTGTTTCCCCTTGGAGCGAGCAAGGGTTTAACGATTCTCTAATTAAAATATTCATGGCGGTTCTACGGAACATAACGACCATGAGAAATAATTGACCACACTTGTGTTTCTAAATGCATGTCCTTGGATGCTCATAAATGTGTGGATATAAAGAGTGCTGATCTTCTCCGTAAGCCACTACTGAATGTATCAGTGCTCAGTAGAACACATACATTTAACAAGATGACTCCCGTTTGCAAGAGGGGAGCGGCCCTCACAGTCCCCGCAGTCTGCAGATGTGTGCTTATTGGTCCTGTAGGGTAGCAGTTCATCCTCAGCTCAGCCATTCTCTCTGCTGCCTACACTTGAGCAAATGCCCTTGAACGGTTCCTTAAGCTCCACACACGCTTGAGTTAAGAAACCAAACAAACAAACTCTCACAAACTTGGTTTAGCCGCAAGCTTGCAACCTGCAGAGCTGGGTGCCACACTGTTACCTGTGGTGTCGACAAAGCTTGCTCACAGATGCCTTTAAATCAGAGATGACAGCTCGTCTTTGCCATGTCTGTGATGCATTTGGCTCTTTCCTCAATTTGGTGGGTGAATCTGGCTTTTACGATTAGAGGCAGCCATGGTGCGCTCCTTAGAGGGTCTTCTTCGGGATCCCTTTGCGAGAACACAGGCACTGAGGTACTCTAATGGTCCTAGGTGAGGAAGAAATGGCCTCTGCAGGCTGAGGCAAAAGGCAAGTTCTGCTCCCTTAGGTCATGCCAAGCCTTTCTAGCATATTTCTGAGAAATGTACCAGGAGTCTGACAGCCCCCGCAGGCCTTCATGGGTTTAGGAGGGAGAAATGACCTCCCTGGTTGCCATGGTGATGACCGCACCGACCCTAAGAGAGTGGCTTTTTTGACCCTCCTTGGGACAGGTGGTGCTGGGAGGTGGGGGAGGAGCATCTGGGCTGTTCTATGGCCTCCATCACTGAGAACAGAATCCTCCCGGGCCCTGGTTGGTCAGTGGAGCCAGAGGAGGCCCCGAGGCTGAAGAAGCCAACAGCTGGCAGCCATCCCACACAAACACGCTCTGTCACTATGAATTATTTCCATGGTCTGTGGAAGCTGGATGGGACCTGTGACAGGCTCCTTAATAAGGAGCCTGAGGGTCTTTCTGTGGTGGCCCAGATTCCTGAGAGGTTGAGGGTACATGGAGAAGTGGGTGGAGCATTTCCTTCTCCTCAGAGTCCCCCGGTTAGGCATCTGATGTGACCCTCGCTGCCCCAGGAGCCGTCTAGAGTTCTAAGTCTCCTGGGGAAGAGGCTTTGAAGATGTGTTTCAGACATGGTCTCAGTGCCCCACGGAGCAGGCCAGTTTCTCAAGCTTCTCCAAGGATACTGTGCCATCCACGCCAGGCCTCTGCATCACATGCCTTCTCTGTTTGAACTCTTTGTTCGCATCCTTGAAGACACTCATGTGTCATGCTCTGTGCGGTTTCTACTCCCCGGGGAAGGCTAGGGGCTCATTCCTTGTGTTTCCGCGGCTCTCTGTAGTGGCCTGTGACCTGCATCCTAGCCGTGCCTTGAGAGACCTTGCATTTTTCTTCAAGTACAGTTTGTCCCTTAAAAACTCTGTAGCGGGACAAATACAATGCCAACCTCGCCCGGGGCCTGGAGCTCACGAGTCACATGACAGAAGCCAGCTCTTGATGATTTTTCACCCTGTAGATCTCATTTTCCCTCTGTCACAATTGTTTCCTCTCTAGGACCCGCTCTTATGAGACTGGTCCGTTGGAGCAGAAAACCCACATTCTCTGGCCTTTCTGCCTGGCGCTGCCACCCTGGGAAAGTCTTTCCCCCTGAATCTCAGTTTCTCCATTGGCAAATTGGTACTTACTAGTCATGACGCCCAGCTCTCTGCAGAGAACAAGTGGCCATGAACAGCGGTGACCGTGGCAGAGATGAGCGTGGCAAATGTCATACGATGATCTTTTGCCTTAGTTTTCTAGAATTCGTGTCTTCTCAGGATGTGCTCTCGAGTGCTTTTTTTGTTCTCTCCCGGCGCTGGGCATCTTCCTTAGTGGTGAGATTTCTGGTCTTCAGGGCCTTGTCTTTGTTCAATATTGACTAGTCTGTCATGCGCACAAAAAATGCTCAGTGTATGAAGAGAAAACTGTATCCTAACAAGCATGCATTTACTGAGTGCATGCACGCCCTGGGGACTGGATATGGGAAGATGGCAGCTCTGCATGTTTCTGAAAAGATAGAGCCCTCAAGAAGCTGAGTGAAGGGCAGAGCGAAGGCATGCAGCCACTGCATTGGTCGTTCATTAAGGCGACAGTTGCATCTGGCTTTGGGAAAGCAGGAAAGAATAAAGCACCCATGTGTCCTTGTGGGGACTCAATCAGGTGTGCAATGCCATCATCTGTCCAGCACAGGGGCTGACCTAACTGGGACAACAGGGAATAAGGAGAAGGCAGACACACAGACCCAGGCACAGGAAAGCTGGGGTCAGGTGGGTCATGCACGCGAATGGAGATGCATCAGTTATAGGGGAACTCAGCAGTTTAGCCATCTGAGTTGAGGAGGTGGGTTTGTTGTATTCAGCTGAAGAAGGTTGTGGGTTTAACTGGTCTGGGTGGGGGTTTCCTAGGGGAACACTCTCAGGTTGTAAACACATCACCATGGACATTTTCTGTACACTATCAGCATCCACATGTGGACCAGGGAAGGGTTTTGTCACTCCCAAGGGTCTGTGGCATTGGGGTCCTTGACGTGGCCATGCTCATACGGTCACTGAGGATTTTATCAGCTCCCTGAAGCCCAAAGCGAACATGAGCAGGTGAGTCCTGTCACAGAGGGACAGTCCTAGAGTCATTGCTTCTTCACTCAGCATCACACCCTGGTCTTTCTCCTGTGCTGACCGCATTCACAGGGATGCCTCGAAGAAAGGGAAGCTGTCGGTCTTGAGTCCCCACCAGGTGCCTGGCCCAGTGCTCTACAAATGATGAGAATTTTTCACAAAGCTTACCCACGCCCAGCATTATAATTTCTCATTGTGCTGACTGTAAGAGACCTCGAGAGAAGAAGGCTGGAAACGGGACCTGGGTGGCAGAACCAGATGTCTCCCCACGTCCACAAAGCTGGGAGGGCATCAGAGAAGCTGGGTAGGCAGGAAAGGAAACAGGGAGACTCCTTCTCTGCCACAGGTGTTCTCAGCAATAAGCAGATTTCCCTAGATCCTGTCTGCTAGGAACGTAGCTTGGAAGCGGAGGTTGCTTCTTCCTAACTCAGCAGCACCCTCTGCAGATGCAGGGGGAGTGTTGCAAGCAGGACCAAGAGCCTACTTATCTCTGCTCCCCGCTGGAGCGGCACCACAGGACCCTGGGGGAACTGAGCTTTCATCTCAGAATGAGACACAGAGATGGATTAACTCCGAGTCCCAGAGTTAGAGATGACAGAATGGGAGATGCACCCCTCTGATCCCGCCAGTAACCCCCCTTCCAGACTCCCTTCCCTCATCTTTAGTCTTCTTCCTCACCTTTCTGCCACTGTCCCCCTCCCCTCTCTTCTCCCTCTTCCTCCTCTTCTTTCCCTCCACACTTCATAGGTCTTGAACACAGTCTTTTCCCTGGGATGATATGTCTGGGTGGGTAACATTCACTCTCAGGGACCATTGTTAAATTGATTAGTTGACATCGTAAGTTCTTGACTGTGGCTGAATGCGTCTATCAAGTGTTACCATGTCAGGCCCTGTATAAGGGCTTCATCTCACTGACTTCTCACACATGAGGAGATTCAGCCTCAGGGTAGTTTCGGAGCTTGCTTAGTGTGGCCCAGTAAGTTGTGGAGCTAGCTGTGATTTAAACCCAGATTCCCATCACCACCTTTTTTAAACCTCAGAACCAGTTATGTTAACTTCTGGGCTACACATCTTCTCTAAAGGCTAATTCAAGACACAGGCATATTCTCATAAAGTTTTGTTCTTTGAACTATTGGCTTATTCCGCGTCTGAGAGAGGTGCAGGCCACCTTCTCCAATTTCTTGCTTCTTAATTCTGAGGATTTTACTGAGGTTCTGCTTAGGTACTGGTTACTGAACTAGGGATCAGGGACGGAGAAGGGACTGACTCACATAGAATCATGGCCTTGTGGGTGTCCATGTCATAGAGTCAAGGGGCAAACATGGGTTAGTAGAAGCACTCCATAATTCTGGGATGGCTCCAGTCATAATGATGGGTAGAAGTGTCACCTCCCAGTCTGTGTGGTGCACCACCTGAGTGACTTAGACCTAACGTCCCTTACGATCTGTGCGGTGCACCACCTGAGTGACTTAGACCTAGTGTCCCTTATGATCTGTGCGGTGCACCACCTCAGTGACTTGGACATAGCATCCCTTAGAAACATGGGGCAAGTTCAAAGAGGTGCGCGAGGAGAACAGTCATGTCCGCCTCTATGGCACAGGGAGGTTCTACAACTAAGGGCCCTGGGGATCCCAATATCATAAAGACTGGTTTCTGGTCCCCTCACACAAGGGCTGTTGTCAAGTTTTGAGGAAATGGGATTCCGTGTTTCGACCTGGAGGGCAGGACTGCTATTTTAGTTTCCATTTCTTCATTAGTTACCCAGCTCGCATTTCTTTTAAGTTCACAGGAATCTTGCCTTTGTTCTCCTTTTTTTGGGTTAAAGTCTAGCTTGTAGTGTGTGTGTGTGTTTGGTTGGTTCCTGAAATGAGAGCTCACCAGCTTGTAGGTGTCATATCGAAAGACAGAAGATCAAGTGTGACTTAAGGAATTTCTCTGCCAAAGCAACAACGGCGTCTTTAGACAAGGGAGCCTCATCTCATGCACATGTCTTACACAAAGGCCAGCGCTAAATAGTTTTTTTAACACCCCTCTGACCCCCGCCTTTTCCGTGAATGTCTTGACTCCTCAAGAACACCGTTTGTGTGCATGTGCGTGCGTGTGTATGCACATGGACACAAACAGATTTTATGTGCTTAGTAGAAACAGACTTACCTCTGAGGGAGGACTTCCTGAGAGTTCTGCCAGGCCCGTGATGGGGGGGTGGAATCTCCTAGCCTTTAAAAAATTCTAAATTCTTTTCTCTTTCAAAAACGGGATGTCTTTTAAGATACCATGTTCCTCTGCCCGGGGTTGAACAACAGCTTACCAAAATTTATAACTGAAAGGGAGACAAGATCAGGCCCAGGTATCCCCCTGTTCCCGAAAGGACCAACCATCCAGTCTCACAGTTAAATTTATGTTAGGGTCTGTCTCATGGCTTTATATAATTTATGGATGGCCACAGGCCCCTTCTCATTAACTGTTAGGTCACAACATGAATAAATCTGGTAAAGACACCTTTCTGTACCACCACCTTTCTTTTTGCCCCCCCCCCCCCCGGTGTTGGTTCTAGAAGGGGAGGCTGACGTATCAGAGTCTGTGTCTTTACATTATAGAAGGGAAGGGGCTTGCTGTTCTAAATGTTGGAGCAAGGGCCATCCTAAGCCAGCAGCAGAGCTGGGAGTCAAAGGTCTTCTAGTTGGGCCTGGGAGAAAGGGCTCATCTGGCCCACACTTTCTTATCCACTCAGAGTTCTGTCTCCTTTCTTTGAACACTGTGGGTTTAGTCAGTGCTGCTGACCACTGGGAACCATCAACCGAGATGACCGTGTTTCTGCAGGGATTCTTTAGGAAGTGACTCCAGGTCTTGGGCACCTCTGACCTCGCCTCCCTCCTTTGCCAGTCTGGCTAGGGGTGGTAGCATCTTTTTGCTTTCCTGGGTTGCTCACCGGTTTGAGCCTTCCTTGCCCTCTCATTTTCTACCTTAATTTCTCCTGGTTCCCAACACTCAGAGTGGTTTCTGTTGACTTGGCTGGACTTTGCCTGCTGCATTATAACTTTTATTGGTTTTACCTTATAACAGCCTGCAGTAAAGATGCTGATGATAGTGTCGGTGATTTCCACTCCTTCCTGGGTCTATAACCCCGCATATTACAAAGCTTTCACTCGGGTTCTGTAATTTGAGTTTCGTAATAACAGTGTGATGTAAGAAAGGCATTTATCATTAATTCCACTTTACAGAACGGGAAATGATTTCACTCTGTTCACACAGCTGCTGGGTCTGGAGAGAGCCGGAACCAGATCCTTCACAGATGCTCCTCACCCGAGTTAACCCTCCGTCTTCCGTCACCATCCTGCCTGCCCCCACGGGCCAGGGCCTTAATGCTCTTGCGTTTCAATGGTGCTTTTTAGAGCACAGGGCACAAACCGCAGGTCAAGGGAGACCGAGCTGTTTACTGTTGGGTAATAAACGTGACAGTACTTGGTGGTTTAAAGTGCATCACTGGGAGCAAATTAAGATATTGCATCAGAAAACATTAATGGAATATAACTAATAAAAACTATTAAGGGAATAAAATTCCATCATGTAAATGTACTACATTTTCCTTTTCTGTTCATCTGCTGAGGGACATTCAGGCTGGCTCCAGGTCTGCAGTGTGACAATAGACACGGATGTGAAAGTGTCTCTGTGGTATGGTGACTTAAGTCTTTTGGGTATATACCCGAGAGTGGGATGGGCCGGGTTATATGGTAGTTCCCCTTTTAGGGTTTTGAGAAATCCTTACTTGGTTCCACAGTGGTTATACACCTTTAATTGCCCTTGGCAGTGAATAAGGGCTCCTCCTTTTCTACATCCTGCCAGCGTTTGCTGTCACCTGCCTCCTTGATAATGTCCGTTCTGCTGGGGCAACAAGAACTCTTTTTTTTTTTTTTGGTGGGGTTGGGGTGGGGTGAGCGAGGCTTAAGATGGGGTTTTCTGTGTAACAACTCTGACTGTCCTGGAATGTGCTCAGTAGACCAGGCTGGCTTCGAACTCATAGAGATCCGCCTGCCTCTGCCTCCCAAGTGCTGGGATTAAAGGTGTGCACCACCATAGCCCAGCTTCAAACTTGTCAATTCTTAAGCAGCAGATATCTGAAAAATTATTCTCATATAAAAATAAATGAGGCTACAATGTGTAATTCAATGCAAATGTCCCAGCCTTTCTAAGGAAATGAGACACAACTGCAAACCAATTGTGTGATTGTTGGTGGTTAAGTAGAGCTATGCCTGGGGCCAGACCCTTCACCTACTTAGCAGTGGACTGGGGAAGGTGTGAGGTCGTAGCCACCTACTGGTGATGGTGCTGTATTAGAAGAGACTGTGGTACAGGGACTAGAGCTTAAGCATCCTCAATGTTGGGGACCTACTTTAGGCCCTCACGATATTTACATTCTGGGGTTCATGCCATTGTGATATATCCTCTCTTTGATCAACTGCAGGATTTCTGACTTGTTCCTAAGGCACAAAACATGGCGAAGGCCACAGTGTCTTTCAGGTAATTCTCTTATGGTAGATGAGACCTTGCCTTATCTGACTCTTGTAAAGGCTAGACAAAGCTAGCAACCATATTGGGACATGAGCCCAAGGAAACACAGGTGAGAGGAGAGCTGTAAGGAGGGCCTTTAGCATCAACCAACTAAAAGCCGGGGCCTTCAATGGGGCAGGTATAAGAACTTCTTTCTGCCAATAAACCAATGGGCCTAAAAGTCCCTTCTTTTCCAGTTGATTCTCCAGATGAGATCTAGCCTGCCAGACATTTTGTTTATTGCTCAGCAAGACACAAAGCACAGCACCCACTATAATCATACCTGAAATAGACCCTCAGAAACAGAGAAAGCAGATGTGTGTTGTATTAAACCTCCAAGTTTGTGGCTGTGTGGAACCCAGCAACAGAAGAAATCAATCACACTGACCAGAAGGCACATGGGGACCTCTACAACCACCTCAAGGCACAACAAATTTGACTATGCATTTTTGTGTAAAACTTCTCTTTGTAGGTTAAAATACTGATAAAAAATGTTCTGGAGGATAAGACCCTCAAGGGCCAGCTGAAGACTGTGTGGGAACATGGGAGAGTTCTCTCAAGCCCTGTTGGAAGCGCATACTAGCTGTAGAGCTTAGCTGTATTCCGTGTGGGTTGCTTCCCCTCAGAAGGGATGCGTGAGGGTCTCTGAAGATTGTGTAGGGAAAGAGCCATAGCATGCTTTCTTTACTCGCTCTTTTCTTAAAGTCTGTGAGTTGGAAGGAAAAGGGTCAGAGGGCATAGTGGGCAGGTGGCACTGGGTGAGTCAGAGGCCAGCTCCCCCTTCACACTGGGGAGCCTAGTTAACCTGTTTCTGAAGTCTCAGCTGTGGCTGTCACACATTCTTGTAGGGCTCATGTTCTACCAGTCTGTCCATATTGGCCACCCATAATATGATAACGTGAGTGAGCCAGTAACTCTGGGCACCCCCTATCCAGCAATCAAAAAAATATATACTTTTTTAATTCAATAATTAAAAAAAAACTAACACTGAATCTATGGTTCACCGGAAGAATGCTTGTCTAGCACGCATAAAGCCTGATTTTCAGTTTCAATATAACATGAAAACAACAACACCAACAAAAAATGTACAAAATTATGCCAAGCAAGGATGGAGCAGATCATGTTAGCATGACTCAGTGATGGCTGCCAATGGAGGCAACAAACAAATGATGGAGAGTTTAAATAAAGGCATGATGCTAACTTGCATTTGTTCAAATTGGCCAGCGAGCCTTACCTTCATTCTGTTTGTCTCTCCAGGGAGACAGCACCCACAAGGTTAGGACCCAGTCAGCCGCTAAATGGACCAGACAGCCACTGGCAGACAGAGAGCTGAGAAGAAGGTTTGCCATGCCTAGAGCATGACGGTTAACTGGAAGAAGTCTGAGCTGTGACTGGAGAAAGCCACAGAGAAGTAACTGGCTGTTGGTTTCTTTTGAGAGCTCTCCACACACAGGTCAACATCTATGTGATTTAGTAATAGTTACGCTATCTGAGTGTCTAACACACAAAACCTGCCTTTATTGAAGATCTTATTCGGATTGCACTTTCCAGAAAGAAGACCCTGAGCAGGGACATAGCATTTAATTTGGGGGTGACCTTAAAGAGTCCCAGTAAAGAGCTGAGGAGCCACATAGAGGGTGTATGACCGAGCCAGTTGATGCTGTGGGTTCTTCAGACTTAACTGTACTGAGGCGTCATGGTGAGAGAATCAAGGTATTAGCTTAGAATCGCCCTACCTGGTGGTGAGGGGACTTGGGATCTACCTGCTAGCTCTTGTTCTTCGTGAGTAGAGTGTCACCATTGGAAACATTATTTCCCTTACGTTCCCCGAGAGAGACCCACCTACATTCTTGTGACTAAGACCTCAAATAGAGAGAGGAACTTTGGGTAAGAAGGTAGAGGTGGGAAATAATCACCAGACAGCAGGTGACGCATGGGATGGGCTGTTAGGATGACACACACGAGACAGCCCTGATGTCTGAGGGAAGTTACAGTCTATGATAGGACACAGAATGAGATGGGTCACTGTGGGACCAGAAGACTGTGCAGTATTTAAACAAAGACGCTGTGTGTTGTCTCGCCTTTGGCCTGTCTATTGCTGCCTTCAGTGGACTGGGCATGGAACCACTGATAACCAGGCAGCAGCGGCAAGACCAAGGAGCTACAAGGGGGAGACCTAGAGGGACCTTCAAAGCCACCATAAGCTGGGCCCATCTCTGTGATTCTGAAGTTTCCTGCTCTGCCAAGTGTCCCTTGTGGCAAGCCTGATAAACCACTTCTTTTTCAAACGTGATAGTTAACTGAGATTGTTATGAATTAGAGCGTTTGGTTTGTTTTCACAGTGTCCCACATTTCCTGTGTGTTCCTTTCTGGTGGTTTTAAAACTTCTTTTCATATGCAGGAAACTAAGGAAGGCTGAGCGTTGGAGAAATAGTATCCTCCAGAGACGAGCACAGTGATTGGTTAGCCAATGCCAATGGTCAGCCCCGAAAACATGCATACAAGCAACAGACTGAGCAGGCTGTATTTAGAAATATATATATATACGCATATATGCAAATATATTTATTTATACATATTTTTATATCATGGCTTTGAATTTGAAATTTGAATTAGAAATAGAACATGAATTTGAAATAGAACAAGAGGGGCACACAGGAGGGTTTGGATGGGGGGGACAGGAAGGGAAAATGATGTAATTATATTATAATCTCAAAAACATTGTTAAAAACAAATGACAAGAATGAACCTCCTTGGCCTGGATGAGAAAGAACTAGTAAAAGATGAAAACTTGCATTTCATTTCTTGGTATTTGGCCTGTGAAAATTATGGGTTCACTGTTCAAACTTGGATGACTTGCAAAATCAGTGCTGTTGGATACCGACTGTTAAAACTCTCTTTGCTATGCATATGGCCTGCTGTAGGTCCTTGAGTGATCTCAACGGCTCCACGAAAGAGGTGTTCCAAGTGTCTGCCGTTCACCCACATATGGACCTAGTCTCTAGCCATTTGTGTCCTGGGAACAGTGAGGACATAACTGCAATGCATAGCCAGCCACATCACATGAAGCTGAGGAAGGATCTAGAGGGGTGGTGGCTAGGATTGTGTGCACTTCCAGAAATGCTCTGCATCTGCGTGTGCCCAGGAGTCGACTGCTTAGGCTTGGCTACTGAGTCTTCAGCTTCATAAGCTACTAACATGAGAATGCTGTCAATACGCACGTAGCTAGGTCACACAGCACATCCACAGTGTGTATGCTGCTACAGTCCATGTGTACTGAGAAGCTGCGAGAGCCCCTGTGGACCACCCTGCCCCCCTGACACTCTCAACATGACCCAGACTTCCCAGGAACAGCCACCTGCTTTGTCACAGGAAGCTTCAGATGATGGTGTCTTGCCAGTCTGGTGACTGATAGGGTTATTTTTGGGTCCCACCCTTTGCTGGCTGTTTGACTTGAGGCGAGGGACTTAGTCATCAGGGAACCTACTTTTCTCATCTGTGAAATAAGGATAATGAGACCGACTCCTGCCTTCCTCACGGGGAGGAGGAAGCCTCCTGAGATCACCTTTTGATGTGCTTGAGAGCATCCTCCTAATTGCACGGCCAGGTACTCCGGCAGCTGGGCGAAAGTTTTTATGGCCCAAGATTCCCACAGCCCATAATCTAAGCGCTCCCAGAAGCCCTGTGATAGATTTGACAGTCACAGTTTCTGCCTGGCCATGGGCAGAGATTTCTCAGAGTCTTAGTCATGTAATGGGCGGTTTCCCTGAGGTGTTCTTGCCAATGCTTATTTATGGAGAATTTCTGGAGAGTTCCTATGAGCCATTGGCCCTTTCTCACCGCTCCCCAGACCTGCCCATCGCAGTTATCTCTGTCTTCGTGGAATGTTGGGAAGCTTCAGGAACAGCACGTGCCTATGTTTCCAACAGTCTGGAAGGGCGAAGGACTTTCTCTCCATCCCCTCCCTGGGACAGTTTTTTTTTTTTTTTGATTGAAACAGCAATATGCTTGTCTCTTCATTTCTGGTCTGTACTGTCACCAAATGTATCTGAAGAGTAGCCTTGTCTCTCTCACCAGTCCCCTCTCCATGTTCATTCCCTGCCACCTGATGAAGGAGTCATCGCTTCCCTCCTTGCCACCCGCTAGAATCTTCGTCTCCACAGAATGAGCACCGAGCAAGGGCTGGTGAAAGGGAGTAAAAGTTCTAGCCGTGCGAGCCTGATGACTCAGGATCGATCCACGTGGTGGTGTGAACTGGCAATCCCAGAACCTCCACGGCGAGCCGGGAGGCAGAGAAGAGAACCAATGGAGTGGTGTGAACTGGTAACCTCAGACCTCCCATGGTGAGATGGGGGGGCAGAGAAAACCAGTGGACACTCCTGGACCAGCTGCCGGGGGTATGCAGCTTAGAGACTCCGCCTCAACAAGGTGGAAGGTGGGAACTGATTATTGAAAGGTGTCCTGTGACATCTATACATTTACCATGCATGCCTGCGCGCGCGTGTGCGCGCGCGCGCGCGCGCACACACACACACACACACATGATGAATCATAAAAATGCTGATGAAAGTAGTTTGATACCCCAGGCCTCCTCCTTCTTTCCCAGTGCAGTATCTGATCCCATCTCCTCCCCACACCTTTCTCCCCTCTTCCTCTGTTCTTTCATTTCTCCAGATGCCCACCCTTCTTGCTCTTGCTAATTCCTTCCCATATCAAGTTCTGTGTTTAGTATCAAGTACTGTGTGTGCCCCCTCCCGGACAAGCAAAGCTTTACGGCATGTACAGACACGTAGACGGGCGGTTACTTGCTGGCTGCTCAGTGCCACGATATGAGGGATGATGGAACTGCAGGTGCCCATTGGAGAGGGGCCACACTGGCACTCAAGGGTGGATAGGGTACAGAGGGACACAGTGCCAGGGATGGGAAGGGAAACATGGCCACACTAGCTGAAGGACTTTCAGAGGCAGCCGTGAGTGCCCCGAAGGGCCTTCTGAAGGTCACCACCTTACTGATTTGGTCATTTGTCAGGTACCAGGACACCCAGATATTAGCTGTGTGTTTTCCCACCGTGTACCCACTTCTCCTTTCTCCACAGCCCTCCCCTGTGTGGCTCTGCGCACCTTTTCCGGCCCCTTCAAATGCACTCTGTCCTTTGGTGGTGTTCTACGTGCTGGTGTCAGGCTGTTCCTCCGGAGGCATTACACATTTATTACCACTTATCACCCTCGATCTTCTGCTTCAAGTTGGTAGTGCCAATTGATTTCCTCTGTTGGCCTCAAAGGCCGTATCCACCCTGGCCTGTTTACCCATGTTTCCCACAGCACGTCGTCTGTAGGCTCGGCTTCCAGATCCGGTCCTACTGCTCAGTCCTACTGTTCTGTCATCTTGGACCAGTCAGTTTATCTGCAAGACCTGGAGGTGTCTCATCTCCAAAGTGGGGGCGATGATTTTTTTTTTATTGCATAGGATAATTGTGAGGATTAAATAAAGTACCCACTTAACACTCAATAAACATTAGCTGCCTACTTCCTTCATGCGCTCTCTGGCTCAGAGAGATTGCTGCAACACCTTGGGAGAGCATCTCCGGGGGAGGGATGCCTCACTTTTCCCATGCTCCAGAGGAAGTGTTGGGTGCCGGAGCAAGAGCCCGCCTGCACGTTTTGCTGAGTACTGGGCAATGAGGCAGGATGCAAGCATTATCAGCGATAGCCGTCGCCACCCACTCTGATCTGATTATTTCTTTGGCTCTTCCCATGCAACACTCAGTCTTAAGGTAAACAAAGAGAAAATGTTCAAAGCTATTTGCAATAAAGCACATGAAGTCGCCTGAGACTCCTCGTCGGGGATTGCACTTTTGACCACCGTGACGTTTCTCCTGAGAAGAGTAAAGAACCCGGTTTCTTTTCCTACAACTCCCGTGACTCTTGGAGACACTGTGTATGTCTGGGATATGTGTTGGCTTCATGAATAAAGACTGGGGGAGACGTATGGAGAATAAGAAGGTCTTTCATCCCTGGGTTTTGGAGCTGGAATGATGTGGGGGAGTATCCCCCCCCCCGACAGGTGCTGCACCTTCCTGCCTCAGCTCACAGGAATGTGGGTTCACAGCCACACACTTGACCTCGGCCGGGGCTAGCTGCTCCTTTCCTCACTCTCCCTCCCAGCCGTCCCTTGCTGGGAAGAACACATGTGTTCCATATTAGAATCAGAGGTAGGGCCTGTTTTCACTGGGTTATGTTGGTTTCCTATGCAGATTATCACTTTAACCCGGGGAGGGCCCTTTCTCCTCCTGGACCTTCCGGGGACTCCTATCTGCACCCTGCACTTTTATTTCTATGCTTTAACTGCAAGTGAAATAGGAAAGTTGTTGGCTGAAGCACAGAGGTGGTTGCTCTGTGACCAGCCTCTTTGCTAATTAAAACCACACACGCACATCCCCACAACAACAATTTCAATCGGGTTTGAGGTTTAGAGCTCTGAGATGGAAGGCGTTTTTCGACAGAGACCCGTCATTTTCTGCTCAAGGTGGCTTTGAGCTTTAGCATTCAGCACCAGGCCCTTCTTGACTCTCTGCTGGACAGGCATCTTTCCTGGGATTGCTTCAAACAACCCCGGCCAGGGAAACCCCCTCCCTTCCACCATTCTCATCCACCCCGACTCTCAGCCACAGACAAAGAGAGCTTTCAAGGTTCAGTTCTTTGGATGTAACCTGGTCATTGCTTGCCTGGGGACAAGATGACCTGCCTTCCTCTTTTATGCTTGAGAGAATTGACATTAAATTACGATTTCTTCTTTCTGATTTGGGGGCCCTGGGATCTCAGGTTTTTTGGGCTTCTAGCAGATCTGTTACAAAATAGCAAGCCTGGAAACTGTCTCATGATCTACAGTGAGATAGAGGCTTTGAAGGGTTCCTCATCTTTCATCCCTTGCTCTTTGTTGTAACAGCCATGAATTATCTCTTGGAAAAGCAGGAGCCCAGCCTCAGGGAACTGTGCTTGCCTACATGGAGTGTGTCAAACTATTGTTTTCTCAAAAGGAGATGAAATGTCACACGGTGGGTAGCCAGGGTTCTTGACTGAGCATCCTGGCTTGAGAATGATATGGGATGGATGTCCTTTTGAGAGCATGGGGCAGGGAGTGGCCCTTGGATAATGGCCCCCAAGCTCTGCCACGCATGCTGGTCACTGAGGCTGTTTGAATCCCACTTCCTGGATGTGAATGGAGGCACTGGGATCCTTTTAATTAAAGTTTCCCAGGGCCTTTACTGTTCAGTGTGAGCCATGCTCCAAGGCAGCTGCTGATTCAGAAGCTTATCACAAAATGTTTAAGTGAAGCGGCCATTTAATGTCGGTGTGTAGTTCCCCCTGCTTATTATCCAGTGGTAATAAGTAGTAACTCGTGGGATCAGCAGCTATAGGAGGGCTGGTGTCCAGTGGGAGAAATGGAAGAAATGTCTTGCTCAATTCCAACACCTCTTAAAGAGCCTGACGTCTGGAGAGGTCTCACTTTTAACCTTTATACTAACCTTTCGTGGTGAGTGCAGGCTTTTGAACTGAGGCAGAACGAGAAATTGTAGCTCAGAGATGTTGATACGAATACCTGGGCTCATAGATGGAGTGTGAGTTTAACACAGGCTCATGTGGTAGTCCTCCCCGCCAAGCCCAATGTCCTCTCCCAGGCTACAATGGGGCTCCTTTGGCCTGCCAGTTTTTCACCCCGTGGTAGCAGGGTTGAGTCCTCTAGTTCCCAGTGTCTCCAGACCACAAGGTGGATGATATGTGTCCAGGTCGACTGCCCTGAATCCCAGGGGCCAAGCACTCCTCTCCTTTAATGCAAAGGACCACCCAGCATCCTCATCACCTCTCCCGCCAACTTCTGAATCAATCCCAGCTTGCTCAGCATTTAACAGCAGCAGTTTTTACCAATGGATCTAGATTCTGATCTCATCTGGGCAAGAGTGTCCATCACTGTAGCTGACATTGAGCTGCCCTTCTTCAACCGGGCTATGGTCAGATGGGAGAAACACCAACCTGGCTTTGCTGCTTTGTCTTAAACCTCCCTCAGTGTGGCCTTCGCCCTTCAGCTGGGTGGTAACCTCAGGAAATGTATCATACCTTCTGGGTCTTCATTAACAACCAACGGTGCCTGGCATAATAATGTATGTCTGTTAACACAACACTCAGAAGGCCGAGTCAGGAGGACCATGAGTTCTCAAAACAACAACAACAACAATGACAACAAAAACCAAAATAAAAAAAAACTGTCTCAAAAATAAAAGAGAAAATAAAGTTTTGCAAGGACTATATATGCTTAGTAGTACCCCTGTGGTACTTGGGATTTGAATCTTTGGGAGCTACAAGTGCACCGATATCGTAAGGCCTTCCTCAACACATTTATCATGATCCCCTCCTCCCCCAGCAACCCGACTCTTGTCCTTCCTCCCCCAACACACCTGACAGAATTCTCTCATCAGCAACACACCCGACATGACTCCTCTCTCTTCCAACACACCGGTCATAATTTCTAGCTCCTCCCTCTCTAACTCATATCAGTCATAATTTCTAGCTCCTCCTTCTCTAACTCATATCAGTCATAATTTCTAGCTCAACACACCTGTCATGACTCCTCCCCCCCCATAAGACATCTGACATGACTCTTCCAACCTCTAGCACATGTGGTATGACTCCTCCCTTTCTAACATACTTATCATAATTCCTAACTGAACACACCTGTGATGACTCCTCCCTTCCCAACACACCTGCCATAACCCCTTCCTCACCCCGTACGGGTCATGACTCCTTCCTTCCTGACACACCTGATATGAGTCCTCCCCCCAACACCACTATCAGGCTCCTCTTTTCCTACACACACAGTCGTAGCTCCTCCTTCTCCCAGCACACTGACAGAATCCCTACTAATAAAATTGGGAGGGCGTTGGACCCGTTATGTTGCAACTCAAGCTTGTCTGGGGGGGTCATGGTCAGTTTGCGGCATTAGCCTAGAGAAGAGATCATGCAGATCGAAAGGAATTTCAAGCTACTGGCTGGCATGGTGAAAATAATCCAGAGTATGTGGAAAGCAAAACAACAGCAACAAAACTCAAAAGCAAATTGGAGAAGTTCACATGATTTGGAGGGGCATGAGAAAAAGAGATAAAAATATTTCTTATGGCCCCAGGTCTACCAATGAGTCAGGTTCTGCTATGCTGTGCTTCTATAACAAAATAACACACACACACACACATACACACACACATTTTAGTTATTCCACATAGTAGCTGTGCATGTTTCATGCTGCTGAAGCATGGTGAAGATTGTGAATTCTTGCTAATTTTTAGTTACATGATGTAGAACACATAGCATTTGGTGCCACTGCAGGAGAGGAAGGAGGGGATGAAAGAGACATATGGGCTTTTAGTTTCCATATTATTCTGCTCATGATCCATCAGAACCAGTTACATGGTCTGAATGTATTTGCAAGGGAGGCTGGAAGTGTGTGTGTGTGTGTGTGTGTGTGTGTATGAATATTGGGGCATCTGCTCAGCGTTCTTTTTAAATTAAGCATCACTTTCAAAACACCACACAACGATTCTACATCTTTTACATCCCATGAGGTGTATTTCTTTTAAATAATAGTTTTTATTTACTTTCTAAAACTTCCACACACATATACAATGTGTCTGAATCATTTCTGCTCCTTCCTCCCCTTCCAATCCCCTCAGAACCCTCTAAATCACAGTGGTCCTCAACCTGTGGGTCAGGACCCATGGAAGTCAAAAAACCCTTTCACGGGGATTGCGCGAGACCATCAGAAAACATAGATATTCATATTATTATTCATAACAGTAGTAAATTACAGGTATGAAGTAGCAATGAAAATAAATTTATGGTTGGGAGGTCACAGATTTAGGAAGGTTGAGAACCAGAGTTCTAACCTATCTCCCTCCCAATTCCATGTCCTCATCTTCAAGTTTGTATTAATATTTTAAACCCACTGAGTCCAATTAGCGCTGCCTATTTGTGCACGGACATGGGGTCATCCACTGGGAGCACGGCAACCTACCTGTGACTCTTTCTCAAAGAAGAGTGACTTTCCTTCTCCCCAGCAGTCATTAACTGCCAAGAGCTCATCAGCTAGGGCTGGGGACTTGGGAATCCTTTCCCCAACCGTGCTGGGACTTTTAACTGGCTTCTGATCTTACGAAAATAACCACAGTTGCTGTGGGTTCATGTATGCAGCACGTGTGTCGTGATCAGAGGACAGCATTGCACAGCACCCCTCCCCGTCCTCCACCCTTGGTCAGAGAAATGTCTTTTTGCAGTGGTAGTTAATGCAGAGAGGCATAGCTGCTCAAGTGCCGTGAATAAGTGACCCGGAGTACACAGTCACAGATGGGATAGCTACACCAAACTGTTCCCAGCCCCCAAGGTTGAGGGAATGCCACAGAAGAGGGGGCAGAAGGAACGCATATACAACACAGACACAGCTTACTGAGTCCTTTGTAGTTTTGCTTATATGTACAGGTGTACAGGGCTGACCACTTGGAATTGGACAGCCTGCCTGATGACTGTCCCTGGAGAAAGCCCATCCTTCCTCTCCCATTGATCACCTGTAGGTCTTCATCTAGGGAAGGGACTTTGCAAAAATTCCCCAACTACACTGTTGTGACAACTGGAGCTCTTATTATGCAGGTCTTGTTTAGGTAACCACATTGTTGAGATTTCATGGGTCCTTGTTGGGGAATATTTGTTTAACTATGCAAAGGTGTGTTGTATTTGTTTAACTATGTAAAGATGTGTTGTTGTTTTACCTTGTTTGCCTAAGGCACCTGATCGGTCTACTAAGAAGTTGAATGGCCATTAGCCAGGGAGGTATAGGGCAGGGAAAGTAAGTAGGAAGAGGAATTTAGGTTTGGAGGAGGAAGAAAAGGAGTCATCAGGGACGTGTGAGGGGCCATGGAGGAAGCAGGAAAGCAGAGCATACAGAATGAAAGAAAGGCTAAAAACTCCAGACGCAAAACATGGATGGATAGGAACAGGTTAAATTGAGTTAAATGACCTCAATTTAACTCAAGCCTAAGCTAAGGCCAAGCATTCATAAGTAATAATAAGTTTCCGTGTCTTTATTTGGGCTGGTTGGCCATCCAAAGGAAATTCCAGGTACAGGGTACAGCTTTCTCTTCTTGTCTAGATAATATTGTCTGGTAGTGGGCGTCCTGGTCTTCTGGCTCTTACAGTGTATTCTGCCTCCTCTTGTGAGATTTCCCGAGTGATGTCAGAGTCAGGGTAGAGATGGGATGTGGCATCTGGTACAAGATCTGATCATATTAGGCCCCAGTTCACTGAACTGGACTTAAGTGGATGCAGTCACGTTATGACTGATGCCGGCACATTCAAACTCATACCCCTGAGATCATCCTGCAGGCAGCAATGACCCTAGCAACAGTTCCTCAGAGAATAAGATTCGCTCCTGATGACGGTCTGGCATCAACAGTCTAGGTGTTCTTTACTCTTTTTTTTTTTTTTTTCGAGTTTCACAATTAGAACCCTAAAGAGAAAAGGGTGTGATTACAGGCAAGTGCCCACTGTAGAAACCAGGTGAAGGCAGAAATCTTTGGGGCTGGAATCCCATCGCGCATGCGCACACCGAGTCTCCCACGTCCTCCATGAGCGGCTTTGCTTTCTGAGTCTCTCTGCTCTTCATTTATCCTGACTGTAAGTTGGGAATACCTCACCTGCCTTGCAGGATGCTTGTACGGGTTGAACGTGTTAATAAAAGGAAATGCATGGAGCTGTGCTTACCACACAGATGATGTTGTGCAATTGTGCCTTCCTCCTGTCCCTGCCCCGCATTGAGCTGGGATGTCTCCTCGGCGATCCCACCTAACAGAACTTGTTATGGTCTATTTGTTAATCTCCTTCCCGTATTAGTTCATGGCTGTGTTCTGGGTGCCTAGCAGCAGAGTGCCTGAAACATCCCTGGTGTGCAGTGTTATTCTTGCTAATATTTGTCAGGAGGGGTGGCAGACTCAGAGATCAGCTGGCCTAATCTGGAGCCCTGCAGATTAGTGTTACAGGAATTAGGTGTGAGTCATCTAGGCATGTGGCCATGGCCTGAGGAAGCCTGCTTTCAGGCCCGGAATAATCGGAATCTTCCGAGGGGAGGCACGTGGAGACAGGAAGGGCTTACTCAATACCTGCTCTGTGCCAGGGGTTTGACGTGAGCTTGCCCCTCTCTAAAGCACACGGTGTTAGAACAGGTCAGCACCAACAGATGGCGCCGTGCTAGCCAAAGAGGGACTCCCTCGGGGGTCCGAATCTTCTCTGTACTCCTGGCCAGGCATGGTGGGGGCTGTTGTTCAAAAACTCAGAGTTGAGAGTTGAGCAGAGAAGCAAACTTCTCTCTCTCGCTAAAACCCTACTCTGCAAACGGTGAGGCATCCAGAGTCTGGGGTTTCTTCTTAGACAAAATTCTGAATCAGCTGAAAATCCTTTTCTGTGATGTGGAGGGAAAAAGCCTCCCCTTCCAAAGATTCAGTTGCCTGTTAAATGTTCCCCCTTTAAAAATTAAAGCGTAGATTGCATAAAAACTTAAATCATCAATTTAATTTAATGACATTTTCATATATGCATATTATGTACTTTGGTCTCTTGTTCTCACTTCCTGTTTATTTGTGTATGTGTGTGTTTGTGTATGTGTAGCTGTGTGTGTGTGCTTTTGTGTGTATGTAAGCCAGAGGACAGCTCTGAGTGTTCTTCCTCAGGAACATTAGCCTTGTTTGTTGATGCAGGAACTATATATTTTGTTTATTTATTATAAGGCAGGGTCTTGTTATATAGCTTAGGTTGGCTTCGAACTTTTGATCATCTTGCCTCAGCTCCCTCAGTGCTGGGATTGCTGCTGTGCACAGCCACACTCTGCTTCTTTAGCTAGAGTTTATTTGACAGTTGCTCCGGTAGCACTGCTCTAAGTACTTAGCGAACACCAGCTCGTCCTAACTGCCTTGATGGCCGTCAAAGGCTGATAGCATCATCCCACTCTACAGGAGATGGGGCACAGAAATGCAGAGAATCATGTTCACAACCTACAGTCCATTGGCTAGTTCTAGAATTTGGGCTCCCAATGTCTTCACATCACTGATATCTCGCTACCTTCACTTACGTCTTAGACAACCCACCAAGCAAACATTGCTGCAGAGAGGTCCAAGAGCTTTTAAGACAAACGCTTGCCTAAGTTCGTCCAGGTCTAAGCAGTGGGGCTGCAGCTAGGACTCGTGCTGTCTGACTCCAGAATGGTAGCAGGCTGAGCAGACTAGCCAGTCTACAGAGGAAAAAAGTCTCCCCTTACAGGTGTGGAATCTGGGGGCGCCTCCCCAGGTTTCTGCTGAAGGACCAGGATCTATCTCCCCTTCCTCCAGATTCTGCTTGTTGCCTTCGCTGACTGTCTACTTTCCAGTGTTGGGGGCTTCGAATTGATGTTGGCGTGATCTTGTCTTTGCCCTTGACTGTGGTGGGAATGCCACTAAGGCTTCTTCTCCTTTCACGAGGTGCTTATATACTGGTGCTCCTTGGTCTCCAGCCAACCCCTCATCAGCAGCAGGAAGATGGGGTGTGGACCATGACTCTGCCTCTTGCTTGCAAGAGAACTTGGGCAAGCTACATGATCTCTGCTTTTCATTGAATCAGCATCTAGCATTAGAAGACTTACGGTTAGTAGGCACAGCTTTTTAAAGAAGTGGAATCGTGTTAAGTTTCCCTGGCTGGTCTCACACCCAGAGACTCAAGCAATCCTCCTGATGCAGCCTCTTCAGGAATTGGAACTAGGCCTTTCCTTTTTCTAAAACCAGTCTCACCGTGAAGCCCCAGGTGGTTGGAATTCACCATGTAGACTGGGCTAGTCTTGAACTCAGCGATGCTCCTGCCTCTGACTCCAAAGTACTAGAATTAAAGGCGTGCACCGCATTGCTTAGCAACCTGGTATTTTTTTTTAAAGCTGAGAAATGATTATGAGAAATCTTGGAAGTATCTGTAAGTGCAAAATAGACACCGTGCCTGTCACTATATCATGGGGGAATGCAGGTGGTTGTGGAGCTTGCATTTGGGAGTCCCTGAATTAAGTAATATGGGGCTTGGTATATTACATGGAGTTTTATTTCTGTTGCTGTGATAAAATGCCCCAACAAAAAGCAACTGTGTTCCAGCTCCACAATCAATCAATCAATCAATCAATCAGTCACTTGCAACTGAACAAAATTAAGATGGCAATTCTCCTTGAAGGGTGTGTGCATGAGGTGAGGAATGGCTGGCAAAGTCTGGCAGAGCCCCTGGGACCACAGAGATGGTTCTGTTTTATTTTTTTTAACAGGGTGTGTCTGCATTATGAGAACACATCCATCTCTCAGCGTATGCACACTTTTCTTCGTGAGTGTTACTTTTGCTTTCTTTTTTCTTGCCATGATGAGGTTTGAACTTGGGTCCTTCTGCATGTTAAACAAGTTCTCTATTACCTGGGAACATCTCCAGCCTGTACATATTGTTCTCGAATGAAAACAAAATAGATGCTCGTTTTGTGAAGAATTTTAGCATTTGTGATTTGATGGTTCTCTGCTAGCCATGTTGAACATGACTTTGATGCAACACAGGTTGAACATAGCCACATTACACCCTACACTACATCCCTACATTTTGATTTTGAGACAAGGTTTAGCTATATATCCCAGGCTGCCTCAGCCTACTGAGTGCTGGAAGGTCTAGCTTCTTACCTATATATCTGCTCCCAAAACATGGACTAGGATCTTGCAGCCTGTCTTAAACTTCTAGATGAAATATTTCCATGCACATTGAACTCATTGTCCTTTAAAAATTATTCTTCTCTCATACAATACACCCCAACTGCAGTTTCCCCTCCCTCCATTATCCCCAGCACCCCACCCTCACCCCAGATCCACTCCTTCTCCATTTCCCTTCAGAGAAGAGCAGACCACTTATGGATATCAAATGGACATGACATCATAAGATATAATTAAGACTAAGCACAAACCCTCATATCAAGGCTGGACAAGGCCACCTAATAGGAGGAAAAGGGTCCCAAGAGTCAGACAAAAGAGTCAAAGACATCCCCACTCCTACTGTTGGGAGTTCCATAAGAACACCAAGCTAAACAACCATACCATATATGCAGAGGACCTAGGGCAGACCCATGCAGGCTCCATGGTTGCCTGCTTCCAGTCTCTGTGAGCCCCCGTGAGCCTCGCTTAATTGATTCTGTGGGTTGTAATCTACTGTTGTCCTCGACCTCTTTGGCTCCTATAATCCTTTCTCCCCTTGAGCTCTGAGGGGAGGGACCCAGTGGAGATCTCCTATTTGGGTTCTCTCTCAATCTAACGTTTGGCTGTGGGTCTCTGCATCTGCTCCCATCAGCTGCTGGAGGAAGCCTCTCCGATGATTAGGGTAGGCACTGATCGAATTCACTGTGCTTTTTAAAGAGACATCCAGGAGATTGTGGGAAATCAGATTTTCATTGGGGAAGTTGGAAATTTGCTAGCCAAATTCCATCACAGCCTTTGCATAACCGGTTGGCAGAATTTAAAAGAAGTATTGCCACTCATCCACATGGGCACCCAGTATGTGACTAAAATCTGGTGTCCTTCTGAGGCATCTTTTCCAGGTGTGAAAGCCATTGAAGGCAAATTCAAAAACGCTGACTTTGGAAGAAAACCATCAATTACGGTGTCAAAACAGTTAAATCCCACTGAAGAAAACTAGGAACGAGTGTTCAAAAACACACTGTTGCCAGTGAAATAGTTTCTATGACATCTTAACTCTTTTTAAAATAATTTCTACTCTTTGAGAATTTTATACATCTAGACATTATAGTTTGATCATATCCACCCCTTAACCCCCCCCCCTCTTCAACTCCTCCTGGATTCCCCCAAGCATCTCACGGGTCCAACTTCATGTCCTTTTGTTTTATGTGCATGAGTGTGGAGCCATCTACTGGAGTAAGAACCAGAGTCTCCTGACATAACAGGGCCTACACTCAGGATCTCCTAGCAGCCGGGGCTACCTGCAGTAAAATATTTTTTATCATTGTCATTTGGGGGGATGTGGAGCAAAAGAGGTTATCAGAGATTCTTTCGTAAAGTTAAGGTAATTAAAATTGTTCAGTTCATCTTGGTTTTACCTTTTAAAAGTGGCTACTTAAGTTACATTTTATGATGTCGATTATATATTAGAATAAGAATGCGTACAGAGACTGAAAACACATAGACATTTCTTGATATTTGTTGTTATTGCTATTAATTCCCCCAAATTCAGATCTTCATTTTTCAAAATTTTATTTAATGTGTGTGTATGTATACATGCAAGGGCATATATCTGTTCTTGCAGGCACACGTGTGTTCTTGCAGGCATGTGTGGCCAGAGGTGGGGTTCCTCAGGAGTTATCCTCCCTGTGCTTTGAACCAATGTTTCTCATTGGCCTGGAGCTCACACGTAGGTGAGGCTGGATGGCTACGATGAATCCTCAGCCCTGGGGTTCCAACTCTGAGCTCCCATGCCTGGCTTGTCACGTGGGGGCTGGCATGGGAACTCAGGTCCTCATGTGTGTACAGCAGGCACTCTATCAGCCAAGCTATCGCCCCTTCCCTGAACCCCACTCTCTACTTGCTATGTATGCTTTCACAGCGGGTTGTTTTAGATGATGGGGCCGGGGCTGTGGAGAGGAAGTGCTGCATCTTGGTTTTGCTACATACTAATTACTGTTTGATTCTAAGCAATTAATCAACCGATCTCGATCTCAGCTTTTTCAATGTCAGAGTGGTAATTTACCATCTACCTGAAAAGACTTGGTGAGGCATCAAGGCACACACACACACACACACACACACACACACACACACACACCCTGGCTAACATAAAAACTTAATGAATAGTCACTACTGCGGTCACAGGGTCATTTTCCTGTGCTTTCCATATTTGCTTCATAATAAGAACTTCCTGGGTGTTGAAAATATTTAGGCCTCGGCTTAAAATTTCTTTGCTAGGGCTCTGAGTCTGGTAGTTTAGAAGGTTCCAGGGATTCTCCTCATCACAAGAATTTGAGGAAGAGCAGTTGGAAGATTCTGGAGCCCCCTTTCCTGAATGACTGTTCTCCGAGCATGAGCCTCGTCTATAAGTGCCATGTACTGCCCTTATGCCACAGGGGCCAGCAGGGATGCTACTTGATGCTTGTGACGTACGTGATGGAAATGGTGGGGAAGGCCGAAGTGAATACCCACATACGGGACAATAATTGGAAGTCTCAGTGGGCAGAGCCCTGCAAAAGTGCAAACGAGAGGAGCAACAGGCATCTTGGCAGTAGAGGGGCAGCGGAGAGGCCCCCCCCCCCACCGCCCAGGTGGAAGTTCAGACGTTGGACTAGGTCCCTGGGGGAGGGGTGGGTCCCTGGACCGAAGGCACTCACTGTACTTAGGAACCCTGGCAAGGCTCTGAGCCACTGAGTCTTGGTCCAAAGTGCAGAAATGAGACATAATATCAGATGGGTCCAGGAGGAGGCTAGACTTAGCATTTTGTTGTTTGATTGTTCCTGCTGACTTAGGGGAGATTAAACCCTGAGCTGTATAAGGATTAAGCTGGGTAGCCATATGGGAAGGCATCCGCTTCAACAGGCTTATCTGTCCTCGGGGCTTAATAATTGCATTCAGCATGCAACTGGGTACTCATGCTAAAGATTTCCTGTTATCTCTGGCTATGTATCTACTTCCCCCCCCAGTTCCGCACCTTCTTGCCTTTCCAGGGACACCCCACTAGCGGAGCAACACTAAGCACAGGCTCCTCTCTAGAGCAGATGCTCTGCTGTGTCCTGGCAGCCTGTGCTGCCCTCAATTGAAGGTGTGGATAATTAAAGTAATGAACGCTTTTCCACTCACTCCTGAAAGCCTCGTTAATCTACACACAAGTTGCCACAGGCGAATTGTGGCGTCAAGGGTGGGAGGACCAACCAAAATAACTTCAGAAATTCATTAATCAGACTAATCAAGCAGGTTGTTCCGAACGGAGAGTTCTTTTCCTCGGATGGTCAGAGGATTAAACATGAAAGGGACTTCTTGAGCAATATTTGGAACATCTAGGTGGTTGGACCGGCACTTATGACTAAAGTGGCTGATGCTAATGGAATCCGTCCCAAGCGTCAGCATGGATGATTCTGCAGCTGAGTATTTAAGGTGAATGACCACGGCGGCAAGGGGGGTGGTCAGGGAGTCACCATGAGGTCACACCAACACACCCAGGTATTACAGAGACAGCTAGTGCCACCAAAGACTCATTTTTGTCCTGACGTTTCACAGTTAGGCAGGTGCAGTGTCCTGGGATCAGTTTGGAAATGTGACTGTTCATGGGTAGGCCTCATGTAGCCTTCTCCTTTTTTGCCTTGGCAGCCTTGGGGGACACTGTTCCAGGTGACCGTCCAGCCTGATGCAGTTTTCTGTTTGACCTTCCTTGCACCACATGTGCGTGGAGAATAACATGGCAGAGATTTCCTGACTGCCCTAAGTTTCAGTTCTGTTGACGTCACAAATTCTATGACAGGAAGCCACTTGGAGGAGAAAGGGTCTATTTTAGCTTATAATTTCAGGTTGCAGTCCGTCATTTTAGGGAGATGAAGGCGAGACATCAAGCAACTAATTACATTGCATGAACAGTCAAGAGGAAAGAGAGAATGATTGCTTTGTTCCTTGCTTGCCGGCTCCGTTTCTCTCCTCTTTTCCTGTTCAAGACTGTTGTCGGCCTAGGGAGTGGTGCTGCCCACACTGGGCTGGGTCTTTCTATATCAATTAATAATCAGTACAGCCTCCCACAGACTTGCCCACAGGCCAACCTGATGTGGACATGGTCTAATTAAGATTCTTCCCAGGTGATTGTAGGTTGTGTCAAGTTGACAGTTAAACTAACCAGCGTACTAGCTTGTCACTGCAGCAGAGGCTAGTCCATCACGAAAAAATGAACCTGATACCTCGGTCTAAGCCCATTTATAATGTGAGTACAGTGATTAGATTAGGTGTCTCAGGACAACCTCAAGAGTAGAGTGGTCGGATTTTGGCATGGTTTTACATGGCAGGATCCATGGACAACCTGAGATTGTTTCTAGACAAGTTTAGGTCATGGGCGACGGATGCTAAAAAATGTCACACGGATTCTAGGCATGTACTCTAACAGGGTTGATTAATATATCTGCTGAGGTTAGCAGTGGATGTTGAGAAAACAGTCCCTACCCTGTGTCATCCACCCTTTAACAATGGCTTATGGATGACAGAGATACACCAGTGGGTGCCCTGGAGTAACGAGAAACTGTCTTGACTGACAGATACAGACCACAGATGAACCCCGAGGGCCTGAACGCAGACTTAGAATGACAAGATGGGAGATAAGCATTCCATAGGAATACATGTTTGGTTGAACCACAGAACCACAGAGAGGAATGATGAGGTTCAAGAGCGTTGTGAAAATAGGTACGAGTAGACCCGTGTTACCCAACAGTGGTGTAGAAAGATGAATTCACAATGGCAGGAAATAAGGTTGGAAGATGACCTGGCATTTGAATTCTACCATTTCAGGCACTAAGGCCCCATGGACAGTGTCTGAGAGAGGAAGTGATGTGATTTGATGTGGTGTTTTATGGATGTTCTTTACTCTTGTTTTCATTGCTTTTTCTCTCTCTCTCTCTCTCTCTCTCTCTCTCTCTCTCTCTCTCTCTCTCTCTCTCTCTCTCTCTCTCTTTTTGTTAAAGGATTCCTGGAAGGGACATGGCCATTTCTTAAGCGTGAGGTGCTAGTACATGAACTGACTCATTTAATCCTCACAAGAACGGTCTGAGGTAGGTTCCTGTAGGCTCACTTTACATGTGAAGAAACCAAGGTTCAGGGTAAGTTATACAGGTTACCCACTGACCCCTTCACTTTCTAGACAGTGTGTGTGTGCGTGAATTGGAAATGTCACCGAGTGTGAAGCATGCTCTTGGCAGGATTCTAGCATTTTACATGCAGGTTTCATTTTTGACCAACCAGACAGGTAGGAATTTGTACTCTCACTGTTAACTGAAAATAGGGCCAGAAGTTTGTATTTACGGGTATCTTGTAGCTAGGGAAAGTCAGAGCTAGGACTCAAACCAGATCTACTTGGCCCAGGGTTCCTTTTTTTGGCCAATTTGTCTCAAAAGTCCTCAAAGAATCTCTTATTTGCAATGATCCACTCCCTTAAAGATCTTTTTAGGGTTTGGGAGGATTTAGGATGAGGGGAAAGGGTGAAGGATAGACCTCTTGGACTTAGTTAGAAAATTGATAGCTCCTCTAGAAAGGCTGAACCCAAGCTCTTCAGTGCTCGTGGTGGAGCATGAATCTTTATGAAAATTGGCTTTTTTTCAGCATTGGTCTATGCTCTCAGAGACTGACTCCATTCTAGCCTAGAAGACAAGGGTTTGATGTATTAAGTTGGCCTGTAGGGTGTTCTTTCCTGGGGAACTGAAGACCATAAGTTCCAAGTAACTCCTAGACATTTGTCGAACCCTATTGTGCATGTGAATGACTCAGAGGCGCTACAGACACATAGTAAATTCAAACTTATCGGAGATTCAGATGCTGGTGGAAGTCTCTGGTAGCTTTCGTAAGACTCAGACAGCATCCTGCAATAGAATAAAACCAGCAGCAACAACAAACTACACCAGTAATAAGGTGATGATGGAGACCTGTGTTTAATCCACTAGAATTTGAAGCTCACATTTTCCCTTTCTATCCTCTTTCTGTGTTTGACAAGGCAGAAGAAATTGTGCCCAGGAATGGGATTGAGAGTCAAGAGCCAGCTGAGTATGGTGATTCATGTCAGTAATCCCAGCACTTGGAAGAGGAGGGTCAGGAGACAGAGGGGAACTTAGGCTACACAATGAGACACTGCTCCGAAGAGAAAAAGTCAGGAGGCAAGGCTAGCTACCCAATCATAGCGGGGCGTGTCTCTGTTTCCCCGGGCTCCGGAACTGAGGTTAGAGGCGTACTGAATGTAAACACAGTAAAAACAGTGAACTCAGAGGTGGAGTGAGCAATTCTAGAATACAAACAAACCAGCTCATCATATGCAATCAAATAGACCTCCAAAAATCATCAAGAAAACAAACCTTGAGTTTGTGGATAAAGCAACAGGTAATTGTCCTGTTCAGAGAAATCTGGGGCTACTGAGTTTCAGTGTAAGAACAACACATTGGTTTAGGGCTCTTGGAAGGCTCCTTGGTTCCTCAACTTGGCCAAATGATAGACTTTGATTGGGGAAAGATTTTGTTTGTTTTACTGGAGATTAATAAGAAAATCCTCAAATGAGTGGGGCCTGAGACCCCTACAAATACACATTTTTATTTATTTTTTTTTTGTGGATCCTAGATAAGATAAAAGATCATGGCCAGGGATGCCATCTCAAAGCCTATTTCCTGAAGACTGTTTAAAATGTACCTGCTCCAGGGCCAGTGACTACCAGGCTGGGAGCCCTTGCTGAACTCTGTAGGTTGGCCTCCTTTGTTTGATGTACACGTTTCTATCAGTAGCCTGACGTAAAATTTTCCTTTTTGTTTGCTCTGTGAAACAAAAGGAAACGGTGATTAGATGCTCCACATGTGCTCTGGGAAAGTGGTTAAGTGGTATGACTCCCGCCATCCCCGTCTCTCTAACCTCTACCTTTTGTAGGAGTTTGCTCAGTAATTCCTGCCTGGCCTCCTCTGTCAGCTGCCGTGACTCTTCCCTTGGGTGTCTAGACAAGCCGAGAGCCAGGCATTTCTGGGCTTAGTCCCAGAGGGAGGTCCCATGGAGAGCCACGGAGATTCCTTCGTTTATCAAGAGGGCTGCAAGCGGTGCGAGAATTGCTAAGCACTGGCTTTGAGAGGGACAAAGAGCACAGCTCAGACGAAATGTGTGACCTGTGTCTTTCTCAGCATCCTATGTCTTCATCTCCTTGAGACGATGCATCCTCAAGCGTGGGGACCTTACAAAGTTCTTTGTATAGGCTGCCAGTGAGAGTGCCCTGAATGGCAAGTCAATTGCCAGAGAGTGGGCTTGGGTCTTGCCTTAGTCTCTGGGCTATTAGTATGATGTTGTCAGGCCCAAGTTTTTCTCAGGGTTATGTAGCTATCCATCTATTCCCTTCATCCCTGAGGGAGGCTGGTCAAGACTTACTGACAAGGCCCAGTAGGTAGTCAAAACTCACAGTTGTAAGAAACTTCCTGAAACTTACGAGAATCATGAGACCCCTCCCACAAACCTATCTAAAGGGTAAAAATGACTGGGGGAGGGGGGAGATTCTTTGATTGGCCAAGCTTCCTACAACTCATGCACGGAAACTCAAACAGCCAGGAAAGGAGCCATTGTCCAGGATGGGGTGGGTTTTTGTTGATGTAGCTGCCTTTGGGTCATCCACGCTCCTGGAACTCTTTATCCACACTACTGTAAGCAAGCCCTAGTAAACCCACTAAGTCAGATTTGGGTGGGATTATTTCTTCAGCCTGTTGTTGATGACATATCTGGGGTGAATAGATGTTTGCTCACGTCTTACAACGAAAAGTCACACACTGCTCTGCTGCAGAGCGCCTTCCGCTCCTTCAGCCAATAGCCACTGAAATACCAGCCCACTGGGGCGTGGTCTATTTCTCTTTAAAAACAACAACAACAACAAAAAGAGCGGCAAGCCTCTGCTCACTCATTCTGGCTCTTGCTCCCGGCTCTTGCTCCAGCAATTAGACTCCTTTCCTGGCTGTTTGGTGTTCTGTAAGTTTCTCCTAAATAAATATTCATTTGAATCCAAACTGGTGTGGGATTGATGTGCGCATTAGTGCTCAGCTTCCTAACTTTGTACAATGTACCACTTTCAGCTTTAGTTTAGGAACATGGGAGGCAGGAATAAGACATCGGGAAAAGCACTGACCAAGCTATAGTCACGTAGGAGCAGCAACTAGAACAGGCCCTGAACTTGGCTGACATCTTTTTGCCTCCATCAGTTCAGCAATGGGTAAAATGTCAAGACCTCAGTGCCAGGACATTGAGAAGACAGCTTTAATTCTCTGGCTTTAATGAGGTTGGACTTCCTTATTTTTTATCAACCTCATTCCAACTTTTAGACTCTCTTCTTCTTTTTTTTTTTTTTTTTTCACTGAACAGTGGTGCATTGGTACGTGGTCTGTGGAGTCAGACATGCACTGGACCCTTTAAGGGAAGAAGTCATGCGTTGTGAAAAAAAAAAAGCACACGGGAACCCCAAAGAAGGGCTCCACAGGAGGATGGAGCTGCTGAAGCCGCAGAGATGTGTGGTGCAGGACATAGGTCATGTTCTCTTCAAGGAAACCTACCTCACAGCCTGCTACCTCTGAATGGTGGATCTCTTACAGTATATCATGTGTGCCTCAGAATGGGAGGTTCTGGCTAAAACAGCCCAGCCAAAGCTCACCATGGACAGTGTGAATGCCTAGTTGCTGGTAATAGTTCTGTTCCCAAGTTTGTCTTTTTTTTTTTTTTTTTTGGGTGGTTCTGGATATCTTCCAGAAGCCAGATATGCCTTGAGGGTCACAGTGATGAGCATTTGTTCTTGATAGGCGGTTCACAGAGCTAGGGTATATGCAGATGGGTGGAGCCTACCAAGGACTGGCTCAAAAGGATTTATGTATTTTTATTTTATGAATATTTGTGTTTACTTGCATGTATGTCTGTGTATCTGCATGTGTGTGCCTAGTGTTTGGAGGCCAGAGGACAGCACTGGGTCCCCTGGAACTTGAATTACCAATGGTTGTGAGTTATGTGGGTGCTGGGAACTGAACCCCAGTCTTCTGCCCTCATAGCTGCTGAGTCATCATTTCTCCAGCTCCCTCATTTATTTATTATGAACTTTTCTTCATGGAGTTAAGCTTCTTAAAAACATTTGGTGGCTTCATGGGATCAGTATACGGCACTTGGAAGCTGCAGGGTTTTGGATGTGCACCTCACTTCCTGTGTTGGAATTTAATCCCTAGAGCAACAGTTGA
Organism: Alexandromys fortis; assembly: GCF_014885135.2. Taxonomy (NCBI): domain Eukaryota; kingdom Metazoa; phylum Chordata; class Mammalia; order Rodentia; family Cricetidae; genus Alexandromys; species Alexandromys fortis. The sequence continues at coordinate 14,525,919 of NW_026067930.1, read as the reverse complement.
GAGCGGTGGGGCCTTTGACATGATAAATGAGTTGAGAGCTCACACAAATGTTATAGATCTTTGTTTTGAACAGACTCTAAAAGCTTTCTAGCTGAATCAGAAGTGCCTCACACTCTGAAGATTCTCTGTGCGTCTTCCTCATCTAAGCTTTGACCCTCCTGTGGCTCCTAAACTCCTGTCCCATCGTCCACTTCCGTCCTTTACCTTGCTTTGCTGGATGATGCATCTGTTTTCTTAGCCACCTTCCTTACGATGGCGACAGGCCTCTTCCTTTTTCTGGGCTATAATCTCCCACTTGAATCTGGTTTAACAGGAAACACCTGGATCACCTTCACTGCTCCGGTAGCAGCCGAAAAGGAGGGAGCAATTGGTTCTTTGGGGGAGCTTCATAGCTTTCCTACCAACAAAAATGTCTGGCATACACATGTCTGTCAGAGTGCAGGGATTTGACCCCAAGCAGGGATTTGACCTCACCGGGAGGATGCTACCAGCAAAGGGAACAATGTGGCCTTCTGTCCCACGTGGGTCCGTCCCAGGGCACCTGGTCTGTGGGGTGCCACCCCTCCCCCCAGCCTGGATCTTCAGGAGTCTTTGCTTTCCTTCTTGCCACAGTTCCACACTTAATGGCCCATCATTTAATTGCCCTGTCTATCATTTTCCCCATCTGCAGGATGGGGACTGTGATTCTGGGCTCACAGGGTGTTGGGAGTATTAATGAATGTTTGGAGGCAGGTTGAGATCTGTAGATAAACAAACCTCAAGAAGTAGAAAGTGCTAATGAGCCTGGGGTTGAGCAACTGGCTTTGAGAAGTAGCTTTGTTTCCCACAAGAGCTTGGGGCAGATGTGTGTCTTCTGGCTGCCTCTAGAGGAACCAAAACAGTGGATTAGGACATCGGCCTTCTGTGCATGGTCCAGCTCTCAGGCAAGCGAGAAATGGGAAAGAAAGCCCGAAGCCTCACTAAAATGACCCCCTAGGTAGCTGTCCTTTGAAGGTGCTGTTTAAGAAGACTGTTGGGCATGCGTTACAACCGGAGTGCTGGCTGTATTGCTGGCTAATGGCTTATGCCCACTGTTTCGTGGCTGTTTTCATTTTCTCTGCGTGTGCAGTGTTGGGGGACAGAACACATGGCTTCACGCGTGTAAGACAAGCAGTCTCCCAACTGAGCTACATCCCCAGCCTTTGGGGTTGTTTTCTATCTGTAGCAAGTGTGTTCATTCATAATGAAAATAACTGCTGTTTATCAAGTGCCTACTGTGTGCTGAGCACGGATCCTCCCAGCTGCCTCCCTACTGTGTGCTGAGCATGGATGCTCCCAGCTGCCTCCCTACTGTGTGTTGGGCACTGATCCTCCTAGTTGTTTAAATCCACCTTAGAAATGTGGAACACACAAATCTGGAGGGCCTACTGTGTACTTAAGAAGGAATACAGACAGCGGTGGCACGTGTGTTTAATCCCATCACAGATGGGAGGCAGAGGCAGGTGGATCTTTGCGTTCAAGGCCAGCCTGGTCTACAGGGAGAGTTCCAGGTCAGCTAGGGCTGTTACACCAAGATATACTGTCTTGAACACCTTCTCCCCTGCCAAAAAATAAGGAACATTGAGCAATATAAGATGTTAAGAAAGAAATGATTAAATATTATGAAAACTGGGGACTGCTGTGTCCGATTTCCCTAGAAGCTGGCTGAAAATGCAGCCTGTTCTCGAGCGCATTTCTGCGGGTGGATTGCGTGAGTCGGCAGCAGTAGCTAACTCCTCAGGGCATTCCTGCAGATCAAGAAGCGGGGACACGCCTCTCTCCCACACCTTCAGTTCCTATCAAGGCTGAGACAAAGAGCAGCAACAGCGGCTGCTTGCCCGGGTGCTCAGCTTGGCTGTCACTCTTGGCTTAGTGTCAGGGAAAGTCTTGAGAAGGGACAGAGGCTCTGTTCACGAGCCTGCTCTGTGTCTACGGATTTGTTTTCAGTCTTTGTGGGGTGTCATCCTTTCCATTTTGTAGACTAGGGACCGGGTGGGGGCCGGGGTGGGAGTGAGGCCTGAGCAGGTCATTGCTTTAGCTGTGTCGGTCGAGGCTGGCATTTCCAGTGGTATAGATTAGCCTTACAGGTACAAGGTTTCAGTGAGGATTTCAGGATTTGATGGAATCGATAACACCTATGAACTCCTGAAGTTATCCGAGGAGTAGAGGGCAGATGAAGGAAACAATCCTGCCAGTCATGGGACAATCTTCGTCACAACTGTCTCTGCACCGTTCTCTGTATTCATTACCTGGTCTGTGCCGAGCATCACACATCAGATTCTTGATCTTCTGAGTGGTCCTGCTGTAGCTGTGGAGGTCTCCAGTCTAGGCGGCCTTCCAGATCCAGCGCCTCTGCATCTGTAGATTCCACATCTTCAGGCAGTGCCAGCCATCAACATCTGGGGAAAACTGCACCTGTAGCGAGTGTCCATATTCTCTAACACGCGAAGTGTCAACCGTGATGCTCGTTGACATCGTGTTAGGAGTAATGAACAATCCAGAGGTGACTTAAAGGACACAGGAGAATGTGCACAGGTCATGTGCACATGTAGCATCATTATATAAAAGACTTGAGTGCTCACGGAAATAATCCTCTGTGGATCCCAGTGGACGACTGTTCCTCGTACAAAGTAGCTGCCTCACAGGGGTTAAGAACTAATGTCTAATCATGGTAATTTAATAATGACACATTCTACTGTAACAGGACTAAGGTTTCTCCATCTTGTTTCAGCTGAAGCCATCTTTGGTTTCTACCCCCTGCCCTGAAAAGTCCAAGGCAAAGCGCCCAACCCTTTTCTAGAAATTCAGGGTTGAAATGCCCCAGCTAACTGCATGTTCTTGGCTCTTGTTAAACTGCTTGCTTGCTTCTCCCTGCAACTGCCAACCAGTATGTAGCTGTCCTGTCTCCTTGTCTTTAAAGGCTCCCTGTAGCATGCATTACATGGACCGCTCTGTGGGAAGTGTTTCTCTCCAGGTCATGCTGAGTGGTCTTTGGGTCTTTACCCAAACACCACCACTAAGACTGTTTGAACAGCTACTGTACTAACTAACAATAACCTTGTCAGTAACAGCCATGCCAGTGATGAGGGGAATTGGGTTAGCTAGGGATTATGGCTGGTGTCAGTCTAAGAAGTAAACTCCAGATTCTGTTGCCAACATCCTTCCGCTCTTGTTGGTTTTATAGTTATTTATGCTTTAATGCTACTTAGTATGTGGCAGTTGGGAGTGTGTCTTTTCAATGAAGAGCTACGTGAGGACCTGGCCCTTTCCATTTTGTGACTGTCGTCTTAACCAAGGAGCTCTTGAAGTCATTGTGGAAGGGGAAGAGAAAGTGTGGCAATAGGTCAGAGGCTGTGATGAGCCCCCATTGGCCAGAATCCCACTGAGCTGACTGCAAGGGAGATCCGGTGGTCTTGCGTGCCTGGGGAAAAGAGGAAACAGGTTTGGGGAGCGTCTAGCAACTTCTGCCATTGTGCAAGCTGCGGAGGGGGACTGTGAGCCTGGAAGTCTGTCTGGAAGTCACTGAACGGATGGTCAAGCTGGAGAAACAGGGTGGAAACCCGGGAAGGCTAGAGAATGCCAGTCAAGGTCAATCTCAGGCCAGCAGCAAGGTGTTGGTGTCCTTGGCTCTCCCATCCTCTGTGGCTTATGAAGAAGCCAGTTGGGAAGGTGACACTCGGATAAAGGGCTAGAGCCAGGCATTTGTAAGGAAAGAAACAGCATGGGAGAAAACAAAGTGAATAGTAGTTAAGTAGTTAAGGACTCTGGTTTCTTCATGCAGCCCTATTTGCCTCCCCCTCGTGGTCATTATAAGCAATTGCAGTTCCTTTCTTGGAGAACAGTTAGCAGTTTGAGCAAGATGGAGTTACCATCAAGCTCCTCGCTCACCTGAGAATCCCTGACGTCATACTCCCAGCAGATGACGCACCCTGTCCCAACAGCAGGTCTGGTGATGTTTCTTGAGAAATAACAGTGACACAAAACCCCGCATAGAAACCAAGTCATTCAACGACTCCCTGTCCTAAACCCTTTGGGATTCAGCCTTTGACGTCTCCTGCAGCATCATCCACAGATGCCCTCCCCCTTTCTGTGTCATTTTTTGGGGATTAAATCATAAAACAATGGTGACGACTGCATTTTTCAGCGTCTTTGTTGACTCCCCACAATCTAGTCCGGTCTATCTGAATCACCTAACCTCACGCTGTGCTCTGAAACACGGGTGCCAAGTTCTCAGACAAGAGAACCAAGGCCCAGGGAGCCGATGTGACTTGTTGAAGGTGCCATTGCTCGTATGTGGCAGATTGCTGGTGGGATGGCTCTAAGACACTTTCCTTACACAGTACCGTACCGGTCATAACCACGACTGTGAGGGAAGGTGTTTTAAAGTGCCCTCAGCCATTCTGGTCCAGATGGCCTGCATTGCTCACACTGGTGACCTCTGCTGCAGAAGAGAAAGCTCAGACTGGTCTATGGTATTGGTGATGGAATCTTCTATGTACTGGCTCTGAGATGTTCGCTACGTCACTCCTTGCTTTCTCAAGTTTCCATTTATTTGTCTGCACAATATGTCTAATGGTCATGGCATCACTCCCGCCATTTGCTGGGCTAAATCGCAACGATAGTGTCGGTGTCTGGCACTCAAGACATCCGCCATCCTTCACACAGCCTAGATTATTCCTGCAAGTTCTAGTCAGGCCAGGGGCTTTGTGGGAATGGATCAAAGAAGATATGGACTGTGTTCTTGATGTGGAGAAAGCAGACCTGCATGGCTGTGGGGGTGGAGTAGCGGGAAGGAGGTGGGACATGGCGCTGAAAGCCTTGTTGAGATACTCCATACATTAAGACCAGTTCTCATGTCGAGAAGAGGGGAGAAGGCTCCATGGTGGTATCACTTGTCCCCTTGGGGTTCCTGTAGTCGTGGGGTTAGGACTGCCCTCTCTGAGGGCCAGGCAAGGAAGGAGCAGGCCTGTTCTCCTGTCATCTCCACCTATGGCATCAGCGACACCTCTCATCTCTCCCTCCCAGCCGTGAGCCCTTCGATATTTCCCCCCTTTCTACCTACACAGCTGCTCTGTCTCATTACGAGTTACCAGTGGCCTGAAATGCAGAAGCTGTCCTAGTTAGAAGCCACCCCCGAGCCCACAGCTTTTCCACATCGTCCTTTGAGTCACTAGGCAAGTGAAAGCCAGCAAAGGCCACAGGGGTCACTTGGGCACCCCCATTCCTGGGTATGTGGTCTATGGTAGGGTGACATCTGCTGGCTTCAGCCCTCCGTTGCCTGCCGGTGGTGTGCCCCCATTCTTTCCATTCCGGATAGCCCGTTACCCTAAGACCATGTTCAAACATCCGCTTTAAGAAACTGTCCCTGCGTCTCCCAGAACTCCTTACGAGCAAGCCTGTATCTTGTCATTTACCTGTCCCCAAGGACTATCAGATGTCACTGCTGTAGCACAAGCTCGGTGACTTAGCCATCTCCGCCTTCTATCAGACTGGGAGACTTGAGGGTTGGGACCATGTCTTGCCTTCCACATAGACTGAACACTTGGGATGCGGTAGGTACTTTGAAGTCAACATTGAACAAATTATTCGTGATATGGTTGAGTTCTATGGCGAATTTGACGGTGCACAGGGATCTCATGCCCACTGGATTGCTGGTACTGGGAAGCCACTGGATAAAAAGCTCTGTTTTCCTACACTCTTCTATCCTGTTCATCTTGGCAGGGAAGCCATGCTGGCATGGTCTGAGAATGGCGGCAAACTGTGTCAGTTTGGGTTATGTTTTGTGGTGGACAATGGAAAACTCAGGGTGACAGTAGCTTGAAGAGATATACATTCCCCACAAAACAAACACAGACAATTCCATCTAGGATTCCCGTGACGGTTTTACCCCACACAGTCCCCCCAAATTGGGTTATTCTATCTTTCCATGTCCAAGGCCACCATCCTCTTACTACAGACTCCAAGCAACTTGAGGAGGAAGGGACTTATTTCAGCTTACAACTCTTAGGTCCCAGTTGATCAGGGAAGGACGTGAGGACAGTGGAGCTGATGATGCAGAGGCAATGGAGGAGTGCAGCTTACTGGCTTGCTCCTCATGGCTTGCTCAGTCTGGTTGTTTTTCTATCTATCTATCTATCTATCTATCTATCTATCTATCTATCTATCTATCATCTATCTATCTATCATCTATCTATCTATCTATCTATCTATCTATCTATCTATCTATCTATCTATCTTTAAATAAAACCAACCTGCTCAAGGAAGGGTGGCACCACCCACAGTGGTCTGGCTCCTCCCATGGCAATAATTAATCAAAAAACTTCCCCATAGGCTCCCCACAGGCTGCTCAATCCAATTTTCCCTTTCCCAAATGACTTTGGTTTGTGTCAAATAAAAACAAAAACAAAATCCCAAACCAAACTAAAACAGCACCAACTACTAACTAGGGTACCTAGGGAGACATGGGTAACTGTCTACTTCACCTCAGATAGGGAGCTGATGACAGATCCAAAAGGAAGGATAGCATTAAAGAGCAACTTGGTGAAGTAGTGAGTTTTATTGGAAGCAACTCAAAGGCAGCCGCATCCCACCCAAAGCCTAACCTAGAATGGGAGAGAATGTACTAGAACTGCAGAACCTGCAGGCAGTTCAACATTTTAGAGAATAGTGGCTCAGTGGGTGTGAGCCTCTTCCAGGCAGCCTGGCCTGTCTCATGCTTCTAGGCAACTTAGCTAAGCTGCCTGGTCCAGGTCTAGGTAGCTCAGCCGAGAGTTGACGTTGTCTCTGCTTCTTCTAGGTGGCATAGTTGAGTTGAGCATCTTCTAGACACCCAAGCTTTTCCGAAAGTCTCTTCATGATCCTTAGTGTTATGTGTTTGCAGAGGCAGGACTCTCTTGGATCGTGTTAGTTTCAGGGACTTCCTGTAGCATTCAGATTGCTTGCTTCATGAGCTCCAGAAACACTCCCGCAAAGTGGACTCTTTTCACCCTCCCTTTGAACATCCTGTGTATTAAAGAGCATCTTTCCAAGATGGAAGTTTTATCTTGAGGAAGTTGCTATGCAGTTCACTTCCCCAATTTGCCCTTCCACTCCAAAGTCTTTAAATTTCAGGGAACGGCAGAAATCAGCCAATTGGGTTGTGAATATCACAGACTTGATCTCCAACTCTCAGACTGTAGAAATGCCCATGCTACCGTCCACGCCCACCATGACATGTTTTGGCCAGTGTTAACTATAGTTTTTATTATAGATTTTAGAATAATTAATTATACCATTAGAGGAATTAAGACACTTGACAGAAGAAATTGTTGACTCTATTATGTTTTTATTTGATTTTTTTTTTTTGCTTTATTGAGACAGTTTCTCTGTGTAGCCCTGGCAGCCCTGGAACTAGCTCTGAGACGAGGATGTCCTCGAACTCACTGAGATCCGCCTGCCTCTGCCTCCTGAGATCTGACTCATTAATATTTTTATATTCATTGTTGTCATTCTAGTCGAGACTGTGGGAGTCAATATTGATATTTCTCATTTTCGTCAGAAGGTGGCGCTCGTGTTGTGTTTTCTGAAAAAAGGTTAGACATCCATACATATTCATATTTTCTATTTTTACCAGAAAAAGTAAGAAAAAAAAAGTCTTAAAAAAGGCCATTGTCTGTGCCGTGGGGAGATAATTAGGGTATGTAAAACAGCTAATACAGTAATTAATAAAAGCACTGACTCGCGAGTCTGGAAAAGCTTCACGGCAAAACTGTGAGAGAGTAATTGACCTCACTGGCATAGGAAAGAATATGCAGCTTGCACACAGCAGGGAGAGGCCTTGTTCAACCCCAACTGGATTTAGAGCCAAGCCTGGGATCCTGAAACTGTGTTTCTGAGCTGCGCCATCAAAGAGTTCCCCAACGGTGGGGTGGGTCTCCCCGCACTTGCGCTCACCGCTTTTCCTGGTCCCTGGAGGCAGCATTCACATAGTAAGTGCTTAATAAACTAGTAGGTGCTAAAGAAACATATGTGGAGTAAATGAATGAACCTCGTAGCGCATGCCGTCCTGAAATCGAGACGCTCTGACTCCTCTCTATTCCTGTATAGATCTTGGAGATTTTAGAATCTGGCCTCCGTTTGATGGTGTGATCCTGGGTACCATCCTCCTCTCCTCTGGATGCCATCTGTCTTCTGTGTGAAACGAGGAGCTGGGAGTGAGTACCGTGGTCTGCGTCGGTCCCAGGAAAAGCAGTGAGCGCAGGTGCAGGGACCCATCCACCCTTGGGAACTTCGGGTCCTGGAATGATATCATCTCAGTGTTAAAGGTAGCAAGCAAAGGGCCATGGGGGCATGTCGTTTGGATTTTATTGCTAACATACCCCACTTCCCACTTGCCCCAAGCTTCCTCCGCTAGCCCTCGCAGACCACAGCGTCGCCACGTGGCTTCTATCTCTTTCTTGAAAGAACCCACTGCAGGGGCACAGCCGCCACTTGGTACCCCCTGAGCTGTGTGCCCTGGCTGCTCCGGCTGCTTACTGACCTTGGGACGGTGCTCTTTACTGAGTGCCCCAGGGGCAGCCCTGGCTTCGGGGCCTCCCACTGTCCTGGTGGAAACTGTCTCAGCACTGGGAGATTTTCTTCCCAGTGGTCCATTTGCTTTCTCCTTTCATGGTGTCCAGACTTCGTCACTGTTGGAACGTTTTCTGCTGTCCCTTCTCCTTTCTTTACCGGTAGTGAATCTCCTGTTTGTCCAATCCCGTCTTGGTGTCGCTTCGTGGAAGACGAGAGCAGTGGTTCTCCGCCTTCCTAATTTGTTGCCCTTTAAGACAGTTCCTCAGATTGTGGTGACCCCCGACCATAAAATTATTTCGTTGCTACTTCATAACTGCAGTTTTGCTACTGTTATAAATTATAATGTAAATATCTGTTATGCGGCCCTCGTGGAGTCGCGACCCACGTGTCGAGAACAAATGGACTAGCGGGTGCAGATTGGGTGGGCTGTTACAGAACCACGTCCTGGGCTTTGCTTTTCATCCTTTGTTTCCTTGTCCACATGGGCTGGTATTCCTCTTTATTCCTTTTGTCAGAAAGCAAAAGCTAAATGCCCAAACTATTTAACAAAAGATGATTTATTGCTTAATCCACGGTGTGCCCATTGGTTCAGGATTGTCTGTGGGGTATGTACTAGCTGTGCTTTGGTTCAGTGGGGCTGTAGTTCAAACCCTGAGGTTCTGATGGTTGATGAACCTGGAGGCATGTACTTCTCACTTTGTTAGGTGTCAGCTGGGATCCATTCACCTTCTGTGTTCCAGGGATGTATTAGTTACTTTTCTCATTGCTGTGATCAAATGCCCCACAGAAACAATTTAAGGAAGGAAAGGTGTGTTAGTTTGAATGTAATTGGCTCCCATAATCTCACCGGCAGTGGCACTATTAGAAGGCGTTAGAAGGTGTGGCCTTGTTGGAGTGGGTGTGGCCTTGTTGGAGGGTGTGTGTTACTGTGGGGGCAAACTTTGAGGTTTCCTATGCTCAGGATACACCTTAGTGTCACAGCTGACTTCCTGTTGCCTACAAGTTATAGGCTCCTCAGCTCCTCCTCCAGCACCACGTAGGCCTGCATGCGCCCCACCATGATGGTAATGGACCAGACCACTCAAGTAATCTCCATGAGGCAGGAATCAATGGCAAGGGGATGGGACTGTTTGGGAGAGAACTGGTGTTCACGGACAGCTGGTGTGGGATGAGGCGTTCCCACCCGGGACAGGAGGAGGTAGAGATGTGGCTCATGCATCAGAGGAAATGAAGACCCTCTGTTCTCTTCCTTCGCTTTCTAAAGAGTCAAGGACCTCACAGCCTGTTCAGTTTCTCTGGCTACTTTCTCCTTCTTGGCTGACTGGATAGAGTCACAGGCTTGGGACAGCAAATAAACTTGCCCCTGGCTACTCACTCCTCAGTCACTTGGGATCTTCTAGAACCTCTCCAATGGTGTTACAGAAAGGAAGAGGGGATGCCAGCTGACGATGAGTCCTCATGTAACAAAGAGAGCTGGTAGTGGCAACGGCTGCCACTGTGACCTCGGCAGGCATGCTATGCAAGCAGGAACTAGGTCACAAAGGTTGACAAGTGTCATATAAGGAGCAGGCGGAGGAACAATTAATCTTTGTTCTTTACCATTTTCTGGGAGCTTTTCTTGGTAGATTTTCAAAGCCGAGAGGTAGAAATGTCTCCTTGGTTACAAAGTCTTTCTGAATAGGGCAAAGGTGAGGAGCACGTGCCTCCTGTAGGTATTCACGACAGTGACTTGCTGCTGGGAGCACATTAGCGTCCATCTTCAGGCTGCCGTGACGAAGTACCACGACTGGTTAAAGAAGAAACGTATTTTCTCATTCCAGAGTTGAGAAGACAAGAACAAGATGTTGCCATGGTCATGATGTCTTTGCAGCGAGAGTGGCCACTTAGCTTCTTATGGCAGCTGACAGTTTGTGGCTTGTAAACCCTTAACTCCAATTTGTCATCATCACCAGGAGGCATTCTCTCCTGTTTCTTGTTTGCATTTTTTCTTATAATGTAGAACTTACTGCACTGGGCTCCTCCTGAGCCCTTCTGGTTGTCCTTACAGCTTTGTGGAAGAAGCAGGGGCAGAGTCCCTCTTTCTAGATAAATTCCCACCCCCACACTGCTAATCTCAACTGTCAACTTGATACCGTCTAGACTAGCAGGGAAGATAGCCTTTGGGCATGTCTGCGGGCTATTATCTTGATTAGATCAATTGCCTTGAGCAGACGTGGTGGTAGCATTCCCTGGGCTAGGATCTTGGACAGCATAAAAAAAGAGAAAGGGATCAGAGTGCTCAGTCCTAAAAGGAGTGTCTTTACTTGCAATTGTTCATTGAAATGAGTTGTTTGTCTGGTTCAAGGTCTCCAGCTTTTGGTACACCATCAATGCTGGACCCTCACTGAAATTCCTCTTGAGTATCTTGGTGTTGTCCTGAGTCATGGAGATTCTGAAGCTCTGGTTCCATAGGACATGCTCCTGCAGGTCATAGATGGGGTAGATGTTAAGTTGGGCAAACTCAAAGCACTGGATGTGGGTCTGGGTGGTAGCTGAGCTGTTTAGTTCCAGCCTCTGTTGGGACCACCTGCCTGTGGCAAGGGGTTGAGCCAGCTCTCTGGCACCCACACCATCGGGGCATCTCTCCTATGCCCTGTGGTGAGTGGTGGGGCCAGCGCTCCAGCTGCAACAGCCACAGAGTAGCAGGGCCAGATCTCCCAGAGCCAGCGAAGGGTGGGGCCAGCTCAGCATGGCCCTCGGATTTCAACACTTGTGGTTCACAAGGCCCCCAGTGGTAACAGGGGCCATGGACGTCAATACAGAGCCCAGCTGCAGCAGGAGCAGGGACCCCAACATGGCCCTTGGCAGCAGTCCGGGCTGGATATCACCATGGCCTCAGGTAGAAGCAAAGGCCACTCATATCAGCCTCTTCCTCACCGCCTTCTCATCACTTCCGTCATCTCCACAGCGTGTGAACCGCTCTGCTTCTCTTTCACTCCCGTTTCTCCGCCATTTTAATGGTGCCGGCCTGTAGGTCGCACTCATGAGTTTTAACAAAGGGAATACGCCTTTGGCAAGGACTCAGACTCAGAAGTAGAATTGTCAGTTTCCAGGAGATTTCATAATGTCCTAGTCTGGCCTTCACATTTTTCTCTCATCGTACTTGTGGAGACTGCAGTACTGGCTTCCAGTCATGAAGCTTAGCTTTCAGCTTTGTAGGGATGGACACACACACACTCGCACACACACTCGCACACACACTCACACACGGTTGTGATGGCTTGTCTATTCTCACTGCTGTGGAATGATTTTTTATTCCAAAGACCCCAATATATCTATCTGCCTGTTCCACTCCCTGGAATTGTTTCTGGATATCTTTCTCGCTCTATATGGAGATATGTAGATATATATACTTACATATAATATACTATGCACAAACCAATTAATTATATGAATACATATAGCATCGTTAAGTGGGATATATATATGTATATGTATACATATATATATCAATCTGCGACTCTGTTCTAATAAAGGTCCTCAGGTGCAAATACTTAGCAATTATTTGAAGAATAATTGCTGGAAGAAACCACTCATGAAGTGTTTCCAAGTGACGCCCCCGGAGCCTGCATGCAGAGTGACGCTCAGGAGAGTCTGAGGGAGTTGAATGTGTAGGAGAGTTCCTGGAGGGCGTCCTTAATGAGAAAGGAGGAGGAGAGCCGCAGTGAGCATGTCCACAGGAAGGTGAAGGCCAGACAGGAGTGGGCACGGGAACAGGGGTTAAATGGGAACCTAAAATCTGGGCTGGCATCAGTTCGGCCTTTGCTCTGACAGGTGGGAAGAGATGTGGCTGCTTTTGGAACCTAAGAGAATATTTTTTTTTTCCTTTTTAATTTTTAAAAAGGAAGTTAAACTGTGGTTGCCTTGGAGATCTGGCGGGGAAGTGGCAGGCGTCTGGGAGTTGGGTTAAGAGGCGGCTGTACCGGTTCATGTGTATATTAATGAGGTTGCTGGTGGGACAGAAAAGACCTGCAGGGAGAAACCTGGGGAAAAAGCGACAGAAAATGCTTATTCCGAAAAATGAGACCAGGAAGAGTCAGTATTATGGCTGTAAAGGAGTGGGGTTTGCAACAAATTGGGTGCAAGGCAGATAGTGAAGTGGACTCGGAATTGAGTCTCCCAAACGGGCTGTTCCCTTAAAGGTTCCTTTTCCCCCAGCGACACTGGGGTGAGATGGTCCCTCAGTTAAGAGGGAAGGAGAGTTGGGTGGAGGACCCAGAGTCAGGCATGAAAGGGGTTTCTGAAAAAGCACAAAGCAGTGCAGGGACCTGGGGAGAAGAGAACCCGCAGAGTAGATCCCAACCCTTTGTAGTCTTCAGTTAACAAAACTTCAGCCTCCTCTCTAATCTCCTCGATCTGTCATTCCTGGTGGTTCGAACTGCAACAGTCTTGATTTCTTCTATTCCAAGCCTGTTTGCAGTGTGGGTGTAGCTGAGTTCCCACTGAGTGTCTGTTTTATTGTTCCTTTCAAATAATCGGCTTTTAGCTTGCCTGTTCCTGTTTTGTGTTTTGGTTTCCAATTTCGTAGCATTTCCCCTTGTCTTTGTTATATATTTTCTTCTATATTCTTTGGATTTATTCTGTTGTTCTTTCCCGAAGTGATTGCAAGCTGAGCTCATTAATTTTCAATCTTTCTTCTTTGTCTAATGCAATATTAAGGGCTGTAATTTCAGTCTAAATACCATGTTAGGTGAACTCGTGTCTTTATAATCATCTAGTTCTAAATATTTTCTAATTTCCATTTTGATTCATCCTTTGATCTTTGCAAACATGGTAAAGATTGCAGAATATGATTTTATTTGTTTTTTATTTACTTATTTTTTTATATGAGCTTTATAGTGCTTGAAAGTGCTTGGTCATTCATTGGTTGACTCTCTTTAAAACTTTTCCTCCCTCCCTCCCTCCTTCCCTTCCCTCATTTCTATTTCTTGTGTGGACTCAGATCCCAAGTTACATATGATCAGAGGACAACTTGTTGGGGTCAGTTCCCTCTGGCTACTATATTGGTCCCAGGGATGGAACTCAGATTGTCAAACACAGCAGCAGGCACCTTTCCTCACCGAGCCATCTCCTTTTTTTCTGACATTAGCTCATGCTGATGATTACTATTCTAGAACAGGGGTCAGCAGACTATGGTGGCCTATGAGCCAAATCACTGCCCATATTAGTTATTCTTCTGTTGCTCTGGCAAAATACCTTCCAGAAGTATCTTGAGAGAGGAGACTTTTATTTTGTGTCATGGCTCAGAGGATGTCTTCCAGTATGGCCTAGAAGGCACAGAGATAGGGTCATCTTGTAGCCATGGTGGTAGGAACTAAGGTAGAGACACCTCACATGGCATCAATCAAGAAGTGAAGAGCCAGGACAGAAGCGGAGTGGCCGCCCATAACCCTTAAGGCCTATCTCTAAGGCCCCAAGCCTTTGTGTTGGTCAACTACTCATGTGCACGGGGCCTGCACTAGAGTGTGGTTGTTATGCCCAGTGTCACTCCATTGGAGAAAAGAGAATTTTTTCTCTCTCTTAGCAGGTAGGTATCAACTCTAAGTAGCTTCCTGGTTAGGGGTGAGACTCTGTGTCCACTTTCCTCTTTCAGTGCTGGGGTTTTGTCTGGTTTGAGCCCATGTTCCTGGGGGGTTGTGTTATCCCGAGACTTGAGTGAGAGTCTTCCCACTCCGAGGGTCTTTCAGGAGGATCAATGGGGCTGGGGGAATTGGGGAGATGTGTGGTGGGTGGGACTTCATGTCCTGAGCTTCAGAGGGACATAACATGTGGCATATCTAGACCCAATCTAGGCCTGGGCTTCCAGCCTTGGTGGGGGTTCTAGAACTCAGGCCTGAGTCCATCTCTTACCAGGAGTCCACCAGAAGAACTGCACCAATGTCAGTGGGATTTCTTCAGTGCTAGGGACATAAGCCTGGAGGGGGGGGTCCCCCTGTGACCTCAAAGGAGAAGCTTTACTAGAGAATCTCTGGGTGCTGGGATTGCACCGAGTGAGGAGTAGCTTGAAGGAGATTAGAATTGGATTTAGGAACTTGATATCTTTTGTACCACACAGTTATAATGTTGGTGATCTGCTTTCAGCTACTCCGGGGCCAAAGTGTGTTTGCATATGTGCACCAATTAGTCTCAACCACACCCCAGGTGCCACCAATTACCGTCAATCAGGAGTTCATGTCTCAGGATCGGCCAGCAGGTAACCCAGTGAGAACATTCACTTTCTGGAAACTGCCCCGTGCCCTTTTGTTTCTTTTTTCCTTTGTCAATACTAGTGATCTTGCTAATTAGTGCAATGAGTTAAGAAATGGGTTTTTATTGGTGATATAGGGGTAGGTGGGCTATTAATAAGTATAATGGGTATTAGAAAGCTATGCTTATTAGCAAAATCGGCGCTTCTCACACGTTGTGGATTGAGTTAAATGCTTCAGAGAAAACCTTAAACTTGCAAGCACAAGGCCCAAGAACCTGACAAACTGGGGCCCGTGTCTTCAGGATTTGTGCCTAGGGCTTGCCGTCTACAGGTTTCTCCCACACCCGGGATTCTGGCTGCTTGGTGCCAATGAGAAGGGCAACCTAATTCTGACTGATGGGATATTATTTTGGCATGCAAAGTGGCTGGGTGGCGAATAGAGGGGGCTGTGTATTCACTGAGCTTATAGATCAAGTTTTGTGAATTGTATTCATCTTAAACTAGTGGATGCTTGTCTAACAAATCCCTGTATGTGTAGGAGTGCAGGGAGAGAAGGAGAGGAGGAGGAAGAGGGAGATGCAGAAGGGAGAAGAGGAAGATATCAGGTTAAGTTACTGGATCCACGGCCTAGCGAAGTCAACACATACACCATTTGATCCAAGCCCTATTTTTATATGATTGTCAGAGAACTTGTAGGAGAGTGACTTCACCTGCCTTAACCTTTAACTTTTGGCACCTGCCCTTATCCATTAAAATGGACCCAGTAGCTAGGAACTAGCTTGCAGCATCCAAGGAATGAAATGCGTGCTCACGGGCAATCATAATATCACTGGGGCACAGCAGGATTCTGTACATACCTCACTGTTCAGCTGAAAACCTGAGGCTCAAGTACTTGTGACCACGTAATCCTTTCATGATGCCAGGCTGCCCCACCCCTGCCTGGCCTAATGCTTTACTGACAAGAGGAGAAAAGGGTCTCAGGACCCAAGGGCTTGAAAGGAAAGAACTCACTGCCTAGAGCTGTTGGTAGGCCTTGTGTTTAGAGATGCCCAGAGAACGAACCCTTGTTGGCTCTTGTGTACTGTGAAGACCTTGCTGGACCGGCCATCAATGAGCTTGACTTTGGTAGCTTTCAAAGGTCTCTGAGAGTTGGGCAGATGTATACAGGCAGTGTAAAATCTACCCAGGTGATGCTAATGTCCCGGCGAAGTTGGGAATTCACCCACTGTTCCTGCACCCGCTTCCCATACAGCACAGATGGCAAACACTTCGGCCGCAGGGACCGTGCAGTATGTCGTGAGTGCTTAAGTATGCCTTTGGGGCTTGTGAGGGAAAGGAACCACCCACAGATGGCATTCAGGCTAGTGAGCACACTGTGTGTGTCCCAGGAAAAATGTGGTGACCAGATGGACATTTGAATATTGTACAATTTCCACGTGTCACAAAGTAGTAATTATTATTATTGTTGTTTTTCTCACCTGTGATTTAAAAACACAATTTTTTTTCTTAGCTTGTGGGCCATACCCAACAGGCACAGACCAGATTTGCCAAACAAGCCAGAAGCTTTTTCTTTCCATCCCCTGCTCTGCCTTGCTGGAGTCCCCATCAAAATTTCCTTGTTGCAACTAGCTTTTCCTTAGCATCTTATTTCAAGTTGAAAATTAAATTATTTAACACTTAATAATTAGATTATCTAATAATTAATAAAACTTTTAATAATGATCTGTTCCAGTGATTAAAAAATCAGTTTTGCTGGAAAGATAGACTTTCACCAAGGCTGCTGGTGAGGACATCTCTAGAGCTGTATAGTGTTAACTTTCTCTGGGAACTGGAGAAGCCTAGGATGCGCTCCTTCAAGTGTGCCACTTTGGAACATTGATTATTTTGAGCTGAAGCAACTTGGAAGTGTCAGAGGCCTGGAGGAGCTTTCTCTGAACCCCTCCCCTGCCTGAGGACAGATGACCCACAGGGAATGCTCTTGTCCTCAGTCCCATTCCCGGGAGCCCCATCAATGAGGAAGAAGCACTTCTATCCCAGGAGATGGAGACAGAAGTCTGTACCACACAGAGAAGGCATGTCCATCATACCTAGCCCATCTATGCTCCCACCGGCCTCTTTCCTAAGAACGCTATTTTCTCCCTTCCTTTACTACATCACCTCTATGCTCTATTTTTAACTACAAAAATCTCACCATTCTTTCGGGCATCTACACTTTCTCCATGAAATTTGTATGTTTTCACATGATAATCTGACTGTTGTCAGTTTATCATAAAATCAGTTATGGAACCTTAGGGGCAGAGGGAGATATTTTCCCTTCCAAACTTGCCTTTGTCAGGGAAGAGGCTTTAGTCATGGACCACAGCAACGCAGGCAGAGAGCCGCAGAGACAGAACGTGTCTGTATTGCCTCTTCTTATTTGAATAATTTATCAATTCACTCAACAACACTTATTAAATAATCTCAGGGCTAAATACCTCTGCTAGTAAAGGACAGGGTCTTGCCTGTAGTGCTTTCTCGAATAAGCCCTCTTTTTGTCTTGGAAGAAGCTGCCCCGCTCCCCTGTCTCTGGGCAGTGTTGTTTATCTTACTACTCAGAGTGGGGTCAAGCCCTTGGGTAGTTCTCACTGAGCAGTGCCCCACACAATGAATTAGCTCTTCTGCTGGACCATTCAAGTCCATCATCCCTACACGTCTGCTCCTGTTTTCTTGATCAATGGATTTAACTGACCTCAATTTGTTTCCTGTGCTAGATAGCATCTCAAGGGCTCTTTAAATGTTATTGCTAGGCTCAGAGCCTAAAGCACAATAGGTGCTCAGTAAGCATGTTATGGGCATTTAACAGATCGTGTTGAGCCCTACCATGTGCCAGATGCATTGTTCAGGACAGTGAACAAGACAGACAGCTATCCCCACCATTATGCAGATTCTTGCCATCTGATAGCAAAGGAAATAAGGGAAATACTTTAAAAGGTGGCAAGCGTTGTAGCGTTGTGGAGAAGAGAAGGTCAGAGACAGAACCTTGGGGAATGTGCATGGGCTGTAGCTAGAAACAGGATGAAAGCCAAGTTTCTGTCTGAGGGTAGCGGAAGCACCTGTGAAAGTCCAAGAAGCATGTTTGATTCTGGAATGTTCCAGACACCGCAGGATGGTCTAGCTCAGCAAGGCTAGAGACAAGTAAGAAAGGGAAAGGACTGTTTAATTGCAGGCTTTTGAGGGATGCAGAACACATCCACGTAGTGACTTAAAGGGAACTGAGACTAGAGTGGAGAATGACTTCTCCCGATCACTGTTGACGAGTGTTTGATCTGGAGTCTTGGAGCAGGATTCTGATAGCTGCCAGAGTCCTGTGGAGAGCTCTGACAGGTTCAGACCCCTCAGGTATTTGTCACCCTGGCGGAAAAGACAAAGGCTTCACAGCCTTGTAAGAGCCTTGTCTTTTTTGTTTTTTCATTTTTTTTATTTTATTGAGAATAAGAAAAAAAAAGTTTCTGCCTCCTCCCAGCCTCCCATTTCCCTCCCCCTCCCCCCGCTCTTCCCCCCCTCCCCCTCTCTTCTCCCCCTCCCCCCACTCCTCTCCCCCTCCCTCCCCTATCCAAAGAGCAGTCATGGTTCCCTGCCCTGTGGAAAGTCCAAGGTCCTCCCCCCTCCGTCCATGTCTAGGAAGGTGAACATCCAAACTGGCTAGGCTCCCACCAAGCCAGAACATGAAGTAGGATCAAAACCCCTTGCCATTGACCTTGGCTTCTCATCAGTCCTCATTGTTCGCCATGATCAGAGAGTCCGGTTTTATCCCATGCTGTTTCAGTCACAGTCCAGCTGGCTTTGGTGAGCTCCCAATAGATCAGCCCCACTGTCTCAGTGGGTGGGTGCACCCCCCGTGGTCCTGACATCCTTGCTCGTGTTCTCCCTCCATCTGCTTCTCATTGGGACCTTGGGAGCTCAGTCCAGTGCTCCAGTGTGGGTCTCTGTCTCTATCTCCATCCATCACCAGATGAAGGTTCTATGGTGATATGAAAGATATTCGTCAGTATTGCTATAGGATAGGGTCAGTTCAGGTTCCCTATCCTCAGCTTCCCAAGGGACTAACTGGGGACATCGCCTTGGGCTCCTGGGAGCCACTCTAGGTTCAAGTCTCTTGCCAACACTAAGGTGGCTCTTTTAACTAAGATATGTGCTTCCCTGCTCCCCTATCCAACCTTCCTTTATCCCAATCTTCCTGTTTCCCCAAGTTCCCCCAATCCTCCCCTTCTTACTTTTCTCTCCCTGTCCCCCCTTATCCCCAACCCACCCCACCCCCAAGATCCCAATTTTGTCCCCGGCAATTTTATCTACTTCCCTTAGCCAAGAGGATAACTATATGTTTTTTCTTGGGTTCACCTTCTTCTTTAGCTTCTTTAGGTTCACCAGGTATACACTCCGTGACCTTTATTTATGGCTAGAAACCAATTATGAGTGAATACATCCCATGTTCATCTTTTTGGGTCTGGGTTACCTCGCTCAGGATAGTGTTTTCTATTTCCATCCATTTGCATGCAAAATTCGAGAAGTCATTGTTTTTTACCGCAGCATAATACTCTAATGTGTATATATTCCACACTTTCTTCATCCATTCTTCCATTGAAGGGCATCTAGGTTGTTTCCAGGTTCTGGCTATTACAAATAATGCTGCTATGAACATAGTTGAACAAATGCTTTTGTCATATGATAGGGCATCTCTTGGGTATATTCCCAAGAGTGGTATTGCTGGGTCCAGGGGTAGGTTGATCCCGAATTTCCTGAGAAACCGAAACACTGATTTCCAAAGTGGTTGCACAAGATTGCATTCCCACCAGCAATGGATGAGGGTACCCCTTCCTCCACAGCCTCTCCAGCAAAGGCTATCATCGGTGCTTTTGATTTTAGCCATTCTGACAGGTGTGAGATGATATCTCAAAGTTGTTTTGATTTGCATTTCCCTGATTGCTAATGAGGTTGAGCATGACCTTAGGTGTCTTTTGGCCATTTGAACTTCTTCTTTTGAGAATTCTCTGTTCAGTTCAGTGCCCCATTTTTTAATTGGGTTAATTAGCATTTTAGAGTCTAGTTTCTTGAGTTCTCTATATATTTTGGAGATCAGACCTTTGTCTGTTGCGGGGTTGGTGAAGATCTTCTCCCAGTCAGTAGGTTGCCTTTTTGTCTTAGTGACAGTGTCCTTTGCTTTACAGAAGCTTCTCAGCTTTAGTAGGTCCCATTTATTCAATGTTGTCCTTAGTGTCTGTGCTGCTGGGGTTATACTTAAGAAGCGATCTCCTGTGCCCATCTGTTGTAGGGTACTTCCCACTTTCTCTTCTATCAGGTTCAGTGTGTTCGGACTGATATTGAGGTCTTTGATCCATTTGGACTTGAGTTTTGTGCAAGGTGATAGATATGGGTCTAATTTCAATCTTCTACAGGTTGACATCCAGTTGTGCCAGCACCATTTGTTGAAGATGCTTTCTTTCTTCCATTGTATACTTTTAGCTCCTTTGTCGAAAATGAGGTGTTCATAGGTTTGGGGATTAAATTCCGGGTCTTCTATGCGATTCCATTGGTCGACTTCTCTGTTTTTATGCCAATACCACACTGTTTTCATTACTGTAGCTCTGTGATAGAGTTTGAAGTCAGGGATGGTAATGCCTCCAGAAGATCCTTTATTGTATAGGATTGTTTTGGCTATCCTGGGTTTTTTATTTTTCCATATAAAATTGATTATTGTCCTCTCAAGATCCGTGAAGAATTTTGATGGGACCTTGATAGGAATTGCATTGAATCTATAAATTGCCTTTGGTAGAATTGCCATTTTTACTATGTTGATCCTCCCAATCCAAGAGCAAGGGAGGTCCTTCCATTTTCTGATATCCTCATCAATTTCTTTCTTCAATGCTTTAAAGTTCTTGTCAAATAGATCTTTTACTTCCTTGGTTAGAGTTACCCCGAGATATTTTATGCTGTTTGTGGCTATTGTGAAAGGTGAAGCTTCTCTGATTTCCCTCTCTGCTTCCATATCCTTTGTGTATAAGAGGGCGACTGATTTTTTGGAGTTGATCTTGTATCCTGCCACATTACTAAAGGTATTTATCAGCTGTAAAAGTTTCTTGGTGGAGTTTTGAGGGTCACTTATGTACACTATCATATCATCTGCAAATAACGAAAGTTTAACTTCTTCCTTTCCAAGTCAAATCCCCTTGATCCCCTTATGTTGTCTTATTGCTATTGCTAGAACTTCAAGCACTATGTTGAAGAGGTATGGCGAGAGTGGGTTTCTGAGTTTAGTGTTCCTGAGTTTAGTGGGATGGCTTTGAGTTTCTCTCCGTTTAATTTGATGTTAGCTGTCGGCTTGCTGTATATAGCTTTTATTATATTTAGGTATGACCCTTGTATCCCTAGTCTCTCCAAGACTTTTATCATAAAGGGATGTTGAATTTTGTCAAATACTTTTTCAGCATCTAATGAAATGATCATATGGTTTTTTTCTTTCAGCTTATTTATATGATGGATTACATTGATAGATTTTCGTATGTTGAACCAGCCCTGCATCTCTGGGATGAAGCCTACTTGATCATAATGGATAATTTTTCTAATGTGTTCTTGGATTCGGTTTGCCAGTATTTTGTTGAGGATTTTTGCGTCGATGTTCATGAGTGAGATTGGCCTGTAATTCTCTTTCTTGGTTGAGTCTTTGTGTGGTTTTGGTATCAGAGTGACTGTAGCTTCATAAAAGGAATTTGGCAATGACTCTTCTGCTTCTATATTGTGAAATACATTAAGGAGTATAGGTATTAGGTCTTCTTGGAAGTTCTGGTAGAATTTCGCATTGAAACCATCAGGTCCTGGGCTTTTTTTGGTAGGGAGGTTTTTGATAACAGCTTCTAGTTCTTCGTGACTAACAGGTCTATTTAGGTTGTTCACCTGGTCCTGGTTTAACTTTGGTATATGGTATTTATCTAAAAACGTGTCCATTTCTTTTACATTTTCCAGTTTTGTGCCATACAGGCCTTTGTAGTAAGATCTAATGATTCTTTGAATTTCCTCTGTGTCTGTGGTTATGTCCCCCTTTTCATTTCTGATCTTATTAATTTGCATATTCACTCTCTGGCGTTTTATTAGTTTGGATAGAGGTTTATCAATCTTGTTGATTTTCTCCAGGAACCAGCTTTTTGTTTCATTGATTCTTTGGATTGTTTTCTGTGTTTCTATTTTGTTGATTTCAGCCCTCAGTTTGATTATTTCCAGTCTTCTACTCCTCCTAGGTGAGTCTGCTTCTTTTTTTTCTAGAGCTTTCAGGTGGGCTGTTAAGTCTCCAATGTGTGCCTTCTCTGTTTTCTTTAAGTGGGCACTTAGTGCTATGAACTTTCCTCTCAGGACTGCTTTCATAGTGTCCCATAAGTTTGAGTAGGTTGTTTCTTTATTTTCATTGAATTCAAGGAAGACTTTAATTTCTTTCTTTATTTCTTCCTTGATCCAGGTGTGGTTCAGTAGTTGACTGTTCAGTTTCCATGAGTTTGTAGGCTTTCTGGGGGTAGGGTTGTTGTTGAATTCTAACTTTAATCCATGGTGATCTGATAAGATACAGGTGGTTACTAATATGTTTTTGTACCTGTGGAAGTTTGCTTTGTTACCGAGTATGTGGTCAATTTTCGAGAAGGTTCCATGAGCTGCAGAGAAGAAGGTATATTCTTTCCGATTTGGGTGGAATATTCTATAGATGTCTGTCAAGTCCAATTGATTCATTACCTCCATTAATTCTCTTAGTTCTCTGTTAGGTTTCTGTCTGATTGACCTGTCCATTGGTGAGAGAGGAGTGTTGAAGTCTCCCACTATTAGTGTGTGCGGTTTGATGGCTGCCTTGAGTTTTAGTAATGTTTCTTTTACGTATGTGGGTGCTTTTATATTAGGGGCGTAGATATTCAGGATTGAGACTTCCTCTTGATGAATTGATCCTGTTATGAGTATAAAATGTCCCTCTCCATCTCTTCTGATTGATTTAAGTTTGAAGTCAAGTTTGTTAGAAATTAGTATGGCCACACCTGCTTGTTTCTTAGGTCCATTTGCTTGATAAGCCTTTTCCCAGCCCTTTACTCTGAGTAGGTGCCTGTCTCTGTGTTTGAGGTGTGTTTCTTGTAAACAGCAGAATGTTGGATCCTGATTTCGTATCCAATCTCTTAGCCTGTGCCTTTTTATAGGTGAGTTGAGCCCATTGACATTAAGTGATATTAATGACCAGGGGATGTTAACTCCGGTCACTTCTTTAGTAGTAGAGTTCGTGTGCGTCCCTTCTTTGAGTTGCGCTGGTGACGGGTCTCTAGATGTCTGAGTTATTGTGGTCATTGTTGGACTCCTTGGTTAGAGATTTTCCTTCTATTACTTTCTGTAAGGCTGGGTTTGTGGCTACGTATTGTTTAAATTTGTTTTTATCCTGGAAAATTTTGTTTTCTCCATTTATGGTGAATGAAAGCTTGGCTGGGTATAGTAGTCTGGGCTTGCATCCATGGTCTCTTAGTTTTTGCAGTACATCTATCCAGGACCTTCTGGCTTTCATGGTTTCCATAGAGAAGTCAGGTGTAAGTCTGATAGGTTTACCTTTGTAAGTAACTTGGCCTTTTTCCTTTGCGGCTCTTAATATTCTTTCTTTATTCTGTATGTTTTGTGTTTTGATTATTATATGGCGAGGGGATGTTTTTTTTTTTTTTTTTTTTCCAGCCTATTCGGTGTTCTGTATGCTTCTTGAACCTTCATAGGTACATCTTTCTTTAGGTTGGGAAAGTTTTCTTCTATAATTTTATTAAATATATTTTCTGGGCCGTTGAGTTGCACCTCTTCTCCTTCTTCTACTCCAATTATTCTTAGGTTTGGTCTTTTTATTGTGTCCCATATTTCCTGAATGTTTTGTGATGAGAATTTGTTGGTTTTGCTGTTTTCTTTGATCAGTGTGTTTATTTTCTCTATGGTATCTTCAGTATCTGATATTCTTTCTTCTATCTCTTGTATTCTGTTGGTAGTACTTGTCTCTGTAGTTCCTGTTCGTTTACCCAGATTTTCCATCTCCAATCTTCCCTCGGTTTGTGTTTTCTTCATTACTTCCATTTCATTCTTCAAGTCTTGAACTGCTTCCCGTACCTGTCTGATTGCTTTTTCATGTTTCTCTTGATTTTCTTGGGTATCTTTAAGCGATTTATTCATTTCCTCTACCTTTTTGTTTGTAATCTCTAATTGTTTATGGCAGTTTTTCACCTCCTGCTTAAGGTCTTCTATTATTTTCATATAATTCACTTTTGAGTCGATTTCTTCTAATTCTTCTGGAGTAGGGTGTACAATTCTTCTTATTTCGGGATCCCTTGATTCTGGTGAAGTCATGTTGCCTTTCAGGTTGTTGGAGGAAGTCTTGCATTGGCGCCTTCCCATCTCCTCCTTCAAATGGAGCCAGGAGAGGCCTGGTGTCTTGGTCCAGACTTTGCTGTGAATGAGTCTCTGGGTGTATCTTTTCAGTGTAGAAGCAGGGACCGTCCCGTTGAGCTGGAACTCCCCAGCACCCAAACATGGACTACCGTCCAGATGGAACTCCTCAGGACCGCTCTGGGTTGGTTGTGGATGCAAGCCTGATGTCTCTCCTGGTGCGGGGTTCGGATCTCCTTGCTGCTTGGGTGACTTGTAATCAAAGGACCTACCTAGCTCGCTGCAGGCAGGCTAGCGGGGACAAAGGAGCTAGCACCCTCCCGTTTGCCCTGCCGTTTCGGATTCGGTCCTAGAGCCCGAACAGGCTGGGCTGGGAGATGTTATGTGGTCAAAGAGGGAAGGGAGTCAGACGGAGGGGGGGGGTTTGTGGATGCAAGCTGGGTGGGATAGGAAGAGAGAGGAAGTATCGGGCAGAGTAGCCCCTGAGGATGACCAGGAAGTGTAGGAGGGGTGTCTGAGTTCCCTGTCCCGGGCTGCTGCCGAGGTCAGAAACTCACTCACCCCAGTGATGTCTCCTGGTGCCTGAAGAGCCTTGTCTTGGTGCCCTATCCTGAGTGAAAGAGCGAGGGTAGGCTAGGATTCAATCAGACACCGCGTCCGGGGATAGAGAGTCGATCAGAGCCTTTTTAGGACCAGGGACTTTGAAGCTGCTGTATTTCTGCCTAGGCAGGATGTGGTTTTGTTCCGAAACCTTTTTAACAGATGACAAGATATGGCCCCAGGTGTTTTCCAGAGCACAGGTCTTTGCTAAAGTGGTTGGACAGCCACTTGCTTTCAAAGCTAGGGACTGCCCTGGAGGGTAAAGCCATTCGAAGAATGTTTTATATTTGCAAAATGTTGCTCTGGCACATTGTCATTTGCTTCTTCCAACAGTTCCGTGAGGTTGGAGAGCTTTTCAGGTGCATGATCTATTTGGGAGGACGGGAAAGGGCAAAGGACTCGAAGAAGTCATGGAGGCCATTATGATGGTCATGCCACCACCACAACCACCACCACCATCAACACTTTCGTTTGTTAGGAAGTACAGAAAAGTATAAGGTATAAAGCTTCTGCTTGTGAGAAATTTATAATCTAGTGGCTAGAGAAATTCATTCATTCATTTGTTTGTTCATTCATTAATGTATTTCATGAAACAGTGTCTTCATTCTGTAAGTTGTTGCCTTGCTATATTCTAGATAATTATTGCATTTCCACATGCAGATTCCCAAAGTATAAAACATGGCTCCTGCCTGTAAGAAATATAGCTAAGTGTTAGAGTAGGAACACTCTAGAGTGGAACCCTGCAAGGAAAGCAATTCATTCAGTGTCCACACTTTTCACATTGTGACTTGGTGTTTGTCATCTATAAAGTTCATACTCAAGAACTTCACAGTTGAGTTACAGGAAAAAAAACATAATATTTTTAGCTAAGTTTATGGTTTAAGCTTAGTTAAACAACTCAACAGCCGCCTTCATTGCTATTCTGGTCTGCATATGTCCCTGCATTTTCCAACTAGTATCCCCTTGAATCCTTTCAGTTGTCTTTGCCTAAGACTTCAAGTGCTGTACTGGATAGATATGGAGAAAGTGGACAGTCTTGTCTCGTTCTTGATTTTACTGCCAACTTTATTTCACTAGGGGTTGTGGGTCTGTTTAAATTACTTATTTGATCTTGATTTAACTTTGGTAGATGGTACTTGCTGACAAAATTATCTGTTTTTTTTTTCTTAGATTTTCCAATTTGGTGGAGAAAGGTTTTAAAGTATGACCTTGTGATTCTCTAGATTTCCTCAGCGTTTGCTATTATGTGCCCCTTTTCATTTCTAATTTTGTTAATTTGGATATTCTCTCTCTGCTTTTTAATTTGGATAAGGGTTTGTCAATCTTACTGATTCTCTCAAAGAAACAACCCTTTGTTTCATTGTTTTTTTTTAAATTGTTCTTGTTTTATTTATTTCATCCCTGAGTTTGATGATTTCTTGCCATCTACTCCTTTTGGGTATGACTTCTTTCTTTCTTCCTTCCTTCCTTCCTTCCTTCCTTCCTTCCTTCCTTCCTTCCTTTCTTCCTATTATAGAACTTTCAGGTGTTCTGTTAAGTTACAAGTATGAGATCTCTTTAATTTTTTTTTTTATGTAGGCACTTACTGCTATGAACTTGCCTCTTAGAACAGCCTTCATTGTTTCTCATAAATTTGGGTATGATGTGTATTCATTTTCATTCAATTCTAGAATATCTGTTTTTTCTTTCTTAATTCCTGTCTTGACCAAGTTTTCATTCAGTAGTGAGTTGTTTGGTTTCTGTGAATTTGTAAGCTTTCTGTTGTTTGTGTTGTTGATATCCAGCTTTAATCCCTGGTAGCCTGGTAGAATGCAGGGTATTATTTCATTTTGTTTTCTTGTATCTGTTGAGACTTGCTTTGTGTCCAAGTATGTGGTCAGTTTTGGATAAAGTTCCATGATGTGCTGAGAACAGGCATATTCTTTTATGTTTGGTGAAATAATCTATAAATATCTGTTAAGACCATTTGATTTATGACATCAGTTAGCTTCAACAATTCTCTGTTTACCTTTTGTCTTGATGATCTGCCTATTGGCAAGAGTTGGGTATCGAACTCACCTACTATCAGTGTGTTATGGTCGATATGTAACTTAAGCTGTACTAGTGTTTCTTTTAAGAATTTCGGTACCCTTGTTTTTGGTGCACAGGTGCTATGAATTGCCATGTCCTCTTGGTGGATTTTTTATTTGATAAGCATGTAGTGATCTTCACTATCTATTCTGATTAGTTTAGGTTCAAGCTCTATCTTTTCAGATATTAAAATCACTATACTGGCTTGTTTCTTAGGGCATTTGCATGGAATTTCTTTTTCCATCCTTTTACCCTGAAGTGATGTATAGCTTTGATGTTAAGGTGTGTTTCTTGGATGCAGCAGAAAGGTGGATCCTATTTTCCCATCCTTTCTGCTAGTCTGTGTCTTTCTTTGTTGTGGAATTGAGACCCTTGATGTTGAGAATTATCAATGAGCAGTTTCTTGATTATTGTTATATTGTTGTTGTGGTGTCCCCCTGCCCCTTTTATTTGCTGGCTTGGGATTGTGTATCCATGTATTTTCTTAGGAGTGATTAACCTCTTGAGGCTGAAGTTTTCCTTTTAGCACCTTCTGCAGGGCTGAATTTATAGATTGATATTACTTAAATTTGGTTTTTATCTTGGAATGTCTCTCTTCTCACCTATTGTTACTGAATATTTTTCTGGGCATAACTGTCCAGGCTGCTGGCGTCTGTGGTCTCTTAGAGTTTGTAAAACATCTGTCCAGGTCCTTCTGGCTTTAGAGTCTCCACTGAGAAGTCAAGTTTAATTCTTTTTTTTTTTTTTTTTTTTTTTTTTTTGAGACAGAGTTTCTCTATGTAACAATTCTGGCTGTCCTGGATCTCACTTCATAGACCGGATTGACCTCAAACTCACACAGATCTGCTTGCCTCTGCCTCCCGAGTGCTGGGATTAAAGGCATGACTGTCAGGTGTAAAATAATTAATGCCTAATAATTATTTGTTTTGTAGGCATCTGATTCTCAGTTATCAGAGTGGAGTAACCTCTGGAAAGTGACTGTTCCTGCTGACTCTGCATAACTCACAGGGGTTGACTAGAGATAGTACCCGATCTCTAAAACATCAGTGACAATAGAAATAAAAAACACAATAGAATAAAAGAGAAGTTCAGTGGAAAGTCTCTAGAGTGGGTCACACAGAAGACAAAATATAAGGATTTGAAGGCAAAACACAAGAATTGGATTTTCAGTCAAGATCAATGGTAAATTTAAAAAAGTATTACTGAAACATGCAAGAATTTTGGGACCCTATGAAAATGCAAAATTCATGAACTATGAGCATAAAGAAGGGGAAGAATTTCATACAAAAGGCATAGAAACTGTTTAAAATCAAATCACAGAAGAACGTTTTCCAAAAATCTAGAGAAAGAAAAAGTCCATCCAGATACAAGAGGCACACAGAATGTTCAATAGGCAGGACCAGAAAGATAAACTCCCTCTGCCATAAGTATAGTTAAAACAATAAATACATAGAACCAAGGAAGCATATTGGAAGCCGAAAGGGAGAAGGACCAGGTCACATAGAGTCAGGCCTATCAGAATAGCTACTGACTTTTATTCAAGAACTTTAAAATCAAGAAGGGTTTGGAATGATGTTCTTAACATCTCAGGGAGTTCTTAACTGCTGCCTAGCCTCATATACCCAGCCCAAAACTCGCTCAGTCACCCATTAGAAAAAAGAGCACTGAGAAATTATCAAACACCACAAAACATCAGAAACTAGCATGCACCTTTAAATAATAACTCTGAATATCAATGTTCTCAATCCCCACTCAGAAGACACAGACTTATGGGATTAAAAATATAGGATCCATATATTTTCTGCCTCCGGGAGTCATACATCTTGATCAAAGATAGCACTATTTTAGATTGAAAGGAAGGAAAAAGTCATTCCAAGCAAATGAAACCAGGAAGCAGGCAGGAGTTGCTCTTTTAATATCTTCCAAAAATAGACTTTAACCTAAATCTAGTCAGAAGAGAGAAAGAGGGTCGCTTTGTCCTGACCAAGGGAACCACCCATCAAGAGGAAATTTTATTCCTCAGAATATATGCACTTAATTTTATAAAACGAGTACTGCGATGCCACACACTGATCCCACCACAGTCACAGAGGATTATCTGAATACACCACTTTCATCATTGGGAACACCAATGTAGAAAGAAACACTGGAGTTAAATGACAGTATATATCAGATAGACCAAGGCACCTGCAGAGCATTGCACCTAAACACCAGAGAACAGACATTATTCACAGCAGTTCATGGGCCATTTTTGTGGTAGTTTGAATAAAAATGGTTCTCATAGGCCCATCGAGAGTGATACTCTCAGGAGGTGTGGCCTTGTTGAAGGAACTGTGTCACTGGAGGGTGGGCTTTGAGCTTTCAGAAGCTCAAGGCAACCTAGTGTCTCTTCCTCTCTGCTGCCTTTGTTTCTGCATGTAGAACTCTCAGCTCCTTCTCCAGCACCATGTCTGCCCGCATGCTGTCATGCTTCCTGCCGCTGTGACAAGGAACTCTAAACCAGTCCCCAATTAAATAGTTTTCTTTCTAAGAGTTGCCATGGCCATAGTGTCTCTTCACAGCAACAGAAACCCCAACTAAGACAATTTTCTAAAAATAAATTATATGTTGGGCATAAAACAAGTCTTAACAAATACAGGAACCGGGATAGCTAACCACAATGGTATAAAGTTATAAATCAATATGAAGAGAAGTACAGAAAACATATCAACTCAGGAATGACAAATGATGCAACGATGAATGGGACACGGAAGAAATAAAGAAGGAAGCAAAATAGAATTGAATGAAAATGAAAAATAGAACCTACAAAACCTACAAGATATAATGAAGTAGTGTTAAGAGAGTGTTTAAGTTGTTAGTACACGCAGGACCTGTTCAGTTTGAAGCACATTAATAAATGTAATTTATTGGATAAATGGACTCAAGGAGATAATACAATAATCTCAAAAGATGGAGAAAAAACAAAATCTCCTCATGACAGAATCCCAGGAGAGACTAGGAATGAATGTATCTCAAAACAATAAAAGCTGTATAAAACAATTCTAGCCACCGTCATGCGAAATGGGGAAAAACTTGACACATTCCCACTAACATGAGGAATTCCTGGCATGTCTATTCAATGTAGTTCTTGAAGTCAGCCAGAGAAATAAACGAAGGGAAAGAAATAAAAGGGATTCAAACAGGAGAGGAAGGGGTCAAAGTATCCCTGCTTGCGGATGCTGTGATTCTACACACAGTGACTCCATGAGGAAATCCCTGGAGCTGAGAACTATTTTCAATAAGATGAAAGGCAACAGAACCAACACAGCCAAATCAGTAGCATTCCCATACGCTGAAGACTAATAGGTGAGACGGGAGAGCCCTAGAGACAATCCTATTTACAGGGGCTACAAAATACCACGGAATAAACCTATACAATGAAAATGTTTAAACACAAGAAATGAAAGGGTTAAACATTTTTATTGTGCTCCTCCTCTTCATCTTCCTCCTCTTTTTCCTGCTCCTCCCCGTCTCTAAAAATCAAGACACAGTTGCCTCCTCAGTCTTAGATAGAACAGCCATGGAGACAAGCTTGGAGTCTCAAACACGCGTTTCTCCTCTGCTCTGTTTTCAACAATCCGTTTTGTCTTTTGCAAACCTCATTTCCCCTCAGGGTCTTGACCCAGTAAATGATTTTTTTTTTTTTGCTTATCCCAAAATGTAATCTTATAAGAAATTCTAAAGGAATTACAATAAAAACTTCTATATTTAAAAAAAGAATCAGTCCGCTCTACTTTAAATCTTTAGGGTACATTTCCATTTATCAATATTTTTTAAATATAATTTTTTATTGAAAAAAAAAAGATTTCCGCCTCCTCCCCGCCTCCCATTTCCCTCCCCGTCTC
>NW_026067930.1:14467403-14494561 GCF_014885135.2 Alexandromys fortis | reverse complement strand
GGGGCTGATCTATTGTGAGCTCACCAAGGCCAGCTGGACTGCGACTGAAAAAGCATGGGATAAAACCGGACTCTCTGAATATGGCGGACAATGAGGGCTGCTGAGAAGCCAAGGACAATGCCACTGGGTTTTGATCCTACTTCATGTTCTGGCTTTGGGGGAGCCTAGCCAGTAAATGATTTTTGAAGGCCTCAACATCTTATTAATACTGATTTCAAATTTGGCTGCTTGTAGTTTTTCTTATTGACAGATGGTGGTGCTATTGAGTCCCGTATGATTTTACAGTTAGATGTCTGCTTCAAGTTTTCGGAGATCCTAGCCTGCCTGATGCCGCTGTGAAATTTTGGTTGAAGGGTCCTTAGTGTGTTCTTGAGTATTCTTGACCCTCAGGTCCTTCTCAGCATCCTACTGAGTCATGGGTTTCAGCAGTTCAATTTAAGTCCCACATTCGGTATGTGCTGCCCCAGTTCCATGTACAGCCCCAGGAGGGAGGCAGGGGCAGGTGGAGTGTTCCAGGGTGTTGAGATGAAAGGGTCATGGCCATGGCTGATACAGAGCTTGCCCAAGACTGGAGTGATTGAGGGCTTGGCAGAGACAGTGTTTGTCTCACCTAGGATTGAGTTCTAGGTTATTCAACGCTACAGAGTGACACCCCCAACTCCAAAGGCCAGTTTTTTCACTTCTGGTTCAAACACCATGCTCCCAAATTCCTTCAATGCCTGTTTGTATGAGCTATCCTTCATCCTTTGAGCTCCAGTCTGGCCTTCCAGCTCTATTCGGAGGGATCAGCCCTTCAGATGTGGCCAATAGCCCTCACATTATCTTGCCTTTGAGGTTGAATTCTCTTTCCAGGTGACATCCATGGGGACAGTCTGGATCTACTCTCCCAAAAGCAGGAGTGTCACTGCTGTTTCCCATAGCAACAATCAATGTCACTTTGCTCAGAAACCTAACGTTGATAAGGATGGTATGTCTCATGAGACGATACGCTTGTGAAAAGCATGATTTTAACAAGAAGAGCTCCCCATGCAGGGACCTGTTCCCAAGGCCTTTCTTGCTGAGAATAGCTTCCCGATAGCAGGCTGTGGTCTCTCTCTGTCTCCCAGTTCATGATCTCTTACTTGGTCTCCTCTTCTGCCATAGTTGATGCAGTAAGAAGTCAAATGTGGCTTTGGTTGTTGTGGGCCCCCGGATATTGAGAATACACACACACACACACACACACACACACACACACACACACACACACACACACACATATCTCTACAACATCTCTATATATCTTGTAGCAGAAAAGCAACCAATATAACAGCCATGGCAGACAGTGATGATGTGTCTCTCTTCCGTGCTGTGTTCACTATGTGGTGTCCTGAGCACACTATGTCAGGAATATAGACATCATGTTTCTGTTCTTTCACAGTGTCAAATTGAATACATATTCCCAGTCCAAGTGGGATGCTATATAATATATATTATATACACACATGTATGCATACATATATATGTATATGCATTATATGTAATTTTAGGTAAATATAAGATAATATGACCCCTTAAGGTCATTTCAAATAGCCTTATTGTTGCTTATCTCTCCCGCATCCTTCTACATAGCTGCACATAGCAAATGATCTCTCTATTGTATAAACGTAAGTTGCATTTATACATTAAGGTATCTATTAAATGTAGAATGGCTATATAGGGTTAAAGAGGCTTAAGCACAGAGTTCAAGGAGTTTCCACGAGGTCAGAGAGGTGGAAAAGGAGACCAGGAAGGATACGAAGAGAGTCTCTGGGGATGAGATGATGGACCAGGTCAGAGACCTGCTGCTGATGTTGCTGCTGCTGCTGTTCAGGCTGCAGAGCCACCATAGAACTGCAGAAAAGCGGTGCAAGATCTCAGAAGCCGAGGAAGCAAACGGCAGAGCTGGGTCTGCATGAATGAAGAGGCAGATAGACAGCAGGTCTAGACGGATGCATGGGTGGAAGGTGTAAGTGGGCTGCATCAACAACAGAGACAAGCCAGTCCCAAACCTCTGGGACAACTGGGAGCTCTCTGCCTATTTGTTCCTTGCATGTGTCCAGTGGTCAGGTGACAGACAGGTCAGTGGTGTGACTGCCATGGCAGTATTAGAGATCTCTTTATGGCACCCAGGTGAGGGAGTTGTACCCTTTTTTCGGTCTGATATGTCTGGCAAGTCATTGGGTTTAGTTTTCCCGATATGACTTTAGGAAATCCCTGTGTTCCTATAGATTCAGTTTATTTTGATAAGTATGTAGGGAAGCACCCTCTTTACATTTAGGAACAAGTTATTTACCAGTGTGGGCCTTGCTGGTGGCCCAAGACAGATGTGTCTCTTACATGTCCAAGGCACAGAGTCATCTTCGTCCTCAGATGGAATCAAATGCCGTCTCTCACGGTCAAGTAACGTCTGGGAAATTGTTTTGCCTCAAATGGAGTAGCTCAGGGCAAGGCACAGCCGGATGGCAACAGTGGCCTCAGGTATTCCCCCCTCCCTCCGCAGAGTCCCACAGGGACTACTGCCAATTCGTGGGAACGAGAAGACGGCGTGACTGTTTGCTAGACCCCCAGAATGGCCCAGGGAACCTCTGATGGCAGGCACAGGTCTTGGGTGCTCTTTCAAGGAATTTTTGCCTTTCCTTTGTTCTGTCTGCACATGTCCTCAGAGAGAGCTGGGGGCTGCTTCCCCAAGAGCCATCGGGCCCTCGGGCCCTCGTGGGCTCTCTGATTTAGTCTGTTTGGTTCCTTTGCTTAGCATCTGTACTGTGGGCTTTTTACAGCTTCAAAGAGCTTCTCACCCATATTCACTAATTAATTCATTACTCCTGCGAGGAAAACCTGAAGCAGTGAGAATGTCATTAGCAAGAATACCAGGGGCTTATTATTTAGAAGAAGTGGCCCACAGCCAGACCCTCCCCACCAGAGCTCTTAACCCCTTCAGGGCTGTCATTCCTCCACAGCAAGTGTGGCCCAGGCGGCCACCAGGCCCCTGCTGTCCGCTCAGCTACACCAGACCCTTCCGGGCTCTAAGGGGTTGTATAATACAGCCCCCTAAACCACACCAGCCACGCTGCATCCTCAACAAGCTGCATTTTGATTGACATGCAAGTTGAAAGAAGACATGCTGACTCTTGCCAGTCTTTCGATTAGGTGGAAGACAGGCTGAAGGGGGTTGCATCGACCTGAGTTTTAATTCTGGCAGTTTAGAAGCTATGTGAACTTTGGGTTAGTAGCCCCTCAGAGTCTCAATTTCTGTACCTCTAAAATGGAATAGTAAGATCTCTTTGGGGGCTGAGTGAGGATAACTGAGATGATGCAAGTGGAGGTTCAGTACAAGGGCAGGCACACAAAGAGTGCTCTGCAGTCACAACACCAAATAATACCACACCATAATAAAACCCAAACCACAAAGGCAGTGACCGTATGTGCCTTGAGGTGTGCAGGACAGAGAGGCAGAAGGAGGAGGCCTGGGAGGTCACTTGGGGGATGTAGTAGTTTTTTTTTCTGTTGCTGTAATAGAACTCTATAACCAAAAGCAACTTCAGGAAGAGTTTATTTTGGCTGAGAGTGCCAGAGGAGTAGAAGTCCATAATGGTAGGGACGGCACGGTGGCAGGGGCCGGAGCAGGAAGCTGAGAGATCACATCTGACCAGCCCAGCCTCTGTCCTCTAGGTTACCCATGCATTGTTACTGATGGCTCGTGTCTCGATGTGGTGACCAGTCAGTGACCGGAGATGGAGGACCGGCCCTATGGATGCAAAACTCCTTTCAAAGACTCCCCGTTGGGCTGGCTGAAATTTTGTCAGAATTGCCTCTAATCTAAGATTCTTCTTCTACCTCTTTCCCACAGATCTGAGTTGCATTCTGGTTCCATGGCTCTTGCTGCCCCGTCTTCTTGCCTTTCACAGATGTTATCCATAATGCATCTTTTGCGCTTTGAACTCCATCTTCAGTTTGGCCCCCAAACTAACACCGGCTAACATAGTCCCTACTACGTGTGATGCAGTAATTGATACAGTGGGGCTATAATGGTGACCAAGATAAACTTTCTCAATATCATGTAGCTAGTGATGATGATGGCAGAAATGACAGAGATTAAATACATACGCAAATAATATGGTAGTCTTAGACACTGAATCTTGCTACCTGTATAACAAATCAAACCAAACCATAGATTCTACTTTAGAGCAAATGACTTAAGAGGACTTTTTAAACAGTAATGTTTGATGAGGGGGTCAGAAACTTGAGTCATAAGCTTTCTATTACAAGTAGTAGAGATATTGTATGGTTTTATTTACTTAATGTTTTTGAGGCAGGGTCCTACTCTGTAGCTCTGAGGAGCCTAGAAACCTCCGTGTAGACCAGGCTGCTCACAAACTTGCAGCAAATCTTCCTTTTGCCTCCCAAGTTCTGAATTACAGGCCGGTGTCACCATACCTGCTAAGCCAAATTTGAAGTTGAATTTTTATCTGCCGACTTCAAGCGCCACAGTACGCAGTCACGTGACCAAAGGTTCTACCTGATGTTTCTGTAAGGGTATTTTTCAAAGGAGGGCATGGTTTAAATCAGTGAAATCTGAGGAGAGCAGGTTGCCCTTCAAAATGTTGGTGGCTCACATCCAATTATTAAAGCCTGAAGGGAAGAAAAGCCTGACGCCCCAGTACAAGAGAGAACTGTGGCCTTCCTGCTTGAACTTGAACACCAGCTCTTCTTGGTTTTTTAGCCCGAGTCCTCGGGGCTCAGATTGCAGTACTGGGTCTTTCTGGCTCTGCACAACTATGCTGAAGGCTTTGACCTTGCCATCCTCCATAATTCTATGAACCAATCCCCTAAAGAAGTCTCTTTCTATATACGTATTTACGGATTAGTGCCGTTTCCCCGGAGTACTAAGAAGGCGTTCTCGGAAGAAGGATGAACTATTTTAAAATACGCAAGCCTTTAGATCAGAATCAGCCAAAGGCCAATGATGTTGGGGCTGAGGGAGGGAGGGGAATGTGAAGAGAGATGAGGCCTTGGAGAGGACTGTTAAATTTACTAGTACAGGCAGAAGCCCTGTTCCGAGGGATTAAGGTGGTAAGGAAGTTGAAGTTCCCATGTCTAGACAATTCTTCAAGATGTTTAATATTTACCACGTGGAGAAACACTGCAGGGCTGGGTTCTAGGAGACAAAGTCTTGCTTTTGGGTCTGGTCAGGCAAACGAGAGACTGATGCAGCTGGTAGGAGAGAGGAAAGAACCGATGGGAAGAAGTTCCAGACATAATGGAACCTCGGGGTACCGTAGTGGGTTGAATAGTGGCACCTCTTCCTCGAATATTTCTATGCCCCAATGCTCAGACCCTGTGAATATACCTGGCCAAAACTCTTTGCATGTGTAATTAAGGTGAGCATCTTGAGATGAAACCACTTTGAATACATAGGTGGTCCCAGAATCCTATGACAACATCTGTCTAGGCTACATAAGAAGACCCAGAGATGCAGAACAAACTTGACATGGGATAGAGGTTGCAGTGATGCTGCCATAGAAACCAAACATCACCAGGAACCATTGGAATCTCTAGAGGCCCTGTAGTTTAGCTATCAACTGGAATTAGGAGTTCCAGATCGTGGGATTTTGGCAGAGAACACTTCTCTTGTGAGGACCTGAATCTGTGGTTGTTTATTATGCAGGCTTAGGGAACTAAGAGGGGCAAGATGAACCCAAAGTTCTATCCCTTCCTTTAAAGCACTGGGCTCTCATCTGTCTGCAGCATGTGCCCCTGCCTTGAAATACCTTGTTTGTATGAGACACTCAGTTCCTTCTGCAGCTGACTTTGAAATTATTTCTGTTTCAACTCTAGGAGGCCAGGTGCCAGAGGGAAATGCAATGGCCCTTGAAAACAGGCATGCTGGGCTTCTTGTTTCTTGACCCTTGCTGTGCAATAGCTTCAGTCTGTGCTAGTTTGCTTGAGTACTGTAAGTGCTGACTTACACAGAATACAGCACAGACCCCAATCCCAGAGTATGTGATGCATATCTCCTTATTAAAGTTTCATACACCAAGGGCCTGGAAAGATGGCTCAGCGGGTAAGAGCACTGGCTGTTCGTCCAGAGGTCCTGAGTTCAATTCCCAGCAACCACATGGTGGCTTACATCATCTATAGTGGGATCTGATGCCCTCTTCTGGCATA
Source organism: Alexandromys fortis (assembly GCF_014885135.2). Taxonomy (NCBI): domain Eukaryota; kingdom Metazoa; phylum Chordata; class Mammalia; order Rodentia; family Cricetidae; genus Alexandromys; species Alexandromys fortis. Next base: position 14,488,375 of record NW_026067930.1, on the reverse strand, counting down.
AAAGTGCAGGTGTAGATAGAGTACTTATACACATAAAATAAATAAATAAATCTTAAAAAAAGTTTACTAGGCCATGTTCATCCTTATACCCCCATTAAGAGTTCCCAGTTCTGTAAACCTTACAATGGACATTGTTGGCTGGGATTCTGGTTTGCTGTTGTTGGTGATGGTTCTATTTCATCAGTAACTGCTGTTTGATAGACATGCATCTTAGCATTTAAACGAATAATTCTGGTAATTCCAAGATCCAAACATTATGATGTTTGCTTTATGGGTGTGAAAAAGAGAGCTGAAGTCGTCTATGTTTGGCATCAAGGTCTGCTACCCAAGTCTTGGGCATTCCTGATATAGCACTCTTTAGTAAAGAAAGCGGTTTGAAGTTGTTGCCATTAGCTTTCCCAGAGCCTGGATTCCCCCACTTTTCCCCAGCTAAGCCTACAACCAATCCCTGCACTAGAGCAGTCTTGCTCCTGTCCACTGCCCCCTACTGCCCTCTATGTGTCTTGTTTTTTTCTGTTCCTTCCCACAGTGGGTGTGGGAAGGGTTAAAGCATACAACTGGAGCTGCATCTCCTCATGGATCTTTATGTATAACATTTAATGGCTGGTAATGACTCTGACCCCAGCAGCAAGCATCTATTGAACTTCAACTTGGCATTTCAATTAGTGTACTGATTGTCGGGCTTATGTTTGTGGGGAAGCTTTAGTGCGAGAGCAGTCAGCTAAGGGACTGATTACCACAGCGCTTCTTGGGGAAATAAATAACCTCATTACCATTGCTCTGGTTATAAGGGGAAGCTGAAGCTCTCAGGTTTTTTGCATAGAGAGGGGCTCAGTGCCTGAAGCCACCATAGCATGTCAGAGACGGGGAAAGTTTCTTCTTTCTCTTTGTCCTCTTTCTTCCTTTTCCTTCCCTCCCCCTCTACTCTCTTTTTCTTTAATTTTCATTTTGTTCTTTCCTCGGTTAAAGTCTTTGTAGAAGAAAGGGAACATAATGTCTCTGTGTCTCTCTAGTCCCTGGAAATAGGGTCAGTTAACAGCTGAACTTGGAACTATAGACATATACAGACAGACAGACACACACACACATACACACATACACAGACACTTTAAGACTCACTGTACTGCTTCAAAACATATCATTGCATGCTGCAGTGGATCTAAACCCTCTTGGTACCCACCTGATGGGCTCTGTAAGTATTGCCTTCTTCTTTCCCACCTCCTGCCTGGATACTTTTATCTTCATCAAGATTATTTGGGAACTATGTGGGCTTTGGACTGAAGAGACTTGGGTTTTAATTCAGCTCCACTATTGAGCAGCTTTATGAAGATGTTCAGGTTGCTGAGATTCTGGATCTAGTTGCTTATCTACAATGAAAAGTCAAGAAGAGGACGAAAGAGATTTTGGTGGGTATGAGGGAGCTCGGTGACCTCCAATCTCTCTTTTCATCCCGGGATCGTCTTTAGTGTCTTTCGTTGAGGGTTCAGCCATCTTCTGTCATACTCAGAGTCTGCACATCTAGGGCACATGTTTGACAGAGGGTGGAGATTCATGATATGCTGTGAAAGGGACCCCAAAACCACGGTGAAGAGATCTGTTCCCTAGACACTACACACAAAAATGCAGCATCCACGAAAGAGCCTCATGAAGGAAATAGCGAAGACAACTGCATAGCCCAAGTGTCCCTGGCAAGTCCTCCCCCTTATCACTCCCATCTGGTTGATGAAGAGCTCAAAGGACAAAGCTTAATGAGGCTCAGATGGGGAATGGTGACGTCACTTCTTCAGAGCCAGAAGGCCCACGGAGTGGCTCAGAATCTCAGCAGAGTCTGTGACGTGGTGATTGTACTTAGAAGGGGCTACAGAGTCACGAAGGGAGTCACAGAAGGACAGAATGGTGGGTGGTACAGAGCATGCAGGAACAATCAGGGTCTCCTGGGGCTGCTTCCATGGGTGCCCCTTCCTGAATGACTATCACACCTGTAACTTGCCCATGATAGGTAACCAGAGCTCGCTGCGGCCTGACTTTCTGGATTACCTGTTCTTTCCCGAATAAAGTCAGGTTTTTCAATCATTGTTAGAAAGTAAAGAGCTCTTTGTTTGGAGATTAAAAAAATGCCCAGGCCAATAAAAATCATACACTTTCGGCTTAATCTAGTACAAGAATATGATTTTGGTAGAGTCTAGTGTGGTTGTTCATATGCTATGTTCCTATTCTCTTTGAAGTCTTCCCATCCCAGCTTCAGGCTGCAGGGGGATGAGGATGCCAGCCGGCTTCATCTTGCCTCCTATGGATCAGGTGCTGTGTCTGATCCTTCCAGAGTCAGCCTCGGGGGAGAGGGCATTTGGAGAAAGGTCACTTCACAGTGGTATTCTTCCATGGCCACTGCACAATTGTGGGCTTTTTTTTTTCTTATAGGAAGCTTTTCAGAGTTTCTTCTGAGCCTCGTGCTGGTGATCTCCTGCAGGGTTCCCTAGACAGTCGCTGATCTCTTCTGAACCGTCACTATGGCGACCCTCTTAGTCCTGAAATACCAGGTGATCCTCCTCGCTTCCACCCATGCAGCCCCTTCAGGGCAGACTTTTGATTGAACATAATTAAAGACAAAAGCCATTATGTTTTGCAAAATCAATCCCCCCATGCCTGGAAAATGCTCACTTTCCTTCAATAGTTGACATAGCAGCACACAGATTATCTTCATTTTGCTACCAGCAAGGGATAATTTAGTTTTTTTTCCCCCCAAGAGTCTTGTATCCTTACCACACTCTGCAGACGCTAGGTGACACTTGTGTTATATTCCTCAAGGGACCCCACAAAACCTTTCCCATTTGATTCCACACAAAGGGAAGCAGACTCCCCAGAGGCGGAAGGTGGGCAGCACATACTATTTTTACAAACTCCTAAATCTACTCTGTGAGCTTTTCACTCAGGTACTGGTGGAGCCCAGAGAGTACAGTGTCAGAGAATGCTGGAGGAGCAATCTGGGCTGCTCTAGCTTCGAGTCCTCTTTGGAGAGCCCAGTTCCTGACTTTAGGGTGCAATACCGCTTGCAAGAACTCGGGAGGCAGAGGCAGGCGATCTCTGTGAGTTTGAGGCCAGTCTGCTCTCTAAGAGCTAGTTCCAGGACAGGCTTGGACAGGTTCCAAAGCTACAGAGAAACCCTGTCTCGAAAAACAACAAACAAACAAAAAAATGAAAAACAAACAAAACCAAACAAAAAAGAACTATTTTTGTCTGAACTCTTTTGGAACTTTGTTAACGTCCAGGATGACATTTTACTTCCTGCCCCTAGAGTCTGGGAAATTCTCTTTGGTTTGGAAACAGGATTGCCAAGAATTATACATCTTGGCCACAGTTTGCCTTATGGGAGGCACCTGATTATCTCAGCTTGCATGGATTCTCTGCACATTCATTCGCAGCTTTTGACTGGCTGTTCAGTATTCTGATTCATTCCTAGTCCCCAATCAGGATTTAACAGAAAGTAACAGAGGAACTGTTTCCATCTGGGTGTAGTGACACATGCCTCTAAAGCCCATCTCTCAGGTTGCTGAAGCAGGAAGACTTGAGAGGTTGAGGCCAACTTCAGACCCTGTCTCAGAATGAGCAAGCAAGCAAACAAACTGCCTCCAAGAGAAAGAAAGATTAAAAAAAAACTTGAAAGAATTGTTTCCATAATAATTGATTTTACGCCTGGCGGTGGTGGCTCACGCCTTTAATCCCAGCACTCGGGAGGCAGAGAGGCAGGCGGATCTCTGTGAGTTCGAGGCCAGCCTGGTCTAGAAGAGCTAGTTCCAGGACAGGAACCAAAAAAGACAAGGAGAAACCCTGTCTCGGAAAAAAAAAAATTGATTTTACACTTGGTCTGAAGTCATTCTGTATGTAGTTCTGGCTGTCTACGGAACTGGGGCTTTCTCAAGGGTGGAATGTAGGCTTTCTTTGTCTTTATAGATCCCCACAGTTCTCGACCAGAGCTGGTACATCCTTTGTCCCCAACCAACACGTGTTAATGGATCAATTGGTTTCTGTGAATATTTGCTAAGTTCCTCTTATGTGTTAGGTATTTGGTTAACTGTGGCGGCTGAATATGGAGTACATCCCAGAGGGTCATGTGTTTGAAAACTTGATCCCCAGTTGGTAGTGTTGTTTGGGAAGATAACGGAGTGTTTTGAGGTGGAGTCCTGATGGAGGAAGTACGTCACTGAGGGTGGGATTTGAGGTGTGAGAGCCTGGCCCTACTTCCTGTGCTTTTTCTGCTTCTGGATCTCTGATGCACATTGATAGGACAGCCCTACGATCCAGCTAGCAGTGATCCAGTTCACATTCTTTCCTGCCGTGATTATATTCTCTCTCTGACACTGTAAACCAAATTTAAGCCTTTCTCCCTTAAATTATTATTTTCCCCTGGGCATTTAACCATAGAAACAGGAACATAACTAGGCTAGTTCTACAGGCTGATATGGCAGGTATGTAAAACGACAAACTAAAACTTGGCCACTGATTTCCAGCTGCTGTTAGCCTTGTGAAGATGGCAGCAAGACTCCTTTGGATCAGCTCAAACGCTTTCCACTGAAACACTGCTGTGTTTGTGTACCTAAAGAAGACTTTTGTTAGTAGCACCTCCTAATGACTGCAAGATGATAGCAGCAGTAGGCATTGCATTTTACCTACACTTGAGTTCAGAAGAGACAAATAAGAAGAGAATGGATCCAGAACCCCTGGATGGTTGTACTGGTTCGTTGTTGTTGTTGTTTATTGTCTTTTTAACTAGGCACAAGCTAGAGTTGTTTGGGAAGAAGCATCTGACCCTAGAAGGACACTCCCCTCTGTCTTTCCAAGCAGTTGTGTCCTGGTTGGAACCCGAGTGGAGAGGAAGCTGGTGAGGCAATAGGTAGGTTCCTTGGAGAGATGCATGGGCTGTTGCTTTGGGATGTTCACAGTCGGAATTCCTTTGTCCTGATTTAGGAAAAGACACAGGATTTTCCTCATTGGCTTTCGGAAGATGCTTCTAGGCTATAAGAGGCATGCTGGTTATTACCGAGGAGGAGAACTAGATCTGCCCTCCCTTTCCTACTGATTGTTCTTTGGGCACCAATTCAAAGTTATAGTTCATTTGATACCTGTTGTGAAGGGACCAATTAGTGCCTGTGTTATCCCTACAGCTGGTATTTCTAGACATCGGATACGTAGGTGGGCCAGCAGCAGCCACGGAGTACAAGGGTACTTTGAATCTTTGGTGCCTGAAACCATGGTAGGAGCCTTAGAAACATTTGTCTCATTTAGTCCACACACTCATCTCTGGAGATGGGTATCTGTCATTGTTCTCATACACAGAAGGAAATATAGGATCACAGTGGCAGTTCATGCCCCTGTTACAAAAAGGCACAGACTGGGTAGTCTGTAAACAGAAATTTATTTCTCAAAGTTCTGGAGGCTGAGGAGTCCGAGATAGACATAGGCAGATTTGGTGTCTGATGAGGGCCCATTTGGGAGGTAATAAGTGATGCTCTTTTCCGGTGTGATCCCATAGCAGGTCTCTGGGGTCTCTTTTTAGGAGCATCAATGCCACAACGAAGGCTCTGACTCTATGATTCAGCCAGCTCCCACCCCTAATATCGTGACCTGGAGGCGTTAAGATTTCAACATGTGAATTCTGAGGGGACAGAAACATTCATATTATTGTATATTAATCTCTAAAGATGATGCCATTAGTCAGGGTGAGAAATAGAGTTCCAGCCTAGGTCTGTTTGGGAAGGATTTACAAGAGATCTTTCAATGAGGCAGCAGGGATAGGTTTGGTAGGGGGGGGAGTAGGGAGTCTTATCGGATAAAACTACTTTGTGTCCACTTAAATGAGAAAGGTTATCTTTGCTCTGTGTTCTGAAGACAAACCAGATAAAATCTAATCAAGTTCACTCGTGAGAGTAACTCTATCAGGCTAGGTATTAGCCTAAGTGCTTCGAAGCACTTGACCTTATTTAATTTTCTAGTATCTTGTAGGACAATGATTAGCATCTCCCTTGTACAGGTGGGGGCACTAAAGCGCATCTTGAATTAATCTGAAGTAGCTACGTGGGCCCAGGGTTACCAAAATCAGGTCCAAATTTTAAGGGTTAATCTTTTCCGCGAGATCAACAGGCTGGTCTTTGGGTCTCTATCACTGGGAACGAACTGTTTCAAAACTAAGTGACAAACATCACACTGTGTCTTATTCTCATGTTTTTCCTCTGGGTTATGAATTCCAATGGTACATAGAAAAGTGAGCTCCCCTCATGAATGGGAGGGTGCAGCTGGAGCGGCACTAACAGGGCGGCACCTGTGTTGGTCAACTGGCGGTAAAAACGCAGGGCTGGTTCTTGGTTCTTCTGATCAATTTGGCTGGAACCTCTCTCCGTACTCACGTGCCTGGTGCTATGCTGGGTGGGGAACACAGGTGGCTTTGTTTAGGCATTTTCTCTTTCTGCCTGGTCAGAGCACACAGTGAGCTCTCATTGTATGTTCTCTCAGAGCAGATGGAGTTCTTTCTTGAAAAATTTTTTTAGTTTTGATTTTAATTTTTTTTTTTTTGTGCACGGGTGTTTTGCTTGCATGTATGTAAGTGTACAATGTATGTACAGTGCCCACAGAGGCCAGAAGAGGGTGCTGGATTTTCCGACATTGTAAACAACTGAGAGGGGCCATGTGGGTACTGGGACTCAAACATGGGTCCTTTGGAAGATTAACTGGATTTCTTAACCACTGATCTGTCTCTCCAGCCCAAAATGAAGTTTTTTTTTTTTTAAATAAATCTTTATTGATTCTTTGGGAATTTCACATCATGCTCCCCAACCCGAAGTACGATCTTAATTAGTCTTAATAATAAATGCCCAGAGTCAGATACTGGGTTAAAAGTTGAAAGGTCAGAGAAGGAGCAGCCACAGTCATCTCTTATCTCTCCAACCCCTTAGACTGAAAAGGGCCAACCACCAGTCTATGTATACCCTGCCTTATCACTTCCTGTCTCTGCCCTTTGTTGTGACTTCCTATCTCTTCTCTGTACAGATCTCCAGCTCTCTATGGTTACCTAGTGGCTAGGTCCGCCCTCTGATCTTCAGGCATACTTTATTTGTTAGAACATAAACAAATATTGTAACACCAACCCAGCTCACCTCCCAGTCTCCCACCCCGCAGCATCCCCTTCCAAAGAACTCCCTCCCCAAACAATTAAATACAAAACAAAATTCATACACACAAAAGCCCACCTTGCTCCTTCAGTCTTTCCAACATCTCTTCCCATATCATTCTGTTCTTCATAGCCTTTGCCTCTGCAGATCTGTCTGTCTCCATAGGATAAGAACCTCTTGGCCCCTCTTTCCCTCCCATATCCCCCATAAATTCTCTCACCATAATAGTGCCAGACTTTGCAGTACCAGGAGGGGCTGTGGCTTCTTCTCCACCCTCTCATAGCAAACTGGTTCTAGCAGGCATGTGGGTGTTCATCTCTGACCACTAGGTTTTAATGGCACAGAGCTGGGCCCAGTTGTACTAAGGCTGAGAAGCCCATCCTGGGGGAAGTACAATGTTGGGGTTTGAAGATTCTTTGTTGGGTGTGGGGTATCCTGTCCAGTGTAGGATGTTTGATCACCTTCAGCTGTGTTCTATTTACAGAGAAATATCGGACATTGTCAAATGTCACCAGGGAACAAATCCTTTCACCCGCATGGACAGCCCTGAAAGAACTCCCAAGAGGCTCTAGGAAAAGATGTAATTCTTGTGACCAGGCCTTGAGAATCCCAGAACATTTCTGCCCTTTTCTTTTTGTTAAGAAATCCACCAAAGCTGGACTAATATCTCAAAAGGGAAGAAACAAGAATAACTTTTCAATGGATGCCACAACAAAGAATTCACAGCCTTTTTTTATTGTGATAAAGTATACATAACATATAATTTATCCTTTTGGCTATTTATAAAGATAACCACACATGTATGATATTGTTGCACTAATGCCACCTTCATTCATATCCAGAACTTTCCTCCTTTTCTTCCAGGCTGGAACTTTCTACCCTTTATACAATGACTCCCACCTCTTCTCATTTTAGCCCAGGTAGCTGCCTACACTTTGTGTCTTTATTAATTTGTCTGTTTTATGTATCTCATGGAAGATGACTTATGTGGCGGTTGTCCCTCTGTCGCTGGCTTATTTCACTTAGATTAATGTTTTCAAGGTTCATCTGCGTTGCAGCATACGTCAGAATTTCTCACTAAGGTTGGAGAATATTGTAGACATCTTTAATCTCCCACAGCTATTCAATTTCAAAGCCTCATTGGCCCGTAAACAGTGGGAAGCAGAAATTCTGGTTTGACTTAGAGTTCTCTCTTGGAAATGTTTTTCTAAGCTTGAAGTGTGGACTTGAACTGAATCAATCATGGCAATACGGCCCGGGCAGACCTAATAAAACAGGACTTGGAATTCTGATTTACTCCTATTCTGTGATGTAAATGTAAGCTATAATTAGATGGGTCTAGACTAGAATGCTTTCACTGTTTGTAGGGAAATGTGCTGTGTGCGTTTGACAAATTGTCATTGCTGTGTTAACTTTCGGTTGCAAGTTGAAGGGATATTATGGGCTCAATGTTTGTATTTTCACCAAATTCACAGTTTGGAACCTAACTCCCTGGGTCATGGTATTAGGAAGCTGGGGCCTTTGGGAAGTGACTAGGTCTTGAGGGTGAGGCCTTCATGGAGTAGACTAACAGCCTAATGAAAGAGGCCCAAGGAAGCTTCTTTGCCTCATTCCTTTCAACCAAAAGGCATTATCTATGAGGAAAGGGTCTTTTCTGAGTGTCCTAACCTTGGGCACTCTAGTTTCTAGACCTATTTCAACAAACCATTAATAACAGTCTATGAATTACTCAGCCTAAGGTTACTTTGTTTATTTTTGTCAGTCCAAGCTAAGACTAAAATGCAGGGCACATGAGGGAAGAGAGAAGGTGAGTAGCTTTAACCTTAGCGTGAGCTACAGACCTGAGCTACAGGATGGTAGAACTGCAAGTAAGCCTGGAGATTAGCTATTCCTCATGAGTCATTTTACTGACAATAAGAACAATTTCCATCTAATAACTTTCCAGGATAGGGTTCATGTGGTTACATATACCATATACTCTATTATTTTAATTTTAAAAAATATTTGTTTAATTTTATGTGTACAAGTATTTTGCCTGTACGTATACAAGTATACTACATGTCTACCCCCAGAGTTCAGAAGAGGTGTTGGATCCCCTATAACTGGAGTTGAGAGTTGTTGTAAGCTACCATATAGATGCTAAGCTACTGAACCTGGGTTCTCTGGAAGAGCTTCAATTGTTCTTAACTGCTGGGCTATTGCTCCAGCCTCTCCATTACTTGATTTTGAGTTTAAACATAACACTATATATTAGGATTCTATATTTTAAGAAAAAAAGTCGCATGCAGATTCAAAGATTTTCCAAGCCAAAAAACTAAACCAAACCAAACCAAAACAATTGCTTTTCTAGGTAAGAACTAGAGGTCAATGTTCCCAACCCCCAGCCTGTCTATTCACTGAGCTACATTGATATTTTATTTATTTTTATTTCTGATTTATGTGTGTATGTGTGTGAGCATGCAGGTGTGTGAATGCGGAAGGAACATGGCTGTCAGAGGGCAGCTCTCAGGATTCTCTCTTGCCACCCTGTGGGATCAAACTCAAGGTGGGCATCCCTGTACACAAGCACTTTTTACCCTCTGAGCCGTCTCTCTGGCCTCACACATGGACTTGAATGGTTTGTGGTTGTTGACATCTTGAGCAAGGTTCCATGAGACACTTGGTCTTGAACGTCTCTCTATGTGTCCCCATTACTTCAGGCTTTATAATACCTAACAAAGCTATAAGTTTATAAAGAGGGTATAAGAGATCCCCAATTCAGATGATCTTTACTCAGGCATTTTGTATGTATAAACTCTTTTAGGGTCATCAGGCAAGACAGCTCATCAGGTGAAGGTGCTTGCTGCCTAATGATGCAAGCCAGAGACCTGTTCATCCCTGCAGCCCATGTTTACCCATGGAAGGGGAGCACCAACTCCCTGCAGTTGTTCTCTTACTTCCACACATGTACTGTGGCTCATATCTCCACATATACACAATAATAGTAAGAAGAAAAGAAACCTTTAAAAACTCACAAAAGTTTTAAGTGGTAAAAAATATTTCTAATTTTATAGTTAGTGGCGCAAAGATTTGTAAGTCAAGTGCCCTGACCACTTTGGACAGAATAGCAACAGAAAGATGGGGGCGTTAAACATGCCAGCATCATACCAAATGTCAGAGCAAAAACAGAGACTCACAGCAGCATGGCTCTGTCCTCTTTTCCATATGCGATGGCTTCTATTTTATTAAGCCCCTTTGAACATCAGACCTCTGCAGGATCTCGGCTTCTCGGGTCATACTACCCCATAGCATCCGGGAGCTTGAGAAAAGCTTTCTCTAATGCTTGTTGTACCATCAGAACCAGGAGGCAATCAGAAAAGGTCTCTTTGCAGAGGGTGAACCAGGTCGGCATTTTGGGGACGAGCGACGCGCTATGTTGAGGGCACCTGTTTCTATGATGACCTTCTTTCTCCATGGTCATGTTTATTGGCTGAAAATGGATAGAGGTTATGAGTTCTGATGTCAGAGTCGTGCAGTACCTGAGCCAGTCAGTGGTGTGTGGGCATTCTTTCTGGGCACCTGACGACACTTACAGTATCAGCATCTTGATCGACTGTCCCTGCAAGGATGTTTTCATAAGACAAGGGGAAGGGGTCCCTCTGATGAAGGTGAGTCATAAAAATGAAAAGGTTGATAGCTTGCTATTCTACCTCCTTCATAACGGGCTCTCTATAGATCACCAAAGTCTGAGTCTCTTTGTTTGAAGATATAATTTCAATTTTATATTGAGGGATTCTGGAACTGACTTTTGGGAGCTTCATGAACCTGTCAGAGGATCTGGTACTTCTGTCCACAGGGACTGTGATCCGATGGTATACCCATCAGTAGATATTCACAGGGACTGTGATCCAATGGCATACCCATTAGTAGATATTCAGGAAATGTTGGGTAGGATATGGAAGAATTGTGACTGGATCTAAATTAGGCATTGCAGGTGTCAGCAGGGGCGACTACAGAATGTTCTATCCTCATTCTTCCTGGATCTCACAGGGTGGAGGATAAGGAGAAAGAATTACCGGTCAATCCAAAATTTCTCTTTAGCTGTCAAGAGAAGAGAGAGCTAGAAACCATATCTCGTTATTAGTATTTGTCTCCATCCAAATCTGTAGTGTCTGCTCCCACTGGGACTATTGACAGCCTCTCTCTCTCTCTCTCTCTCTCTCTCTCTCTCTCTCTCTCTCTCTCTCTCTCTTCCTTCCTCCCTCCCTCCCTCCCTGTTTATTATGACTGACTATTATACATTATATCTGCGGTGCCAGGAATGGGCCGCAAAACCACACGCATGTCAGGCAATCATTCTATCACTGATCTTCATGTCAGACCCATTTATTACATAATAAAAATGTTCATAGTCAGTATTTTGAGTTGGAGTCAGGATCCATATCTTGCAAAGGTCAAGATTCCACTAAAAACTTGTTAACTGAATGAGTAAATTAATGGGGTGGGTGACCCTGCCCAGATTAGTCAGTGTCACTGAAGAAAGAGTAACGAGGAAACGGCTTGACTTCCTTCCTCATGCCTTTCCAATACTGTGACTGATGACTCGAATTTAGCTTTGACATGAAGTAAGTTCTTGTCAAAAATACAATATAGGAGAGAAAACAGTTCCCACAAAAAGTTGTGGTCTTTCTTTTCACGGATCAACTTGCCTCGACAATGGCTGCCCAGAAGTCTGCTCAAACATTCTTCTGGATGTGTCTGTGTGGGCCTTTATGAATGAATGAGATTAGAACATGAGTCAGAAGACAGGGCAAAGCCCCCACCTCAAACCCCAATAGGTTGGTCTTTTCCATGCCATTGGAGTCTTAAAGAGAATATAAGGCAGAGGAAGGGGAAGTCACTTTCTCTGATTCATTGCTTTTGACGTAAGTCCTTTATAAGCAATGCCACTTAGGCTGTTGGCTCTTCTCTCAGGACTTCTGGCTGTAACTGGAATTGTATCCCCACTCTCTTGGGTCTCCAGCATCCAGACAGCAGGTCATAGGAGTGACCTCTCACTTCCAGAGCTACGTGAAGTTGTTCTTTATAAAAGACTTGACTTCTCTGAATAATCTTGGTTCACATAGAACCTTATGTGTACGGGATGGTTATTAGTGACTGTCAACTGTCAACAGGATGTAGAATCACTGAGAAGACAAGTCTTTGGGTGGTGTTTGTGTGAGATTTTTCTCCATGGACTTAGGAGGACCCACTCTTAATTGTGGGCAGCACCATACCAAAAGTTGATATCCTGGACTGAATTGAAAAAGGACAACCTCACTGCCAGCATTCATTGGTCTGTGCATCTTGACTGCAGAAGCGATGCGACCCCCATTACTGTAACCCACCACGATGGGCTGTTTCCCCAGCAACCAAAGGTCAAAACAAACCGTTCTTTCCTTGAGCTGCTTCTTGTCATGCATCAGGTCACAGCAATACAGAAATGAACGAAACATATTCATGGGGAAAAGCAGCATCACAGAACCACAGGGAATGGGTTCTAGATGGAGCCAGAACCGGCTCCCGACCCCAACCTTTCTAACTACTAGATGTGTGAGCTCAGGCAAGGTACTCAAGTCTCCTTTGCACCGTAGCTGCTTTTCCTGCTAAGCAGGTATAATAAGTATCAAACTCACAGCGGAGGTCTTTGTTTGCCGCCCAATATCCAAATGACCTTTTATGCTTTCTAATCAGGCCCACATGCTTTCCTCAGCCAATCCTGGGAACTATTTGGTAATGTTTATCAAATGCATTCCTGGTTGAGGAGATAGAGAGACATTTTTGTTTGCCAGCGCAGGCGGAGATGAGGCTTTGAGCTATTGTGACCATGTTGCGGCCACGAAGGAGCAGCGATGAGGAGGAAGCATGTGGGCCCTTAGTGGCAGCAGTAAGTCAATCATCCATGGAGTCACCTACCTCTGGACTTCTTGCGCTATTAGAACTTTCTCCATGGGTTACATTCTGTGGGCCGGCTTCTCTGTTTCCTGATGTGGAAAGACTCTTAAGTGATAGACTCACTGTTGTTCGGGTGCAGTGGGATAGTAAATGAATTAGCCTATATAAAAGCCACCACACACAGCCTGGCATTCAGCAGAGAATCAATAAATGTTAGCTTTAATACAGATATGACAAAATCAGTTATGTCTGTCACTGGCAATAGTTTAAAGTATAATTCTTCTTTTATTCAGTTTCTTCAGAAGGTATTACAAGAGAAAAAAATTTAAAAAAAGGTAAGGCCAGTTGTTGAGGACAGGAAACCTTTTCTGTGTTCATGGCTAGAGGCCCAGAAATGATACCAACATGCTCCAGCATTTCATATTCTTTTCACACTCCTCACTAAACTGCTGTGCCAAAGGGTTGCGTCATTTTCCCTTAGACCAGCAAACGTGGGAAGGTGCCTCTTCTACTTCATATTAGCTGACTGTGATGGTTAATTTTGATCATCAGCATGCTTGGATTGGGAAATCCCTAGGGCAACGGGGAAGCATATTTTTGGGTGTATCAGAGTGGGTGTTTACAGAAAAGGTTACCTCCGGGTGGGGTGGGGGTCAATCCCCTGTCTCACAGGGTGAAGCCATGGGCTGAGATAAAAAGGTTGAAAAGAGAAAAGCATCGGAATGTTTCTATTGTTCTTCTTTTGCCTCTGGATCCGCGGAGATGTGAGCAAGCAGCCTCTTGCTTGCCACGGCTGCCTGTCCTGCTTTCCTGTCCTCTCTGCTGTGATGGGATGCATCTCTTGAACTGTGAGTCAGAACACCTCCTTTCTCCTAGGTGACTCCTGTAGTGAATTTGACCACAACATCAAGCAAAGGAACAATTCCCCAGTGTCTGGAATGGCTATTTAAAACAATTCTTTTCCAGCAGCAAAATTATGGAATCATTTTAGTTTTGTTTTTTTGGCCTAGTCTTAAACATAGTCTCTTGGAGTCAAAATATTTGGATGTTGAAGAGGTTCTGAAGTGCTTTCTAAAATGGGCCAGGGGTGTCTAGGGTCCCCTGTTCCTCAGTAATAAAAAGTAATTTCCTAGTCGGAAACAATTAAAGGAGTGGAATCATTTGTCTTTGTATTATCCTCGGCTGTCTAGAATTTCCTGGATATATTTCCTCTGAACTATTTAAGTTCTCTTAGGGGTAGAAATAGAAAAATGATTGGTAGCCAACACCATGGATAGAGTCATCTTACCAGGGCTCCCCCTAATACAGTGTGAGTTCAAGACACTGTTTTATAGGGCCTCTGCCTATAAATGATCTGAGCCAATCCCAGGCAATCTGTCAGTTCCATTTCAATGACTAAATATTGCAAGCTTTCTTTTCCTTGGCTGTTGCATTTTTCAATTTGGCAATAGTAAGCTAGGTTTCAAAATAGCAAAGCAAGGCATGATTACAGTAGTATAGATAGGAGAGAATGCTGGCTTGGCTAGAAAAATTGTCTGGGAATAGGAAAAATAGATGACCCAATTTATTACAAAATGAATTTCTCTAAGTTAGGAATATATATTAATATAAATATATAAATTAAAATATAACCTTTATAAGTATCCTTTTTATAAAAATAGTTTTTTATTATTATTATTATTTTAATTTTACATACCAAGCACAGTTTCCTCTCTATCCTCTCCTCCTATTCACTCCCCCACTTCCCTTCTACCCCATCCCCCATCCACTTTTCCATCTTCATTCAGATGGGGTAAGGTCTCCCTTAGGAACCAACAAAGCATGGCATATCAAGTTGAGGCAGAGCCAAATTCCTCCCTCCTGCATCGAGGTTGAACAAGGCATCCCACCATAGGAAGCAGGTTCCAAAGAGCCCAGCTCATGCATCAGGGACAGGTCCTGGCCTCACTGCTAGGGGCCTCACAAAAGACCAAACTACATAGCTGTTACCCACATGCAGAGGGCCTAGGTCAGTCCCATGCCAGCTCCTTAGCTGTTGGTCCAGAATCCGTGAGCTCCTACAAGCTCACATCAGCTGTGTGTGGATTTTCCCATCATGATCTTAACCCCTTCTTTCTTGCTCATATAATCCTTCCTCCCTCTCTTCAGTTGGACTTCTGGAGCTTGGTCCAGAGCTTGGCTGTGGATCTCTGTATCTGCTTTCTTCACTCTTCCTTGGAGTCTTAGTTGTGGTCATACTTGTGGATTCCTGGGAGTTTCCTGGCACTAGGTTTGTCTCTAACCCCATAATGGCCCACTCTATCAAGATAGCTCTTTCATTACTCTCCTGCTCTGTCCTGCCCTCAGCTCAACCAACCAGTCAGCAACAAACTTCACACACACACACACACACACACACACACACACACACACACACACGAGTCTTAGTTAGGGATTCTATGGCGCTGATGAAACACCATGACTAAAAAGCATGTTGTGGAGGGAAAGTTTTATTTGGCTCACACTTCCACAGCTCTGTTTGCCATCAAAGGAACTTAAACAGGGCAGGATCCTGGAGGCAGGAGCTGATGCGGAGGACATGGAGGAGTGCTGGTTATTGGCTTGCCTCCCATGACTTTCTCAGCCTGCTTTCTCAGAGAACCCCCATGACCTACGACTGCCAGCCCAGGGATGAAGACACTGTCCACAACAGGCTGGGCCCTCCCTCAAGGATCACTAATTAGGAGAGGATCTTACAGCTGGATCTTATGAGTACATTTCCTTAATTGAGGTTCCTTCCTTGCAAATGGCTCTAGTTTGTGTATCAAGTTGACACAAGACTAGCCAGCACACACACACACTTTCAGCGATTTGCAAATACATGGAAATAATTGTGCCGCTGCAGATGAGTTTGCATTGTAGAAGGATCAGAAAGAAATCTGTCATTTTCTTATGAAAGAAACCTCATTTTATTTGCCTTTTTTTTGCTAAAGATGCTGTGCAAGGGAGCAGAAAGCTTGGCATTCAGCCACAGAGCCTGTGGTCTGAATATTTTACATCTGTCAATGGGATTCCTTTTGGCGTCTTATCAGAACACAATGAATTTGATTTTGGAGAGGCAAGGAGATGCTCCACACTGTTTTTCTCGCAACAGAAGCAGCTATTGTGTTGCCCAGCGAGTCACTTTGAGCTCCTTCAGCTCACGGTCCCGTCCTCACTTGTGAAACACTTTATACTGCCGCCGGCTTCCGACATTTCCATTGGATGTGATTCTATTGAAAGGGAATCGTAGCACCTAAGATTTCATTTAAAGCCTGTTTATTGTAATAAGACGATGCTGTGAGGGCTGCTGGTCTGAAGCTCTGAGGGATGAAATGTATGAATTCGAAAAAAATATATTTAGAGGGGATGAAACAAGCCAGGAGAACTGGCCTCAGCAGGGAAGAGGACAGCTACAGAAAAAGGAGATTTGTGTGTTATGGTAGTCCAGTCTGCTCGTACTGTTAGGAAGGAGAATGAAGAGAGACCCAGGATGGTGCAAAATCAACACCAGCGCATTCAAAGAGAAGAGGAGGGAGATTCTGCAAAGCCAACTGAGTCATCTGTCACTTCCAGATGTCCCCCAGTAGGATGGGCTCCCTCAAGTCAGTCACTGAGGTCGCCATCCACAACAACCTGGTCTAGCAAGACAACTGAGGTTCAGAGAGGCCAAGGTGTCTGCCTTAGTTAGGATTTCTATTGCTGCCATGAAGTACCATGACCAAAAAGTGAGTCGGGGAGGAAAGGGCTTATTTGGCTTACACTTCAGCATTGCTGTTCATCACTGAAGGAAGTCAGGACAGGAACTTAAACTGGGCAGGATCCTGGAGGCAGGAGCTGATGCGGAGGCCCTGGAGCAGTGCTGCTTACTGACTTGCTTCCTTTGGAATGCTCAGCCTGAGTTCTTATAGAACCCAGGACCACCAGCCCAGGGACGGCACCACTCGTCACGGGCTGGCCCCTTCCCCATTGATCACTAATTGATAAAATGCATTATAGCTGGATCTCATAGAGAGTCCTTGTTCCCTGATGACTCTAGCTTGTGTTAAGTTGACAAAAAAAAAATTAGGCAGTTCATCCCACTAAGCTATCTTGTCCTTTGAGGACTCCTGTACCTCACAGTATGTGTGCGTTTGCCTTTCCTGCTAGGAAGTCTTCAGAGAGGCTAGCAGTCATGTCTGGGTATTGGGTCCTCTTCCTGCACCTCCTCTGCTATTCCCTGAAAGAGGTTAATGCCTGGCACTTCCATATTATTAGAGTAAAAACATATGGAGATTTGTTGTGTTAAAACACATCATCAGTCTAGGGATGTTGCAAAAATTCCCGGCGATATGTAGCTAAGATTCCTCATCACTGACTTTGTATGGATAGGCACTGTATATGGCAGGAGTGCAAACCATGGATATAACGCAGCAAATGAGGTCAATAAAGAATTAATGTATCAACCAGCAAGTGTAAACTGAGGCTTCTTGAAAGAAAAGTATGTTTGTGTGTGCATAAGTGTATGGTCATGTGTGGGTGTGTGTCTGTACACGCTTCTGTCCTTCTTTCAACGTGATCTCCACAAGTCAGGGCGAAAAAAAAAACCGTATCTAGGGCGAAAAAAAACCGTATCTAGGGTGAAAAAAAAAAACGTATCTTTGTTGATAAATCTTCTCAAAAAAAAAAAAAGTCTATTGCTGCCTTAGTGTCGCTTGAAACCAGAAACAGCCAAGACTGGAGGGCAGAGCAGCCTCCTTAGGTGCTGCACATGTTGGGCTTAGAATGAATTACATGGGATAACCTCTTCAAACTGATATTCTTTGGCTGAAGAACATATTTTTTTTTTGTGATTTCTGTAACCATTTCTTCAAAAAAAATTTTAAAGGTATATTTTCATTTTATGTATATGAGGTGTTTGTATGCATGTATGTCTATAAACTACTTGCTTGTTTGGTGCCCAGGGAGGCCAGAAGAGGGTAGGTACCAGAGCCTCTGGAGCTGGAGTTATAGACAGTTGTGAGTCACAATGTGGGTGGTGAGAATTGAACCTGGGTCCTCTGGAAGAGCAGCCAGTGCTCTTAACCACTGAGCCATCTCTCCAGTCTGTGCTTCCATTTCTAGAATGCATTCAGTGAAGACCGTGCAGCTGGGAAGTGCCGCCACCGTTTCTATTTTATCTGGACTTTCCTGATTGTGTTCTGCTGGGTAAATACTTGTTTGCTTTTGACTCTATTAGGGAATCAATCTAGGGTTTGGAATACACCAGGCAGGACTCTGACCACTGAGCTACATCCTTCTCTGCTTTGCCGTGAGAGGAAAGAAATAACGATTATACTGTTTTCAGCATTGATATCTGTTGAGTAGCATGCATGTGTCTGTATGAGTGTATGAAGCCAGAAAGGGACCTCAGATTCTTTGGGGGCGGGAGTGACGTGCTTGTAATGTAGTTGCTGGGATTTGAGCTCCCATTCTCAAGATTGTGCAGCAAGTACTTTTAAATCCTGAGCCATATCTCTAGAATTTATATAAGTAAACAGGATTTATTACTTTAGTCTACATAAATTAGATATTCAGAATATTTTAGTGTCCACTGCTTAATCCTTATTAAGAATGTATTTTTCCATGTCACCCATTGTATCCCATTATGTAAGTCATGTTCTGAGAGGTCTAGAAATAGAAGAATGAGAACAGCAAATATCAAAACAGAGAAGGCTGATGAACTGACAGAGCAACCTACAAACCCCCAAAGAGCAAGAGGGGAGTTCATACCCATAAATCCAGAGGGAGACAGTTTCTCTGAAGAGAAGCATAAGACGAGAGGAGTAAGAAATGTGATATACCACAACGCTGAGTAACAGTCAATGTTAACTGGGCATTTGGTGGGTTAATAGCTTCTCTTGGGTTCCCTCTCTTGGAGGGCTGGAGGCGTTGTTGGGTGAGGAAGTGAAGGAGAAATCTGAGTCAGCATTTTGTTGTCCTTCAGCTGAAAGCTGAACCGACATTTGCAAGTGTTAAGAGGAGGAAGGAAAGGAATGCGTGGAGGAGGAAGAGAGGAACGGAACAGAGGAGGATAAGGAGGATCGCCAGGGCCTTAGCTTTGCTACTGGCTTGTATGAATGAGCAAATCCACACAGCGACGGCCAAAGCTGAGTTTCTGCGCTCCAGTGTTTTGCCTTCCCCACAGCTGGTCCTGATTAGTCCAGGCATTAGCCCTTCTCGGAAGCCGCTGCCCCTCAGGAGCTGGTTCTCCTGCCCTTTGCCCAGGCTTTTGATCAGAGGGTGCTAGGCGCTAAAGCTGCAGCCAGAAAGCTGCTCCTCAGGGCTTCCCGGGAAGGCTTCAAAGGTTGGAAAGCAATTTGCAGCTTTTGTGAGCAAGGCCGGGGGATTTGAGGAGGGAGGTGCTTCAGGTGGTAGGGGAGCTAATTAGGCCCAGGAGCTGTTCGGCCACCTCACCTTCACTTGAAAGCCCTCTAGGAAGATGAGGTCGGGAGAATGGGGACCACTTTGTGCTCAGCAGGCAGGGTTCGGCTGCTGTGCTAGTGGCAGATTTGGGAAATGAGGTCTGGGGAAGCCAGTACTTAATGCTCCCCAGGAGATTAACCAAATGGGCTCCCCATGACTAGCTGACCTGTGGTAGGCTGGGCTAAGGCTCAATGCTATAATGCTATACAGTTTGGGGAGGTGCCTTTCTAAGTACAGATTCCGGACCACTTGCGTGGTTGTGTTCTTGTTAATAAAAGATATTCACTCTTATCAATAAATTAACTGTTTCCATAGTGACTAAGACGCCCCTTTTTTGGGGTGAGGGGAATGAAGTGGATTACAATTCTCTAAGTGACTTTCCAAGGGAATGCCAGAAAATTAAAAACAAAAACAAAAAAAAACCCCAAACATTTAGATTATGTATAAACTGTGCTAATACCTGGTGATTTTTATGTGAGAAACGTATTCGGAAGATGTGCTTTTTGGCTACTTTTGGGAGATACAGGCTATATGATGAGCTATAGCAGGGGCTACCCTTTTAAGGTTAGATAGACTTTGTCCTAATTTTGACATTTCTACAACTGTGTGTGACCCTACACAAGTACCTATCACTCTCAGCGTGCTGCTCCGTGGGAATGGTCCTGGAATCTCATGAAGCTGAATAATGAGTAAGCATCTAAGCCAGGATGGCAGAGCAAATGTCCAGTAAGGTTGGCTGTTAACATAAGAACATCTCTGGACCTGTAGAAAGTATTTTTTTTGTTTTTGTTTTTGTTTTTCGAGACAGGGTTTCTCTGTGGCTTTGGAGCCTGTCCTGGAACTAGCTCTGTAGACCAGGCTGGTCTCGAACTCACAGATATCCGCCTGCCTCTGCCTCCCGAGTGCTGGGATTAAAGGCGTGCACCACCACCGCCCGGCTATGTAGAAAGTCTTGAATTTGATCTCCAGCATGATAAACTAAACAAATGAATGCATTAACAGCCTTTTCTAGTAGTTACTGAAGTTACAAGCAGCAAGGCATTTCAACCCCAGCTCTGTCAGTCTGTAGACTTCTATCTGTATTCCACTGGCTGTGAGTAGTGGCACCCAATTCATTCCTGTTCTGGCACCAATGGTTTAAGCAGCAGTTCTGACTGCTAGCTTACTTAGTGAATCTTGGACCTTAACTTGGGAGCCATTGGGGATGACTGGATAAATTTATAGGCACTTGCTCAAGAGTTAGGCTAAATGCTGCAACTTAATTATGCAAGGGATCGTTACCTTGCTTCTCTCCCTACCTCCCATTATTCCTTTTTTCCTTCCTTCCTTCCTTCCTTCCTTCCTTCCTTCCTTCCTTCCTTCCTTCCTTCCTTCCTTCCTTCCTCTTTCTTCTTTCTTTCTTTCTTTCTTTCTTTCTTTCTTTCTTTCTTTCTTTCT